>NC_139711.1:20307730-20340230 GCF_964188405.1 Protomyctophum parallelum | reverse complement strand
GCGTCGAACAATGTCTAATTTGGTCTTTGTTTGAGCACGTTAGTTGAGCATGCATGTTGAACGTGCACACTGAAATGTAGTTGTTCACAGTGGTGGAAAGTAACTCTACGTTCATTTACTCAAGTAGAACTTTGAGGTTACTTTTGGTACTTTAAGCATATTTTAATGCCATTACTTTTGTGCTTTTGTGAGTGTTTCTACTAGGGCTTTCACTTCTAGTGATTTTTACTAGTTGACTAGTTGCCCAGTTTACTAGTCGACTAGTTGTCGACTATTTTTATTTTTTAAATGATATTTGTATACATTGGTGACTATAATCTAGCATTCTAGCTGATCTTGAGGCCTACAAAAACACCCTTTTTCCCCTTTCTTATAATATAAGAAAGGGGACCTTGCTGGTACTAGTTGACTATATTATAGTCAACTAGTACCAGCAAGGTCGACTAGTGGATTTACTAGTCGACTATTTGAATAGTCGACTAGTTGCTTTAAGCCTTAGTTTCTAGATAGCGAAATTGGTACTTTTGGTAAACTGAGGTAGTTTTTCCACCACTGGTTGGTTGTTCAAGGCATTTGGCTGAGCTTTAGGAGCCTGCTACTGCATCCTAACAGGACTACCCCAAGAAGCAAGACAGGATAAGACCAAAAAGATACCTTTTTTGTGATTTGTGGGAAATATTTCCGTTTTGAAGTTCTGTGGATGTCCAGCTGAAACCGGAGCCAAAGGGTTTATTGGTTTAATACTGAATAAGAATAAGAATCAATACAATAAGACAGAATTCAAAGCCACTGATGAATACATACTACCGGTACTTAACCCCATTTAGGACTGACATCGAAATAAATGAAAAAAAAAGTCTTCTAAATCAGTTTTCTGAATGTTTCTATATCAGTGGTGCTCAATATTTCCATGTCAAGGACCCTAAAAATGATATGTAATTGGCCGCCGACCCCCATCTGAAAATATGTCGTTCCAGAGACCCCTCCCCCCAGAAGCAAAGATTCGTTCACTCTGTAACAATATATATTCAAAGATTTCAGGCACATTTTCAAGTTTTTATTTATTTTTATAGCAGATCTATACAAGCTCGTAGCGCGGCACTCAGTGCTGCGCTACGAGCTTGTAGATCTGCTATTTTTCAACAGCCATAGTATAACAAACACCAAAAGGGTGTTCCCGACCAGAATGGGCTAAAAACAACTGGGAAAATGTGCTTACAATTTACAATTTAGGCATTTAGCACTATAGCAGACACTCTTAATACAGAACGATTTACAGAAAGCAAGACGTTGTCCTTGCACATCAAATGCATAGAAATAGTCTAATCTAGGATCATAGGTAAAACCAAGAATCTCAACAGTCTAAACAGTATAATATCAAAAAAAGATTGAAACTAAACACACTATAGGATGCTAGGTTTACAAATGACATGGCATCTGTCTACAATACAGAACATGCCTTCTAAATTACATGTTTGCCTTTGCATAAGCCTGCTTAGGTAAAAGATTATTTATTTCCAATTATAAGCTTGATTATACATAATTTCTAAACATGCAATTAAATCATAACTGCATCTACTGTAAAGTGAAAGCTCCTTCATTAATGGAGTTATGAACTAATGAGGCAGGTTAAGCAGAGATCTTAGCATTCCTTACATCTACTAAATATAATTTCTGCAATACATAATTTATGACTACACGGATTTTGCAAATTTCAACCCGTGTTGCTTCGAAAATGATATGTCTTATAATCTCTTGAGGAGACAAAAAGAAAGAAAGGAAAAAATGAAAAGAACACGTCTGTGATCTTCAAACAGATGTCTGAAAATGAAATGCATTTCACGAGGTTTCTTACTAATCACACCCAAGGAGATGCTTTCATATTCAATTACGGCAAAACTGGCAATGTACCACTCATGACATAAACAGAAAACGCCACTGAAAACAGTGAGAGGGGAATCTTGTCGATTATCCTGCGACTCCTGACTCTGACAGACATGCGTATTTAACAAATCTAAGCAAAGAAATGTGGCCTAGAGTCAAACCTTTTCGCCTCAAGGCCCAAAACAGAAATTCGGGATAGATTGAAAAAATGTATTATAGCCACACACATTTATATAGCGCTTCACATATTGTAGATTCACCAATTTGCACACACATTCACACACCGATGGCAAAATGTACTTCTGAAGATCTTTAATTTAACCATTAATACCGGGTTACCGTTTAGATTTTACCGTTTGGCTATTTAAAAAAAAGCAGATCTTCAAGCTCACAGTGCGGCCCTTTTGCACCGTGAGCTGCGAAGCTTGTACATCTACTATTTTTCACCAGTTTTGAAAATATGAAATAATTTAGATTTCAGGTTTTTTAAACAAATCTTCTCTTCTTCTTTTATAGGAAAGGTTAGAAAACGGCATATTCATCGCATATTCACATATTCACTTTGGGGTCGCATATGGTCCGCGACCCAAAATGGACCATGAGCCAATGTTCGGGGAAACACTGGTTCAAAGACAATCACTTTTGTTATCCCGGCGTGTTTCCTTCGATGCTCGACCGGTGACGCACTAAAATCACTTCCACTTCCACCCAGAAGGACTTATCGGAGCATAAATGCATGCGTGCTTCCTTCCTGAATACACCCAGACCCAGTTTCCAGGTTGAGGAGAAGAATTGAAGGAAAAAGCTTTAAAAAAATGCCATCAATAAGGAAAAAAAAGCACATCTACAGCTAAGCTTTAAAAAAGTTCAATTTTGTTTCTTATGAAAACACAGATGGATTACCAATGACACTCGACAAACAAACAAGAGGATTTCAAACTTTGATTTGGGGGTCTGACTGAAATCCTGGAAACAAGATGCCTTGATGAATTGTAACCCCTCTGCCCAATCAATATCAAAACACACCACGAAATTATTTTTTAAATATAGACTATGACCAACTCACACAGAATCGACTGTTACCACCCTCCGCGCCATTGCCATAGATCTAGGTCAATTAAAGGCTATTTTCATATAGATCGTCCTCGCCATAATAATCCATTCTATCTGTTTCTTTCAATCGCCTGTATTTCCTATTCCTTGTCCCAGATTTCTTTTAAATATATATATATTTTTTATCCCACGATTTTGTAACCCATTTTTCACCCCTGTGTCAATCATCTAATGTGATCCTGGGCTCTACACACCCTCCACCAACCTAGTCCCCCATATATGGGGGACAAGGGGAGAGCAACGGACTTGAACTCATGCTTCCTTCATGCCTGAGTGTCCAAGTTGCTCCTTTACACCTGACAGAGGGGAGTTTCCCTGGTTCAGGGGTCTGCAACAGGCGGCTCTAGAGCACACCCCTAGTGGCTCCCTGTAGCATTAAAAGTAGCAATAAATTATTTTTCATTTATGGTTTCTGTAGGAGGCCAAACGTGACAAGCATTCTTAATATTTATTCTACACATTTTTACAAAATTGGAAAACTTAACTAAACTAAAATTTGCGTCATATAGCATGCGACACACTCAGTGCCATGCCAGCCAGGTGTCTATTATAAACAAACCGGTGGGTGTGTGAGGCTGCTGCCTGCTACGCTATGGCTTCTACAGGGAGAGAAATAAAGATAGCCGACGAAAAACAGAGGATTTAACAGTTCGTGGACAGAGGCTTTTGCCTTCACAGCCAATGCAGATTGACTGCCTGTATGTTTAATCTGCAGTGAGAAGCTATCAAACAACAAAAAAAGTAACGTTGAAAGACATTTCCAGGGAAAGCATGCTAAATTCTGCTAGTTTCGTTGCAACCCGGGAGATAATAAAGATTGGCAAGCTGCATTATAATGCGTAATTTTCTTTGCGGCTCCAGATAGATTTTGAATTTATTTTTGGTAGAAAATGGCTCTTTCAACATCTTGGGTTGCAGACCCCTGCCCTGGTTGGATGTAGCGCGTGGAAGGAACACGTTATTCCAACCAGTTCCTTTCCCCTTCATCAGGCGCCCCGGCTGGCCAGGGGGAGGCAGTTTAGTGACCAGGATTACTGCATGGTTTTTGTGAGGGTACCTACCCTAGGGGACACGGGGAGAACATGCAAGGCCCTTTCGCCAGCCCCGCCTTCGGGTATGGGCACTGATGACGCGGAGGAGGAAACACGCCGCCAGCACCCACAGCGTCCCAAGCGGGAATCGAACCCAGGACCTTCTAGCTGAGGCGACAGCACTACCAACTGTGCCAACGTGCCCCAAACAACGTTTCTTTGATGAGGAGCCCTCCTGTGCCCCGGCATAGACCCATCTTGTAAAAAACAGTTGAACGAGACCCGTTAAACTTACTAGGATATGTCTACTTCCGGAAGTCTGGAAATGTGGCTTTTCAATATAAGAGCTCAACTGGGGAAAATGCTGGCGTAAATCTTTACCTTTTTTTCTTTCACTATTTAAAATGGCCAGTCTACAAGCTCAAAACGTGTCAATGTAGATTGGCTATTCAAAAATGATTTTCAAAATAGTAAAAAAAAAAAAAAGTTTAGGGATAAGGGATTTAGCGGTGACGAAAATGGAGCCCTAAATATCAAACTGGAAAAGTGCGCTCCTCTATGTGCAGATCCCAGGCCAGGTTGCCTATACCAGGGGTTCTCAACGTTTTTGGCTGGGGACCCCCGGAAATGCTTTGGCCATGTCTCCCCCCCGCTTGCAAAAAATAAAGTTTTTTTTTTTTTAATAATTTGGGGACCCCCCAAAATAATTTGGCGACCCCCCGAGGGGTCGCGACCCACGGGTTGAGAACCCCTGGCCTATACCATAGCCGTGGTGCGGTTCAGCCTAGTTAACACCCCCATCGCCCAGGAAGTTTTTTTGTCCTTTCTATTAGTAACGCCCCACGCCCAAGACGAAGTATGATCCAAAAGACGAAGTTTATTGATATGAAAACGGATCGCATCGCTCCACAGCCTGAAAGCGCCTGTTGTGCAATCCTCGATGTTGCGCAACAGTGAGATGTCATCGAAAATTTCCCTCCCCTGTTTAGCGACGACAACGAAAATCGGGGGCACGTTGGCACAGTTGGTAGTGCTGTCGCCTCACAGCTAGAAGGTCCTGGGTTCGATTCCTGCTTGGGACGCTGTGGGTGCTGGCGGCGTGTTTCCTCCTCCACGTCATCAGTGCCCATACCCGAAGGCGGGGTTGGCGAAAGGGCCTTTCTGTGTGGAGTTTGCATGTTCTCCCCGTGTCCCCTAGGGTAGATACCCTCACAAAAAACATGCAGTAATCCTGGTCACTAAACTGCCTCCCCCTGGCCAGCCAGGGCGCCTGATGGAGGGGAAAGGAAGTGGTTGGAATAACGTGTTCCTTCCACGCGCTACGTCCAACCAGGGAAACTCCCCCCTGTCAGGTGTAAAGGAGCAACTTGGAAACTCAGGCATGAAGGAAGCATGAGTTCAAGTCCGTTGCTCTCCCCTTGTCCCCCATATATGAGGACAAGGTTGGTGGAGGGTGTGTAGAGCCCAGGATCACACAGGGGTGAAAAATGGGTTACAAAATTGTGGGATAAAAAAAATATTAAAAAAATATATCTTAAAACTCGCGATCTAAATCATCCCGTCTAATTATAAAAAAATATCCTGTGTTAGACGGCCCTCCGCTGTCCAGTCGCTAGTCGCGATAGATTTATTCTGACCTCCCGTTGTTGTCGATCGCCTTTAAAGTGGCGTGCCTATTGTTAACTGCTACACACACACATTCACAACAACATCCGGTCCGTCGGTAAAAGTGGTCCGTGTTAATAAATCGATTGGGGGCTATAATGTAATGGATTAAATAACCCTGGGCAATTAAGGTGCTAAGTGGCACACACATTTGGCTCCATGCCATATTTGTGTGATTCAGATTTTGGGAGAGCAGATGGGATGCTGTGTTCATAATTGAAGTCAACTGTAGCCGCAATCACAATTGGATCTGAAAAAAATCATGTTTACAGACAGACAGACAGACAGACAGACAGACAGACAGACAGACTCACTGGAGTGAATACATTAATCCCTTGGCTGGGCCGTTCCGGCCGGGCGGGGGTGTATAAGTACACTATTCCTCCATGTGTGCAATTAGCCGTCTGAGTATATAGAGCCTTTCTAAAGTACACACAGACCAAGTCTCTTCTTCTACGGTAGCATACTGTATGTCCACCGTGGAAGGAAATGCTTTCTCTTTTTTTTTTCTTTTTTACTTTTTTTTTAACATGCCTGATGCCCCCTGGGGGGGCCGCTGCATTGGCCGGGGTTAGAGAGAGTTGGATCGGCGGGTTTGATTACAACAGCCGCTCTTAATTAAAGCAACCCTGGTCCAAGTCAAAGGCTTCCTGACTGCTCTTGCTTCTTAAAAGACATCTTGTCACACCTCGCCGAACATTGCTGTAATTTGCAGCCTCCCTCTGAAGTGTCCAAAATCCTTGCGCCTTCTCTCTCTGTCTCTCTCTCTGTCTCTCTCTCTCTCTCTCTCTGTCTCTGTCTCTCTCTCTCTCTCTCTCTCTCTCTCTCTCTCTCTCTCTCTCTCTCTCTCTCTCTCTCCTCTCTCCCTCTCCCTCTCTCGTTTCATAAATTCTATGGCTTAAGACTGCCGAAGAGCCAATTTAAAAACTGGTATCCCCACCAAGAAAACATCCCTTAAAACGTCAGTCATGGAGGTGAGAGAGGTCTTATACATGGTTTACGTGTTGAGGCACTGGATCATTTCATATACCTGACCAGGTGAACCACTTTGGAAGTATTAAGATTTAAGGTGCATTATTATGACAGCTATTATAGAGAAATGGAAGTGGGGCAATCAAAACTTTAGAAGAGCTTTAATTCCAAATTATCCATCATTAGAACAAAACAAAAAAAAGCTACAGCACTCCAAATTGATCATTTTATTGCCACACGATCGTTTCGGGGTAAGTCCAGCTTGTGCATTAGGGGGGGAGGGGGGGGGGATCAATTAACCTGAAACCTGAAAAATACATTTCATTACATTAAATTGTAGACAAACAGAACGATACAACTAAAGCCTTAATGTCTTAAACTCTTCATTTGATGAATCTTAGTTAACCCATTCTGAACGGGAACCCATTTTGGTGTCAGCATCATGTTATGCTTTAGCTATTGAAAAATAGCAGATCTACAAGCTCATATCGCGCCACCGAGTGGCGCGATACGAGCTTGTAGGTCTGCTATTTTTGAAAAATCGAAGAACGACTGACATTTTTAGAATCTGATCTCAGGTCAGAATGGGTTAATCAGACCAGTGTGTGTCCAGTGGAAAACCTCGTATGAATCGGTATAGAGAGGTCTTATTTATAAAGAGCGTTGTTTTTGCTTACCTGGCGGGGCGACCATCCTCTGCCACTTTTGGAACAGGCATGTTTTGAGGCAGTCCCGAGGGCTGAGGTTGTAGGTCTTGTGACGTGACATGAGCTCCTGCATGGGCTCCAGGATGACGCACAGCTGGAGGAGACGACACACAAACACACAAATGAGTGGACAATAATATTACCAGAAACACATTAAATAGCTACTATTAAGTTATTAAATAGCTAGGCTATAGCCTTAAATGACCTTTCCAGCAGTGTTGATTTTGATATCAATTTTTTATTTTAGTTTTGTAGTCTCTTGAATAGTTTTAATTTAGTTTTAGTCACATTTTAGTCACCCGGAATGCTTTAGTGTTAGTCTAGTTTTAGTTGACTAAATATCATACGATTTTAGTCGACTAAATCTACAGTTGATTTAGTCGACTAAAATGTGTTTTGGCGTGCCTTGATGCCGACGTAATGACTTATTTTATACTTGCAACCAAGTGTAAAATGCAACCAAGTGTAAAATGACATATACTGGATCTCTTGTCCACTAGTCCCTTCCTAACATTTTAGTCTAGTTTTTATTTGTTGACGAAATTGTCAGTATATTTAGTCATGGTTTTAGTCATCATAGCTTAGTTTTCATTTGGTTTCCATTTAGTTTTCCTCCGTGAAAAAAGGTAGTCGACGAACATTTTTCGTCTTAGTTGTAGTCGACGAAATCAACACTGCTGCTTTACAGGTCTGTAACTCTGAAAGTGCACAAATGGAACCAAAATGCACCCTTCGTGGGTTCATTTGGTTCCATTTTGTGCACTCTCAGAATTTTGGGGGTCCTTGAAAATAAAACAGTTAGAGAACCACTACTGTACTAGTGCCGTAGTGTCATAGTAAATCAATGTCATACAGATTCTGGAAAAATATGGAGACAATCCAGAGACAGACATTCAGTCATTTGGGAGTTATGATCAGTGGTGGAAAAAGTACTCAATTGTTTTACTTAAGTAAAAGTACCAATACTGCAATTTAGAACTACTTCCTTACAAGTAGAAGTACGGAATTGAAAATGTACTGAAAAAGTAGCGGCATCAACATGTACTTAAAGTACTAAAAGTAAAAGTACTCATATCGCAGTTCAAAATGTGTACAAAGTCTATTGAAAATAGCCGATCTACAAGCTCGTAGATCTGCTATTTTCAAATGGCCGAAATGTATAGGGTTGAAGTGGTTAATGCATGTTTTCTAAATCAAAATTAAAATCTCCAAAGTAACTAGTAACTAAAGTTTTCAAATAATTGTAGTGAAGTAAAAGTACTGGGAATTGGAAATACTCAAGTAAAGTACAAATACCTCAAAGTTGTACTTAAGTACAGTACTTAGGTAAAAGTACTTCCACCACTTTCCACCACTGGTTATGATCAATATAAGAACATTTATAATGTTACGTCAAGAATGTAAAATATGCCACAGACAAGGCCAAGACGTTTTGTCCGTGTAATCACACATTGATGACCCCCGGTTCACTGTTTTGGGCTGAAAAAATGTATCTCCATATTTCAACTTTTTATGTAAAAAGGAAAGTACCGGTATGCTGTTTCATACTTTGTCGTCGTTACAGTATGACAATGTCACACAGACATAGCACAATGATTAGTCTATCTACAAGCTTGTGTTGGTATTTTGGCTAGATAATGACATACCAAAGATCTGTCTTTGGTATGAAGTATTAACAAGCGCTCACAACTAACTGAGTAACATTGGATTTGGAACGTTTGGAACACGGGTTCTTCTTCCATCTCCTGATAAATAAAGGCTGTTGGACTTACTGTATACAGTGCAGGGTTACTTTCCACCCAACAATGACAATATTTATTGAGAGAAGATTGGTTCTACAGATTGCCAAATAGAGTTTAAGGTGCTAGTTCTCCTTCCAGCATCACATACTGTACTGTCGGTCAGACCGGGGGTGTAGTCTGCCACAAGGGGACCTGGGGGCCGAAATGGCCGTGGGCCCCCCTACTCCTCCTAATTAGAGTTGTTCCTATTCCAGTATCGGAAAAGGACAACCACGATACAATCTTTGGGGGTGTTAAAGCCCCGCGTCACCCTGGTCAATTCTGAGCATGGCTTGCTTTGCACTTCACATTAATTCCCCCCATTTTGATCAACAGGCCGAAATGACTTCCTACTTTTTTTTAGGACTAAGATTTAATTTTGACCTTTCAACATACAGTGAAGAAACTGAAGGGCAACAACGGATCAGAGGGGGAATCCTATCATCGACCCCCCCCCCCCCCCCCACATTTAGTTTGTTCACCGAGTCATGAATAAATATAACAAATAATTTCCAGACCACGCACGCACGCACGCACGCACGCACGCACGCACGCACGCACGCACGCACGCACGCACGCACACACACTATTATCCTCAAATGACTGATGATTCAAGCACATTCCAGGATGCACCAGTAAGAAAGCAGTGTCCTGCACACAAAGGTCTCTTCAGCCCTAGTAGGCCTACAGGCAATCATTTAAATTTTCACCACAATCTTAATCAATAAAGCTACGTTGAGTGCTTGTGGTAAGGGTGCAGTACTGTACTTTTCGTACTCACTCACATTATTTACATAATTTAAAGTACACTGCCTTTAACCAGCACGTTCATCGTAAAGCATTCTACGAAGGACATAAATACAGACGCAAATATTAGCAAAACTGCAAAGAGGTAAGATTTTAATAGCTATATGCACTGCAGGTTACAACTCAGTGTGTAGTAAAACTGCGCGCACGCACGCACGCACGCACGCACGCACGCACGCACGCACGCACGCACGCACGCACGCACGCACGCACGCACGCACAGTGAGAGGGAAAGAGAGATGGAGAAAGAGGGTGTTGCTGTCGGGTGGAAACCTTGCATGTCCAAAACGGTTCCTTTTTTCTTTTCTTTTGTTTTCATAAAGATGTGAGCTTGTAGATATTTTGTTCATAAAGATGTGAGCTTGTAGATATTTTTCATAAAGATGTGAGCTTGTAGATATTTTTCATAAAGATGTGAGCTTGTAGATATTTTGTAGGTACATTTGTGCGACACTGTTGTACGACAAAGTAATTTACGGAGGGAAAAAATAGAACGTATGGAGATGCGCGGTTTCGGCATGCCCCGACAGCAACGATATTCAAAGGAATTGCCAACACTCGCGGAAGAGGGTCCTTTACTACTTTTATTACTTTGGTTAATAGCCCATTTTGGGCGGGAACCCCTTGGCGTTTTAAGCATTATGTTATACTTTAGCTATTGAAAAATAGCAGATCTACAAGCTCACCGAGTGCCGCGCTATATGAACTTGTAGGTCTGCTATTTTTTAATAGCAGTGCCTCAAATCTTTGAATATATATTGTTAGAGTGAACTTTTTAGCTCAAATCTTTGCTTCTGGGGAGGTCCCTGGAACAACATATTTTCAGATGATGGGCGGAGGCATATTACATATAATTTTTGGGGTCCTTGACATGAAATATTGAGCACCACCGATACAGAAACATAAGGTTTTTCAGAAAACTGTCAAGATTTAGAAGACTTTTTTATTTATTTCGATGTCAAGCGTAAATGGGATAGGCACAGGCAGCTAACAATCAACGTACGCATTTGGGCACAAAGCTTTTTCTTCAGTGTTAAAGCAAGAGTTACTGTATATATATTCCCACACAGCAGCAGCGTTTGCATTGCATAGCTGAAAGCCTCAATAAGCATGAGCTCCAATCTGCAGAAAAGCTCTAAGCCTCCAGAGATGTGTGTGCGTGGAGAAGGGGGAGCCAGGGGAGAAGGGGGAGCCAGGGGTCAGCCCCGTCATCTTCAATTCATCAGGGACAACATAACATCTGGGTAACATTACAATGTGGTTGAGCACCCCACTCCCCACCCTCCCCCCTCCGCACTTGTCTCAACCAGGGGCTAAACATACAAATGCTCTTCAGTACACGTCAGGACACTATAGGGCTACTCCACTTTGCAACAATCACCTCAGAATCAGTGTTTCATTGAGAGAAAGTGTGTCCTAATAGCTGGAGAGTGGCTCGCAGGCCGCGCAAGCCCCACCAACAGTCCTTCAGCAAGGAGCCTTGGAGCGGTTCCTACCTACCTACCTACCTACGGTACCTACCTACCAAGTCACAACGAAAAAATTGGTGGCTGACTGGCCAATTAAGATTCAGGACATACTGTACTAATCCCAAAATGACAAAATAATAAATAATATAAAGAAACATTGTGTGCAATACGTCACAAAATGCACACGGTCCCAGACTCATTGTGTAGGCAGGATTATGGATACTGGAAATAGCAATTATAGTATAATATATATCTAGGATATAGCATTCAATTCTGAGAGAAGACCTTTAAAACACCTTAAGTGCTGGGCCTATCAAAACACATGCCTGGGTCTCCAGTCCTGTCCAGCCAATTATCTCCTCCTTTGTTAAATTGCGGGGGTTCATTTTAACAAACAAGAAAACTACATTTCATATTTCAAATAAAGTACTATGCACTCAAAATCATATTTGCCTGTACCATAAGGCCAACATAATACATTAGAACTGTAATGTTGCTTATCATTCTACAGGAGGCCGAGGACAGAGGGCTGCAGTGGCTCAGGGATAGAGCGGCCACTTGGGAACAGGTTCCCGGTTCGATGGGCTCCCCCAGAGTTAGTGTCGAAGTGTCCTCGAGCAAGACACCTAATTGCTCCCGATGAGCAGGTTGCAGGTTGCATGGTTTCCGCCGCAGTCTGTGTATGAATGTGTGTGTGTGTGTGTGAATAGGTGAATGTAATGCACAATCTATGTAAAGCACCTTGGATAAAGGCGCTATACAAATGCACCATTTACCGTTGAAGGACAGAGCATGCCCCCGGCTACATCGACAGTGTTGCCCCTTGGAGAGTGTCAGGGATTACAAGTTATTTGGCATACACATCACCGAGGATCTCAAATGGACCACACACCATGTGTTGATTTCGTCGACTAAAACTAAGACGGAAAATGTTCGTCGACTACCTTTTTCCAATGATGAAAACTAAATGAAAAGTCAGCTATGGTGACTAAAACCAAGAGTGAAGACTAAATATATCGACAACTTCATCTACAAATAAAAACTAGACTAATATGTTAGGAAGGGACTAGTGGACAAGAGATCCAGGATAAGTCATTTTACACATGGTTGCATGCTGAAAATAGCAAATCTACAAGCTCACACATTTTGTGAGCTTTTCAGCAAGCGTAAAATCAGCCATTATGACGTCATCGAGGCCCGCCAAAATACATTTTAGTCGACTAAATCGCCAGTAGATTTAGTCGACTAAAATCTCATGACTAAAACTAGACTAACACTAAAACATTCCAGTGGACTAAAGTGTGACTAAAACTAAATGAAAACTATTCAAAAGACTATGACTGTCTAAAACTAAAATCAAATTTTGCTGCCAAAAACAACACTGGTTCACGCTGCTGCTGCTGCTGCAGCCACGGCCAGGCAAGCGATACTGATATACCACAATATTCTACTAGTTTACACTTATAGCTACAAGAGCTGTAGAGAGACAAGTGCTGAGCCCCACAGGATGTCCTGACAACACAGGCCACAACAGAGCACCGAAGTCTGAGGTCAATATCGGTAGAGGAAGCAAATCCACGTGTTCATGTACTTTTTATTGTCTCCACCAGGCTGAAGGCATGAGGAGAGAGTATGTTTTGCACTCCGTCCGTGCGTGTGTCCGTCCTTCCGTGTGTGTGTGTGTGTGTGTGTGTGTGTGTGTGTGTGTGTGTGTCCGTCCGTCCGTCCGTCTTTGTACAGCTTCTGGCACCGTTAACCCGGTCAATGCCAAATTTTGCACACAGACTACCTGGATGCCAACAATGAACCTCTGCCCCAAACTTTCCAGAATGGCCAGAAACGGCGCCACCAGGAGGCCGACTTTTGTAAAACACATTTTTTTATATTACTCCTCCAGATTTTGTCCAAATGTCCCGCAAATGGTTGCTCAATATCTCTATAGTAATGTGTTCAAGACCGATCTGTCTGATATTTCATATTCCATCCTAATTGGCTAACATTGGCTTTCAAAGTTTGCAGGATTGGCCCGTTTTGAACAAAAAGTCTCAAATCATGAACGCAGCGTGCAATTTACATGAAATATGTCACAGACTTTCCTACTAGGCTGAGGAGTATATCCCACCCTTTTCAGATTGGCCTGTTATAGCGCCACCAACAGGTGGATTTTTACAAAACACATTTTTGGAACAAAATGCCTCATCCAATTGCCATCCAAGGCGTAAGAAGAAATGCCACCCTTTTCACATTGGCCTATTATAGCACCACCAGGAGGCCACAACCTGACATGTCCTGGTGGAGACTTTATCTAATTTGCATTGTAATCCCCATAGGGGGATTTTAGATCGCCTCATATAAGAACTGTGTTTGAAAAATAAACATGTCATCCCGGCCGTTTCACTCATATGGACATGAAGAATCAACTGACTGAGAGAAAGGCTATTGCTACTGCTACTAAATTAGTAAAATCTTCGCTAGAAACAGTCATAATATGAGTGACTGACGGTCGCAATTTCGCAAACGATACAGAGACACCTCCCTGACAAAAACGCTGAGACAGCTTGTTTATTTTTGGACCACACATGCTTATATGAAACGATTTTAAGATGACCCCATGTTATTCCATAGAGAAATTACTTCCGTGAACCAGGGGAATCGAGGGGACGAGCGAGTGACGTCAGGACTTTGGCGCTCTATACAGGATTGCTCTGTGTGTATACTGTAGTTTCTGCTGCACTGCCACTTACAGTAATAACTGTACATTGACATATGTGACCAAATTTGACTGAGGGTCTGCCATTAGATTTTTTTTAGCTTCAAATTGACATATTGGTTGTTCAGTTTGACCCACCAGTTTTGGAGATATGGCTTATAGAGTAATGTCTTGCAGAGAAACAGCGAGTTAAGAAAACAGGCTTGAAAGGTTCACTTCTGTGGTCTCTAACATTACACCTAGCTACATGTTTAAGCATTTATTTCATATTTACAGCTCTGACACTTATTTTAGACATGCTCTAGTATGTGAAGAGTCTGCCTGTGCTATTTACTCATTTTGGAAAAAAACGTTTTTCTCTTCTGGTGAAAAGCTGGAATTTGCGCGATGGCAGGCTCTCAGTCAAATCTGGTCACATATGTCTGATGTGTGTGGCTAAATTATAGGGCTTTTTTGTGTTATCCTTTTAGCATTTAACCTTTGACTGTATACTACCTGCACTGTTAACAAACCTCCGAATAAAGTATTCAATCAATCAATGCAGTATATAATATGACAATTGTACCATTGAATTAATTAGGTATCAAATTAGGCTACAAACAATGTACGTTGCGTGGTGCCACTTTGGTGCCTTGGCATGACCACTATAGTCTTGTCCTCTATTCAAACCAACAATCAAACCCATATTTGGAACCACTATACACGCCTGCCTGTGCCCAATTAGGCAGCAAAAATCGAATAATGCCTCCATGCCGCTTCTCCCTCTGTTAGTATATGGCACTGGACTGTTGGGATACCATGTGGCTGTAGTGAAGTGAACATCCTCGTAGCAGACTAATCCTGTGCCCCCCCCCCCCCCCCCCTCCTGGCATGGTAATAGTCATCCCCAAGCTCAGCCAACTAGCCCTGGCTCTCTGCCTGAAAACAAGGGGCTATTTTCAGCCTCATGCAATAGCAGGAAGCCAGCAGCTCCAATACATGGAAGGGCTTAAATACGCCACAGAGAAATAAGGACAGAGAGGGAAGGAGAGACAGAGAGAGAGAAAGGCCGGTTATAACCCCCGTGCCCCAGGAAAATGCCTCTTTCTTTGGAAGCCCTGATAAAAAGCTGGAGAAAAGACCTTATTTTCCCCACACACACACACACACACACACACACGCACACACACACACACACACACACACACACACACACACACACGCGCGCGTTCCCGTCGAGCGTTTAATGTGAGGAAAGGGTGTACCGTGACAGCCAGTGACGCTGAGATAACAATATGTGTACAAACCCCTCACAAGCTCTCTTTGTTTGATACACAAGACGGATTTGGTTTTCAGCAGCTCAGTCAGTATACGCACACTGCAGGAAATGTCCACCGTAACAAGTTGTTAAAACTAATAGTGAGAAATCCTGTTGAACTGTCTGTGATTGTTTTCAATTGCTCAAAACACTTCTATCAAATTTGATTGAATCCCAGAGACGTAATAGTTATATGTTGATTTCTAGCTGAACAATTCGTCCAGTTTCAAGATATCTCTTGAAAGTGCAATGAAACAAGGGTGCAATTAAAAAAGTTAAAATTAATATTATAATTCATTATAATGAATAATTCTAATATTAACTCAAATCTTTGTTTCTGGGGCCTCATTCACACGTACCAAACATCAATCAAGCAAATGTTTGGTCGTTGTTTGTATTTTTTGGGGCCATCACAATGCTTTTCCAATGGATATAGCAACATATTCTTTCAGACCTCGGTCTCAGGTCTTGATGGGTTAAGATGGACTTTGTGCAGTGTGTGTGGTCACAGTGTGTTGTATGGTGTTTGTGTGTGCAGTGTACAGTATATTAAAAAAATCTGCCCATTGTGACCTCGCGAAGGCAGCCAATTCCTACTTTACCTCCCAAGACACAACACATTTATTCCTGAAACATTAGGCTCACTTCGGTCGGCAGAGGGAAACGAAACCGTGTCATTTTGACAAACTAACCTAGTCTTCAGAAGCAATACTGTAATTGTTAGGAGGCTAACGACTTACCCTCTATATACCACGGAAAGGCAAGTGAGTGAGAAACAAGCATATCCCCCATTTCATATACTTGGAAATTGACCGTCTGAAGACTGAATTGTTAATACACAGAATAAACAGGAGCCAACTCCGACTGTAATTATGGACACTTGAATTATGTGCTTTGTCTTTGAATGGCATTGTGGATGCATTCCAGGATAATCATTGCCATTGAAAAACAAAAACAATAAACACCCAAGTCTCTCTCTCTCTCTCTCTCTCTCTCTCTCTCCCTCTCTCTACTCTACTACACAATATAATATGGAATGCAGATTTAACCCTGAGTGTAAAAATGTACCCGCAAGGATCCATTTTTACGGTTAAAGCAACACTCCAGACTTTACTGTGCAGTTATGATAATAAGCAGGGGTACCTTTTCTCTGGTTTGCACAATTATGAGTCTCAACAGGGAGCGTTCATTAATGTTATGCTAATTTTCTCTATCCAATTAATCCCCCTCCTCTTTCTTTCTCGATCTCGCTCTCCCGCTGCCGCTCGCGCTCTCTCTCTCTCTCTCTCTCTCTCTCTCTCTCTCTCTCTCTCATTCCCACCAGCTCCACATCTCTCCCCTTCACGTTCTCTCTCCTTCTCTCTCTCTCTCTCACTCACTCGCTCACTCACTCTCTCTCGCTCTCCCTCTGTCTCTCTCGTTCTCCCACTTGGAGCGAGATCCGAGCTGTCCATCAACTGTGGATAGAAAGCACAAACAAAGCCTAGTGAAATAATGACTAATGTATTCAAGTCGCTCATATATACCTCTCCCATTTCCACCCAGTGTAGCGCCACTGCTGTCAGCCCCCCCCCCCCCCCCCAAAAAAAAAAACGTGTATTTTACAAAACAACAAGATTTTTTTATATAGAAGGGGGAAAAAAGAGAGTGCTTATTTTCTCACTGATGTGTGTGAATTTAGCGAAATGATGCCGTGGTGGCGTCTCTCTAGGGGACTAAGGGGTTAATGTACGCAGCACGTAAATGTCCATGAGTTTATAAATAAATAAATAAATAAATAAATAAATAAATAAATAAATAAATAAATAAATAAATAAATAAATAAATAAATAAATAAATAAATAAATAAATAAATCATTTACACAGTTATAGGTGGTATTTCCATGGCAGCAGATTTTAGGTTCACAAATGGAGTCAAAATGCAACAGGAACAGGTAAACAAGGGACGTCCATAATATGAACACGATTTTTTTATGCACGTATATTATTTCCTAATTCAAAATATGACAGACTGTAATGTATACAGTAATTAATTACCACAGACTTTAATTTTCTATAAGGATAAGGATAAGCTGTATGGTTTCTGGTGTGTAGAGAGACTATCTGAGGTTTAGTTTGAGACCACATACATGATTAGGGTTGGTTGACAGACACTGATACACAAAGACTGTCATGGCCCCTTTCAGACATGCAGACAAACAAACACACATATCCACTTCTCTTGTACACAGTACGCAAACGCACACACGCACGCATGCACGCACGCACGCACGCACGCACGCACGCACGCACGCACGCACGCACGCACACCACACCGTTGCTTGTACTTGTATGAGTGACAAATAAACCCTCATGAATCTTGAATCTCTGCCACGCATGTGTGTGCGTGTGCACATGCACACACGTGCACACATGTGCACACACACACACACACACACACACACACACACACACACACACACACACACACACACACACACACACACACACACACACACACACACACACACACACACACACACACACACACACACACACAAACCCACCCAGCCGCAACGCTCTGTCCAGACAAATCCACACAACAAACAAACACACGGAGAGTTGCAGAGTGTGAGGTCTTCTCACCCTGAGGTAGTTGAGGGTGAAGTTATTCAGGCCCATACGAGTGATGTTTTTGGACAGTTGCTCCAGCACCTGAGGGTCCTGTGCCTGCATGGAGGACAAGGGGAGGGGCGGAGACAAAAGGAGATTAAGCATTTCAGCGGAACAGTGTTGTTTTTGGCGGCACATTTAGATGTTAGTTTCTTGAATCAGAGTCATATAGTCTCTTGAATAGTTTTCATTTATAGTTTTAGTCACATTTTAGTCACCTGGAATGTTTTAGTGTTTAGTCTAGTTTAAGTCAAAGTAAATGTCATGCGATTTTAGTCGACTAAATCTACGGGTGATCTAGTCGACTAAAATGTGCATCGCACTGCGACGCGTTGTGAGCTTGTAGATCTGCTATTTTAAACATGCAACCACATGTAAAATGACTTATACTGGATCTCTTGTCCACTAGTCCCTCCTAACATTTTAGTCTAGTTTGTATTTGTTGACGAAATTGTCACTATATTTAGTCTTACTGTAGTTTTAGTCAAGACGGTAGCTCAGTTTTCATTTAGTTTCCATGTAGTTTTCGTCAGTGAAAAAAGGTAGTCGACGAACATTATTTGTCACAGTTTAAGTCGATGAAAACAACACTGCAGCGGAACCACACAATTGACGCAGTGCCGCCGTCGCTACGTATAGTATACGGGCAAAAATACACACTGCGAGTAGGGCAACAAAATGTGCCAAAAAGTGCCAAGCCGACCCTCATAATAACTAATTTCTCCGCGGGGGCAGCACAAATATCCTACGAGTAGGGCAACCAAATGCTCAGCTACGTCCCTGAATTGACGTGTGGTGCAATTATAATGTGAATTCCATTTAGCAGGAAATACTTTATTAGGGTCCTTTGCGTATAGTAGAATATGACACAGAATTGAGCCTTGAAGACTTCCAAGTGCAATAGCTGCTATAAACAACATATTACACATAATTCTACAAAGTTATGTGAATGACTTACAATATAACTGGTACATCTGTGTTTATTGGTGGACTACTCTACTCCCTACTCTTCAATTGAGAAACTTGTACTGCCTGAAATACGGCGCAATATCTCCCCTGAGCAAGCGGGATGGCCTTGTAGGCAGAGCGCAGAGCGCTAGACATTATTTTGTATTTATTTTAATCCCACGGTTATTGTATTCCATTATTTAGGTTACAGGCAAACTGATTTAGTGGGTTTGTGGTGGGTTTGAGACGGGGGAAGAGCCTTTGTGTATGTCCTTACTGTACTGTACTGTACTGTACTGTACTGTACTGTACTGTACTGTACTGTACTGTACTGTACTGTACTGTACTGTACTGTACTGTACTGTACTGTACTGTACTGTACTGGTTTGTTGTATGTTGTGCCTTAAGGACTCCCTTGAAAACGAGTTGCTGCAACTCAAGCGACTTCAGGGAAATTTCAAAATAAAATAAAAAAGAGCGGTAGGCATGTGTCTAATGTGGGAGATGGGTTAAAATTCACAGCTTTCGTCTCATTTTTGCCAGTTACAAGAGGAAGTACAGTATTAAAAAAACACATGGGTGAAGAAGTGTGATTGCACATTACAGTAGCCTGTGAAACAGCCGGGGGTAATCTGCATTAAACTGTGGGGAAACAAATACATAATAATACAAAAGAATACAGAAAAGTGATTGGAATAGTGTCTGTTTTAATATGAATTGTGTATAGTTACAACATGGCTCTTCTCACTATAGCTGTGCAAGCAATAAGCAGTGGAATACAAGAACAAAAAATAAAACTGATATTGACAAGAGGAAAAAAAACAGCAGGGAAGGAAGGATAGAGAATGAGCACGCTCTCGTGTTCACCGCCTTATGAAAAATGCATCATTCTATCTGCACTCCACATCTCAGTGTGGAGAAAGTCAAGAGGGAAAACAACCAGTCATCCCTTAATGTCCACGCGAGATATAGTCTGAGAGAGAGAGAGAATCGAACCAGCGCATGTTCCTTAGTCACATTGGAATCAGAATAATGATGATTGACAATGTAAAAAAAACAGTGGTTTTCGATTTTGTTCATGTCGAGGACCCTCAACCTAACACGTATTATCCCCGCGGACGCCCGTTTGAAAAGATATGCCAGGGACCCCCATAAGAGAAGTTGATTTGTTTAGGCTCTAGCAGTGATTGTCATTATACGGACACCATGTATTGGCATTTCCAATCCCTGGGACCCCAATTTATAGTGTAAAATATTTTAGTCTTTTAGTTTCTTCTCTTCTCCACAAGTCCCTCCCTAACATTTCAGTGTTGTTTTTCTTATGTTGACAAAAAGTATCAATATATTTAGTATTAACCCATTCTGACCCATTCGGGCACCCATTTTGGTGTTGGCATCATGTTATGCTTTAGCTATTGAAAAATAGCAGATCTACAAGCTCATAGCGCGCCACCGAGTGGCGTGCTACGATCTTGTAGGTCTGCTATTTTTGAAAAATCGAAGAACGACTGACATTTTTTAGAATCTGATCTCAGGTCAGAATGGGTCAATCAGACCAGTGTGTGTCCAGTGGAAACCTCGTATGAATCTGATCTCAGGTCAGAATGGGTTAATTAGTATCTTAGTCATCATAAATTATTTGTTATTTAGTATTTATTCAGTTTTCGTCAGTGAAAAAAGGTAGTCGGCGAACATTTCTCGTTGTAGTAGTAGTCGACGGAATGAACACTGTGGGCTTCCTGGCAGAAATCAGGTGGGAGTCACAGAAAACACATTTTCTGTGGAAAGAGGTGATTCTATAGCTCTCCGACGACTACAGCAGGTCACGTATGAATTGCTGACCTTGACGCATGGAGCTATTGACTATACTAAATTAGAAGAATGCACAACTCGGGGCTTATGGTTCACGGACAAAGGGACCTAACAGTCAATCTATGCGGACAGCATACAGTAGCATGCAAGTCAAAATAGAGGCTGAGGCAGTTAATGCTGTGAATGCGTCCGAATACAAATTAAAGCTACTATAAGCAATAATATGTCAACATTTGAATTACCTTTTTTTTTTTTATTCAGACAGCCAGCAATGGGTCCCAACGCTCCCAAAATAAATGGAGTCTCTGTGGGCTATCTAGGGGCCGCAATCTGCATTCAAAGATTTTCCTAGAAGCTTTGTCATTGGTCGATTTGCCTGTCTGCTTCCTGATTGGTTAGTCATTACGACCGGGTTTTTTCTTTTTTTCGACCAATGACAAAGCTTCTAGGAACATCTTTGATGTGTCACAGCTCTAGACTACATTTTTTGGGAGTGTTCTACCCATTGCATTGTCTGAATAAAAAAAAAAGGTCATTAAAAATGTCACATATTATTGCTTATAGCAGCTTTAAGTCAGAACGTCTATTTCATTGGTACTGTATATAAAATCCCAGTCCTTTTCTCCAGTTGGCTGTCATCATGGAAAAACATTTTGTTTTGTACAAAATGATTAAAGTTTTGGCAGGATGAATTCACCTGCTCAAATATTACACCACACTGGCACAGGAATGCAAAGCGTCTGTGTTTCAATGTGCGTGCGTGCTGTACACCATCAGTGCAAGCAAGGTCCCTCAATCTGCATTCCGCACTATTCCCATTTCCCCAGATCCAGATGTGTCTGTCTCATCTTTCATTAGCAGAGCTCACCATCAAAAGCGTAGCTCGACACACATCACTCCCCTGGCTGTGTGTGTGAAGATCTGGCCAGGAGGACCCGCAATTCTTCACTCTCCAGGAATTAGCGGGAATGCCCAGAGGGGCCAATTTAAAATGTATACTGTGGGTATCATATGAAGATTTCCCCCCCCCCAAAACAAATCGGTGTGATTTCCACTGCAATAGCAAAAGGTTGCTATTTTCTTGTACGACTAAATATATACTGTTGTGCTTAAGTGGTTACAAGCCCAATTGGGTGAGTGAAAAATAAGAACCCCTCCCCCCTTTTAAATGACTAAATAACAGTATTTTAGTTTTTTATTTTATTTTAGGCATTCCTCCACAGCAGAGATAGTAGATATGTTAGCCTACAAGTCACAGTTAAACATGTCTTAAGGAGCACAGGGGAATTGGGGCTAGACATCCCCAACAAACCCCTCAGTCCCTGGGACTATAGAACGTGTATCACACTTTGAGGAATTAAGCACATTATTCATTTGACCTTGTTTTCTCTCTCCCTCTCTCTCCCTCCCTCGACAGCCCAGCACCCATTTTCATCGTCAGTGTCCTTTGATGTCTGCAAATAAATTGGTTTGTAAAAAAAAATACAAAAATAATAATAAATCCCCGCAAACTGCTTTGTTAGCGTTTAAATGCAACGTGGTTATAAATCACTTCCAAAACATCCTCATGGTGCCGACTGCTGAGACACAGCAGTCACTTATAGTTACTATTCATAACCAAGACCACTTTGAACCATATAGACATAAAGACGTAGATGCCTCCTCCGACTCTGGGGCGTCTGCAGGGACGTGCACACAAAGGGGGCTTCAGCCCCTGCCCTTTTACCCGTCTGTAAAACAACTGCCCTTTTACCCGTCTGTAAAACAACTGCCCTTTTACCCGTCTGTAAAACAACTGCCCTTTTACCCGTCTGTAAAACAACTGCCCTTTTACCCGTCTGTAAAACAACTGCCCTTTTACCCGTCTGTAAAACAACTGCCCTTTTACCCGTCTGTAAAACAACTGCCCTTTTACCCGTCTGTAAAACAACTGCCCTTTTACCCGTCTGTAAAACAACTGCCCTTTTACCCGTCTGTAAAACAACTGCCCTTTCCAGACCACGAATTTACTATTCTGAAAGAAACGCAAATGCCACTCCTTTCCATGCCATACTGGAAGGCAGCATTCAGGAGAATTGCTTTTTTTCCCCGAAGTCCCCTTGAACTAATTTGTTTCAAAATCCATGTCGTTACACCGCATCTCCAGTAGCTATAAAGAGTGCAGGTTTGAGCCTCGAAAATAGCTCTCAACGCGTCGCAGTGCGACGCGTTGAAAGCTTGTAGATCTGCTATTTTCGATTATCTTAGCGGGATTTCAGCTCGGGAAGGCTCATAAGAGGCAGCCGAGGTGAGGCGTCTGACCCACGGTGATTGGCCAGTAGTCACTTTGAGTAGCAGCGTGACAGTGTGACGGCGTGACCCAATTCCCAAATATGGCGGCCGCAAATCCGCGATACGGGTCTTTCCAATGAACTGCGGCGGCCAATTTTGTATCTATAGGTTTCTATATCCAGATGCTCTTGAATCAATGTTATTCTCTCCTTGCTCTCTTTTTCACTCTACTTCTTTTCATTCATCTTTTTTACGCCTTAAAAAAAAAAATCATTATCAACTGTTCTTATCATCTATGCTGCTGCATTGTCTGAACCAGAGTGTAGAGTAGGAGGAGAGTATAGCGACAAGCTTTGATCTCGCCACAAAGCGGGTGCCTATGGGCTATATAGTTCCAAACATTGCTCGTATGGCTGGAACTATCCCATTGAGATAGAATGAGCATTTCCGCATTACATTGTTACAATGGGAGTCAACGCTATATTACTCTGGTCTGAACGAAACCAAAATAACTTTTGGTTTGGCTGTGTTGATGATGTCACACTCACGTGCATGGCCAGAATGCTGCGGGGGATGAGTTCCCGGTACTGCCTGATGGTGAAGTGCCACGTCTTGATCCTCATCAGGTCGTCGAAGGCAAACTCTAGGATCAACCGACCCTCAGTACACACCTGACGCACGCACATGTGCAACGCACGCACGCGCGCACACACACACACACACACACACACACACACACACACACACACACACACACACACACACACACACACACACACACACTCACACACACACACACACACACACACAGGGAAACAAATATAGCAGAGTTGAGAGTTCATGGACACAGACAAACCTAGCCTACAGGAGAAACAGAGCAATATTTGTTTGGCTAGCTCTTTTGTCATGCCAGCTATTGTTGGTCAGTTTATGCACACAGCCCAGTACAGGCTTCCAAATATCGTTATGACGAATCTACATCGATACCCAACGTTTGTTATGATGATTGGTACTTGCAGAATGTTTATCTCACAACACAAGAACAACACAACGTTATACCACATTAATCGTGGCATCCCTAACTTAGACCTGTGTACTGTTTACTGTATATATACACCAATCCTCCTTGTGACAAAGTATGAATCCAAAGAACAAAGGAAATAAAAAGGGATCTGTCTTGTATTGACTTGATTTCAATCAAATGACTGGAAGTTTATTTTTTTGTGTTCGGTTTTGTTCAAGCCAAGGACTTATTAAGTTAGGACGTACTAGACTTGTACGTGCCCGTCGGCCACCGGCCTACTTGAGAGCGATGCAACTTGGGAACCTAATAATACCCGTTGTCAACTTGTCACAGCACCTGTTTTAACTGTCTGTCTGCTGTATCCCACATGGAGATCTCTGCAAACTGACTGAAAAGTGGAGTGGTTAAGTAATCAATTTGCAGGTGTGGAGTTGCCATGGCAATCAATTGGCTGAGGCAGAGGCTGGAAATTGCACAGGTGAGGGGATTTAGGCTGATTAGGCCCACTGGCAGAGCCTGACCAGAGCCTTTTGTGGTGGTTCTGGAGAACTGTGGGTCCGACCGACTCGATCCCGGGCACTGTACTCCCTGTGGGGGTGTGGAACGTGTGTGTCGAATGTGAAGTCGGTACGGCAAACGGTTCTCGAGTTACGTGCATTACAACCGTACACGCACGCACGCACGCACGCACGCAGAGACGTGGCGCATTTATAGTAGGATAGCAGAGGGCAGTGATTCCCAAACTTTTTAGCGCAAAACCCAAAAGAGAAATTAGATGTTTGCTCGTTACCCCAAAGTAGTGACAATAGCAGATCCACAAGCTCACAACACGGAGAGCCTTCACACCACGTTGTGAGCTTGTAGATCTGCTATTTTATATAAAAAAATAGCAGATAAAAAAAGATATAAAAAAATGGCGATACTTCATATACATAAATACTACTGTAGCTATCATGAATAATACGTAAGCTACGAACAATAGCAGTGGAATATATCTATATAATGAAACTACGCATATATACTATATAGTGCTATGTCTACATAAAATGCTCTCTAAGTTACATAAGTTGAGGGCTTGTGCTACAGCAAGTACTACGGGCCAAGATGGAGTCTGAAGAGGTGGGTTTTCAGACTACGGCGGAAGAGTGCAGGGTTGGGAGTGAGTCTGCAGTTCTGATTATAATGGGACGTGCATTCCATAGTTTTGGAGCCAGAAGGGAGAAGAGTTTTGGATGCGTGGAGCATTTATTGTCCCGGGGTATTTAGTGACCAGACGTGCAAGATATAGGGGTTGTGTGGGCAGCGACCGGGAGCCATGAGTGGAGGGAGCGGAGAAGGGGGGAGGATGTGTGAGAATTTTGTCTGGTTGAAGACCAGGCGAGCTGCGGCATTTTGGATCAATTGGAGAGGCTTAAGTGTGCACGCCGGTAGGCCAGTAAGGAGGGAGTTATAATAGTCAAGTTTTTTTTACATGACTGCATCTCTGGATAAGCGGAGCTGGGCTGACTCCTGGGTGAGGAAGGGTCTAATTCATCGAATGTTACAGAGCAAACCTATACAGGATCGAGTGACAGATGTAATGTGTGCTTTATTACTTGCGCAAGCAGAGCGCGCATGTACTGTGGTCGGCTGCGTATGTATATATGTAGGCCTGTAGAAAAAAGCATGCAGGAATACGGATGTGTATATTACAGGAAACTCCCGTTATACTTTCCAACAAACTCCGGTAAACTCCCGAATTGTACCATCACGCCTGTATATTACCGTATATTACTGTATATGCCCGCTAAACATGAGGTTTACAGGCAAATCTAGTGCCCATAAATGCCTGTTAACTCCTCTTTTCTCTTAGGGATGCACGATTAATCGGTAGCATAATCGGAAGAGGCCATATCGGCCATAAAAATGATAATAATACAGATTATTTAATCGGTTTTCACCAGCAAAATAATGTATAAAAATGAAAGACAATTCTACATTGAATTAGTGTAGCCTACTGATCTCATTCATTCAGTTGTGAAAACAGATACTTGGAAAAGAGTATATCTCTGCTGTCCGGAGGAAACCTCATAACTCCAAAATGTTCATTTTTCAGCAAATTAAAAATATAAGTTTTTAAGGAAATTAATAAAACCTTATATTTTTTAAACGATGCAATACTGCCTCATCAAAGTTGGTGTTGTGACTTTAGATATATAAATGTCAGTTACTGGAGGCACGGTGGTACAGTCGGTAGTGCTGTCGCCTCACAGCTATAGAAGGTCCTGGGTTTGATTCCCGCGGGGTACGCTGTGGGCCGTGGGGGCGTGTTCCGTGTTCCGTCCTCCGCGTCATCAGTGCCCATACCTGAGGCGGGGTTGGCGAAAGGGCCTTTTTGTGTGGAGTTTGCATGTTCTCCCCGTGTCCCCTAGGGTAGGTACCCTCACAAAAACATGCAGTAATCCTGGTCTCTAAAACTACCTCCCACTGTCAGGTGAAAAGAAGCAGCTTGGACTCCTCATGCATAGGAGGAGGCATTAGGTCAGAATCATGAACCCCTAATTATTATTATTTTATTAATGTCGGAAAAAAGGGGAATATTGTGACCCATAAAAGAAAATGTCCACGACCCAAACACTGTTTTGGAACTATTTTAGTTTAGACATAGTCTTTGGACTGAAACTTCATTTAGTTTTAGTTATATTTTAGTCACCTGGAATGTTTTAGTGTTAGTCTAGTTTTAGTCGACTAAGTGTCATGCGATTTTAATCTACAGTTGATTTAGTCGATTAAAATGTATTTTGGCGTGCCTTGATGCCGTCGTAATGACTGATTTTGCACTTTTACACCTACTTTCAGCATGCAACCAAGTGTAGAATGACTTATACTGGATATCTTGTCCTAACATTTTAGTCTAGTTTTTATTTGTCGACGAAATTTTCAGTATATTGAGTCTTATAGTTTTAAGTCATCATAGCTTAGCTTTCATTCAGTTTCCATTTTCGTCAGTGAAAAAAAAGGTATAGTCGACGAACATCTTTCGTCTTAGTTTTATAGTCGACGAAAACAACACTGTTTTGGAAACAGCAGCGTGCGTATAGACTAGAGGACACCATGATGGTGAAACATCAGCGTGCCTACAGACTAGAGGACACCATGATGGTGAAACAGCAGCGTGCCTACAGACTAGAGGACACCATGATGGTGAAACAGCAGCGTGGGTACAGACTAGAGGACACCATGATGGTGAAACAGCAGCGTGCCTACAGACTAGAGGACACCATGATGGTGAAACAGCAGCGTGCCTACAGACTAGAGGACACCATGATGGTGAAACAGCAGCGTGCCTACAGACTAGAGGACACCATGATGGTGAAACAGCAGTGTGCGTACAGACTAGAGGACACCATGATGGTGAAACAGCAGCGTGCCTACAGACTAGAGGACACCATGATGGTGAAACAGCAGTGTGCGTACAGACTAGAGGACACCATGATGGTGAAACAGCAGCGTGCCTACAGACTAGAGGACACCATGATGGTGAAACAGCAGCGTGTCTACAGACTAGAGGACACCATGATGGTGAAACAGCAGCGTGCGTACAGACTAGAGGACACCATGATGGTGAAACAGCAGTGTGCGTACAGACTAGAGGACACCATGATGGTGAAACAGCAGTGTGCGTACAGACTAGAGGACACCATGATGGTGAAACAGCAGTGTGCCTACAGACTAGAGGACACCATGATGGTGAAACAGCAGCGTGTCTACAGACTAGAGGACACCATGATGGTGAAACAGCAGCGTGTGTATAGACTAGAGGACACCATGATGGTGAAACAGCAGTGTGCGTACAGACTAGAGGACACCATGATGGTGAAACAGCAGCGTGTCTACAGACTAGAGGACACCATGATGGTGAAACAGCAGCGTGCGTACAGACTAGAGGACACCATGATGGTGAAACAGCAGCGTGTGTACAGACTAGAGGACACCATGATGGTGAAACAGCAGCGTGGGTACAGACTAGAGGACACCATGATGGTGAAACAGCAGCGTGGGTACAGACTAGAGGACACCATGATGGTGAAACAGCAGTGTGCCTACAGACTAGAGGACACCATGATGGTGAAACAGCAGCGTGTCTACAGACTAGAGGACACCATGATGGTGAAACAGCAGCGTGGGTACAGACTAGAGGACACCATGATGGTGAAACAGCAGTGTGCGTACAGACTAGAGGACACCATGATGGTGAAACAGCAGCGTGTCTACAGACTAGAGGACACCATGATGGTGAAACAGCAGCGTGGGTACAGACTAGAGGACACCATGATGGTGAAACAGCAGTGTGCGTACAGACTAGAGGACACCACGATGGTGAAACAGCAGTGTGCCTACAGACTAGAGGACACCATGATGGTGAAACAGCAGCGTGTGTACAGACTAGAGGACACCATGATGGTGAAACAGCAGCGTGGGTACAGACTAGAGGACACCATGATGGTGAAACAGCAGCGTGGGTACAGACTAGAGGACACCATGATGGTGAAACAGCAGTGTGCCTACAGACTAGAGGACACCATGATGGTGAAACAGCAGCGTGTCTACAGACTAGAGGACACCATGATGGTGAAACAGCAGCGTGTCTACAGACTAGAGGACACCATGATGGTGAAACAGCAGTGTGCGTACAGACTAGAGGACACCATGATGGTGAAACAGCAGCGTGTCTACAGACTAGAGGACACCATGATGGTGAAACAGCAGCGTGCGTACAGACTAGAGGACACCACGATGGTGAAACAGCAGTGTGCGTACAGATATTTATAATATAATATTTCCTCCTGCCTGGCGTCATTCAGAGCATCTGTCCTTGGGCCTCACAGCCAAACCAGCTCCGTATATAAAATGAACAAAATAAATTTAATCTGGAGGAGGATGAGGGTGTTTTGACGACGCCAGAAACAAAAGAACTTCAGGTCAGAGAGAGTTGCCAATTAGGAGGAAAGGGAGAGAGAGAGAGAGAGAGAGAGAGAGAGAGAGAGAGAGAGAGAGAGAGAGAGAGAGAGAGAGAGAGAGAGAGAGAGAGAGAGGAAAGGAGAGAATTAGACAAAGAGAGAGAGAGAGAGAGAGAGATAGAGGGAAAAAAAACATATTTTTTTTGCCCCTTTAGCTGAATTCAGCACTTGCCGGGGCCCTTGCGCTTCTCCATGTTTCGTTGCTGTGACAACCAGAGAGAGAGAGAGAGAGAGAGTCAGACAGACCACCGACAGACAGACAGACAGAGTGAGACGGAGAGAGAGAGAGAGAGAGAGAGAGAGAGAGAGAGAGAGAGAGAGAGAGAGAGAGAGAGAGAGAGAGAGAGAGTAGAGAGAGATGGAGCGCATGAGACTGGGAAACGGATCACCAGATAGATGGAGAGAGCGAGGCCGAGAGAAAGCTAGAGAGAGAGAGAGAGAGAGAGAGAGAGAGAGAGAGGAGAGGGGGAGAAAAAAATCAGCTGATTAGTTGGCATGGCAACCGCAAAGATGTAATCCCAGCAGACACAGTCTAATCAATGCCCCCAGCGCAGATGGTCTCCTGAGGATCAACAAGAAAGAGGCTGGCGGGCATATACAGACCCCCCCCCCCCCCCCATCCCACTGCCCCCCACCATCCGTCCATCCATCCACCCGCCCGCCCCCAACCTAACCAAGTGAACCCCCCACCCCCCCATCCCACTGCCCCGCACCATCCGTCCATCCATCCACCCGCCCGCCCCCAACCTAACCAAGTGAACCCCCCACCCCCTAGTCACATGCTCCTCTGCTCACTCCAGCGTAGCTGCAAAAGACAAACAAACAAAAAAACAAACACGCAAACAAACAAACAAACAACATGCATGTACAAGAGGCAGCTTTTGCTCCCAAAGAATGCCTCCTCGGTACACTGGATATCTCGGCCCCTTGCATGCTTTCCTCCTGGCTAGCTGCTATCTCTGCTTTCAAATGCAGCTGTGCAAAATGTCTCGCAGGATATAAATGGGTTCATGGTGCAGTCTTAAATTAGTTCACCCCCATGGAAGTTGTATAGGTGTATATTTATATACTGTACGCACGCACGCACACATGCATGCACACGCACACTCACACCCACACACCGTAGTTAGTTTCCTTCTGAAATAAAGTGAGGTAGCCTATACATGTAGTAGTATAGACTGTAGGTACAGTTCCCTTCCAAAAACAAGTTAGGTACAGTTTACTTTACAAAATAAAGTTAAGTATATAATATACAGTTAGAGTTTACTTCCAAAATGAAGTTAGGTGTATATATATACACTATAGCATTTTTCAGATCAAGGACCCCTTATCCATATTGTATTTATGTTAAATGTGTTTCCCCAGACATTTTAACCCGCACATAAACCCTCAATACTTTGTACTTGACCTTTGGCTCGGTACTTGGTCTGCTCTTTTTCCCCTGTATACACACCAAACCTTTTCCCCCCGAAAATAGCCGATCTACAAGCCCACAACGCGTCACAGACGCATAGGTCTGCTCATTTCGGCCAAAGTGATTTGAGACATATCGAAAAAACCTGTGGTAGAATGTTTCATTATTTCACAAGAAGAATGTCCTTAGTGTGTAATGAATAAAGATGGACGTGAATGAGGGGAATTGAGTGTAAAGAGCAGATCCTAAGCAGTCGGCTAAAAGCCCCACACATCATATACACTCTACTGTTTAGGTGGAAATGAAGGCTTAAATTTACGTGCAGGTCATTGGCTTTGATGAGCTGTGGGCCCATGAGACCCCTTATTATTTTATCATGGAACAATTAGTGAAAGAAATAAGCATTTTTGTTGGATCCCCCTGAACCCCCCCCCCCCTCCCAGCAGAGAAATTAGTTAAATTACTGTATAGGGCTACTGTATGTTTAAAAGGTGGAACAATTTATTCTTTTTCATTTTCCAGACACGGCGGCCTATACACTGACTTAAACAGTATTGTGCCAACCACTGCACTCCTATTGATTCCTTTCTGTTTCGCTGTCTTTGCCTGTAGCTTTCCTGCTGTCATTTATACATTGTCCACTACAGTGTCTTGAAATTTTAACTGTGCTTTACCTGACAAGGGTATATTTGAAAGACAAAGAAGAGGTCCTGCACACTGTCAGACACTTGCCAAAAATAATTATCTTTATTTGGTCGACGTTTCGGTGGCTTAGACCTTCACCTGACAGACAATGTTGACAATTGTCTGTCCTGATGAAGGTCTAAGCGACCGAAACGTTGACCAAATAAGGAGCAATTATTTTTGGCAAGTGTCTGACAATGTGCGAGACCTCTTCTTTTTTGTCTTTCAAAGACTTTTGAAATAAGTTCACAACCCATAGAAACCGGGTTGCGAGTTGCGACCCACATATTCTGGGTCCCAATATGATATATTATTAGAGGAACGGCTCGATGGCACTTACACTATATATATATACACCGGTATATATATATATATATATATATATGTATATATATATAGCCTACCAATAAGACGCGCCCAGGCCTAAAGGGCGAGGTCACGTGCACGCATCTGCCTGGGTGACAGCAGACTGCTGGGCGAGTGCTGGCGCTTTGGCATGGGGGGGGGTCAGATCAACATATGGAATGAATTCTGTACTGGCCATATATGGAGTGTGTATTAAGTATACAGGGTTTGATGAGGTCAGATCAACATAATTATGGAATGTCAGTACAGGAAGGACGGGGTTGTGAAGGATCGACATATGGAATGTCAGAACAGGTCAGCTCCATATATGGAGCTCTAAGGGTTTGAGGTTTGAGGTCTGATGTAGAGTTGCTGTCCAGCTCCATATACAGTATGCAGATCTATGTGATGATCCAGTCTTCTCCATGTATGGTTATCCAGGGTTAGATGAGGTCAGTGTGGTGATCTTCATATATAGACGGCTATATATGGTGGCGTGACGTGTCACAAGGCGTGATGACACAAGGCATTACCATATATGGAGGTGTGATGTCACAAGGCATGACCATATATGGAGGCGTGACTAACACACTAACTAAACTAATAATGAGAGCGCAAAATCTCTCTTGGAAGAGCCACCAATCGACGTCTCTAATATACGGCAACCTTCCCCGTGTTTCTTCACTAGTCCGATCCAGAAGAACACAGTTTGCCGGCCACTGCCACAGAGCTGACAATGAGGTTATATCTTCCCTTCTTCTCTGGAACCCTAGCTGCCTCAAAGCAGACAATGCAGAGATATAGAAAACTGTCGTTCCCTGATGTCATCGCTATAGGAGGACACACGCATCAGTAGGCAGGAAGTGGGGATGGCATGTTGGTATGCGTTCAGGGAAGAGGACGACCCTGCCATG
>NC_139711.1:20272730-20302730 GCF_964188405.1 Protomyctophum parallelum | reverse complement strand
AGAAGAAAAAAAAGAATCCCCGGAAATGTATAGAAAGATCCGCACCACACGAGTCATACAGACACACAGAGAGAGAGAGAGAGAGAGAGAGAGAGAGAGAGAGAGAGAGAGAGAGAGAGAGAGAGAAAGAGAGAGAGAGAGAGAGACTCACACAAAAGAGCCCAGTGCATAATTTCCGACTCCTGAAAATAAAGGGCGGTGTAGTGGTTTAATGTCAGGCCAATATGAAAGTCAGTGCTGCACATCTCTGTGTTCATGGTACAGAGGACATGGAATCCCTTTAGCTCCAGCCGCTCAGCGCTGACAAGGTGCCTGGGCTCCCATTCATTTAAGCAGCAGTCAGCAGCGGAACAGGCCGAAACCCAGCAAGCCATCTGTATCACAGATCTACTAGACCAGATACGTGCGCACACACACACACACACACACACACACACACACACACACACACACACACACACACACACACACACACACACACACACACACACACAGGGGACACTCTCAGTGTAGAGAGGAACCAAATGGATTTAAACAGGAAGGCCTGTTTTCTGTTCTTCTTACTGCTTTTATAGTTTGAGAGGTGATTGTTTGTTTGGGGTTAAATTATCTCACCTATGTGATTTGCAAGCAACTCTCTCTTTCTCTTTCTCTCTCTCTCTCTCTCTCTCTCTCTGGTTAAACGTCACTCCAGCAATGCTCACACTTAAGATGCTTGGTGAGCATTGAGTATATAGATCTCCCACCCCCCAAAAAAAGCAAGCGTGGAGTCAGTTTTGATCACGTCTTGCATGGTCCATTATTATTACATCCTGCGATCAATTATTCCCGACACGGATCAGGGACAGTTGTAGGGGTCACCTCCTCCTACCAGTGGTGAGAAAGTACGCACATTTTTTTAACTTAACCCATTTAGACCTACCATCGATTCTACAAATGTCTTCTAAATCCTGACAGTTTTCTGAAAAAACCTCATGTTTCTATGTCAGTGGTTCTCAAAATATTTCATGTCAAGGACCCCAAAAACTATATGTAATTGGCCACCGACCCCCATCTGAAGATATGTTGTTCCAGGGACCCCCCCCCCCCCCCCCCCCCCAGAAGCAAAGAGTTGAGTTTAAAATGTTCACTCTGAATATATATATATATATATATATATATATTCAAAGATTTGCGCCACATTTTCATGATTTTTCAAAAATAGCAGACCTACAAGTTCATAGCGTGGCACTCCTTGCCGCGCTATGAGCTTGTAGATCTGCTATTTTTTTTATTTTTTTTTATAATATTTGTTTTATTTGGAAAGAGCAGTACATTACAGATTCACATATGACACACGAGCAATTCCGAAGATTTTTTTAAGGATCAATATTGCAATATAGAAATACTCTAGTTACAAGTAATAGTTCGAAATTCATCATGTACTTAAAAGTAGAAAAGTATTGGTGTCAAAATGTACTTAAAGACAAAGTACCAAAAGTAAAAGTACTCATTGTGCAGAATGTCCCATAAGTTTTCTCAATGTATAAAAGTATTTTGAAAATAGCGGATCTGTCATGGTCTGTCGCTCTACAGACCATGTCACCACATCAGCCACTCCCACTCTCCATTCCCCCTTTCAGTCCTTGTCACACACCTATTTCCACCCCCTCTTCAGCCCAACAGTGCCATGCCCATTCCACACCTGAGAACACTCTGCAATCACCCTGCTCCCTATAAAACTGGACTCATTACACAAACACACTGTCAGGACATACATTGTTGTTCCAATGATCTGCCTTGGACTTCTGGTTGCTATTTCCCTCCTAAAAGGTATCTTGGATTGCATATGCTTTGTGTGACTTCTGGTTTATGCAGTTATGCTTTGAAAGTATGCATTTTTGGACTTCTGTGTTTTTGCATTTTTGCTCCTGAAGTTTTGCCTTTTTTTGGATTTACATCTTGCATTGACTATTTACTTTGGCTGTATGCTTCTCTGCTTTAATAAATACTTTAATTTAAGACTATTCTGCGTTTGGCTCTGCACTTGGGTTCAGTCCTTCACTGCGAACCGTGACAGGATCTACTTGTAGATCGGCTATTTTCAAATGGCCCGAAATGTATATAGGGCTGAAGTGGTTAGCATATGTTTTGTAATAATAATCAAAATGAAACAAAGTAACTACCGGTAGTAACTAAAGTTTCCAAATGAATGCATTAGAGTAAAAGTACAATACTTGGATCCAAGATGTAGTGGAGTAGAAGAATTTGGAAATACTCAAGTGAAGTACATCATTACGACGGCATCAAGGCCCGCCAAAATGCCTTTGCGTCGACTAAATCAACTGCAGATTTAGTCGAATAAAATCGTGTGACATTTAGTCGACTAAAACTAGATTAAACACTAAAACATTCCAGGTGACTAAAATGTGACTAAAACTAAGTGAAAACCATTCAAGAGACTATGGGGTCTATTATCCAGTTCCAATGAAAATCCATATATTACAGTTTTAAGAGCTGATGTGGAATGTCATATAGCAATTTTGAGGCATGGTAAGAAGCGCTTTCGACACCCCGTGGATTGCGGAAAACGGCCTTGAATTTGTCATGGGAGTGTTTAAGGCGTGTTTGAGACGTACCCAATCAACATGTCCGTATTATTATCTTTACCAGTCAGCTGATGTCACATACGGAATGCGCACTTTGGGGATCGTGGTATTACATTTCTTCAGGCTGGCACCATAGAAGACATGACATGACTTTGTCACATTTGGGTTAATTATTCCTATTGCACTGCATGCTGTCACCTTTATGCCTCAAAATAAATTGTTTCTATTGAAAAACACCAGTAAAATTATTTACTGGTATTTAAATTATAATGAATTATATTATATTTGAAATGAGTTGAATGCGTGCTGCGTAATGCTGTGGCCCCCGTCGCCCTGATGGTATATGGTCTTCGCTCGTAACATTTTATTGAAGAAGACTTGAATCGGGTGTGATACAGTGTATGAAAGCAAACTTCCCAAGGATTATGGAGATGATTTTATTGAGTGGTGCAACCACTCCTACAACCAGCAATGTCCGTGTACCTGCCTGTTTACCTGTACAAGTGATCACGAGTATGTGACAAAGTTCTCAGGTTGTAAAGGTGACTAATCAACGATTAAAATGATATAAAACACAATACCAATTGGTATTATTAAAGTGCACTTCCGGTCCCTCCCCTCACGGATCACCGCCCTCACGGAGCACGGTCCCCTCACGGAGCACGGCACGTCTGCGAGACTGCAGCTGGGTGCTATTGGTACAACCAGCAATGTCTGTGTATCTGTATCCTGTTGTCATGAGCACGAGTGGTGTGCGCATGCGTGAAATTGGAACGATACAGAGAAGAAATTGGAACGATACAGAGAAGAAATTGGAACGATACAGAGAAGAAATTGGAACAATACAGAGAAGAAATTGGAACGATACAGAGAAGAAATTGGAACAATACAGAGAAGAAATTGGAACAATACAGAGAAGAAATTGGAACGATACAGAGAAGAAATTGGAACGATACAGAGAAGAAATTGGAACAATACAGAGAAGAAATTGGAACGATACAGAGAAGAAATTGGAACGATACAGAGAAGAAATTGGAACAATACAGAGAAGAAATTGGAACGATACAGAGAAGAAATTGGAACGATACAGAGAAGAAATTGGACGATACAAATTGGAACGATACAGAGAACCAATAGACGGGAGTTGCACCACTCGGTTCACACTGGTGTGATTTTTTTTTTAAAGGTTGAGAAATGAAAGAATTATGGCCGTTTCTAATCTCAACATTTTACCAAAAAAGCCCAGAAAAGAGCACTGTTGCCATGTCTCATAGAAACAAGTAAATAGGTCTATAAAAATAATCCCAAAATAAGCGCATATAACAGGGGTCTGTAACCTATTTTAAATGAAATGCCATGTTTTTATTTTCTAGATAGTGAGTCTGCCATATCCAGATTAATTTTAATGACACCACATTAAAATAAAAAAACATATTTTGATTGTCTTGCACATTGTTATAATGATCATTATATATCCCCCTGCAGTCAGAGTTCATAGTTTTAATGAATGAATGTGAGCTGGTAGATCTGCTATTTTCAAAAGTAATCTTGGAAAATATTAATTTAATTCTTATTTTTGGATTAGCCGTCCTTAGTTGGGGGCAAATGCATTCATCTGGGGGTCCTTGGGAATGTGCTGTGTGAGGATCACTGGTTTAAACAACATTAGGAGAAAAGCCCAAATAACCACTTTAGAAACAAGAAAAGCAACCACAACTACCAATATTTACAAGCAACTTTACAGAAAAAGAAGCCGCTTATAAAAAACAGACATGGCAACACTCCAGCAGAGTTCAGAGCCGCTCAAGTGTAAAATCAAACAGTGCTTTTTGCATTTAAGAGGTGGTCAGACCCACGTCGAATCGTTATGCGCTGAGTGTTTTTAGGTCAAGGGGCTTAATAGCAAATTGCGCAAAGCGAAAATAATAAACATATGGACACTCCCACAATGCTAAAATATTCAGGAACGTTGTATGCCATATGTGTGTGCGTTCAACACGGGCCGATATGGCTTCCATTACTGTATATGAAAGGGGGCAAAGCGAGGCCAATTTATGTATTACCACATGGGTTTTACCACTTTCAAAATCCAGCCCTATATGACTGAAAACTCAAAATCAAAAGTTGCTGTCAAAAACAACAGTGGTATACATACACCAAGCAGCTCCTCCTCCTACCTTTGTAAACATGGGCTTCCCGTGCTGGGTCACCATGGTGCACTGGTCACAGTCCACCGTGATGCAGGAGTTGTGGAAAGACTCCTTGGAGTGCTTGAGGATGTAGTGGAGCTCCGTCACGCCGCCCTCAAACACCGTGCTGAAGTAGCGAGGGATCAGCGTCCGGCCAATAGCTGCAAGCCAAGTGAGGAGAGACATGTTAAAGTAGTCTGAAAACCCACCTCTTCAGGCTCCATCATGGCCCTATAGCCCCTTAGATAAGCACTTTATGCAGACTTAGATAGCATTATATACAGACTTATATAGCATGTTACGTAGACAGCACTAGAATTGCATTTTATGTAGTCATAGCACTTTATAGTATAGTATAGTTTATATTCATAGTTTTATTATATAGATATTCCGCTGTTACGTTCTTAGCTTACGCATGTTCATGATTCATGATTCTTCCTGGAGGCTGAAACCTTGACAGTCAAACGTGGCAATGAAAAAATAACCAGTGATGTAGTGACATCACAATATCGCTCCCTCCCATAACCCCTCCCCCTTTATCATACAACAACAGCTGTGGGTGCGGCTTCAGTTCAGGTGGATCACCGCCCATCATTCACCACCCACCAGGAAAACCAGCCATAATTTAATTATGGTGGGCGTGTCCAGTATTTCAACAAAATACTGTAGCCTACACTTTTTTTGAAAAACTTCTTCCTCGTTATATAAAAAACAATTCCTGATGATCATGTTTTAGGGTGGGAAAAAAATTATGGCACTCCGTCTTTAATGTCGTTTTTTGAACCTATTTTATGAACCTATTTTAAAAGAAAATCTCTCTTTTTCGCACGCACGCAAGCACGCACGCACATATAATTCTACAGATGATTACATTCAGTTGTTAGAGGGATGCATGGACACCGCTGCTACTGAGAGTATCTAACCGGAAGTAGTACGAAGTACCACCCAAGAAAGTTACACTGATGCTTTGAGGATCTCTTTACATGAAACCTGTGTTGTGACTGCAGGTCATAAAGACAGGGGTACGTAGTACAACAGAAGCAGGGGCGGCCTTAGGAATCTGGAGGTCCTTTCATGACCAAATGAGGCCGCCATACCTCATATACCTATGACATAATTATTCTGTTGATACAGGCGTATTGACACATAGTTTTGACTGTTCAATATCACACGCAGCCATTACTCTCGACAATTAAGCAGCAACAACACCTCTTCTGTGTAAAGTGTAAAAACAGTCATTACGACGGCATCAGGGCCCGCCGAAATCCATTTTAGTCGACTGAATCAACTGTAGATTTAGTCGCCTTAAACTAGACTAACACTAAAACATTCCGGGTAACTAAAATATGAAAAACGAAATGAAAGCTATTCAAGAGACTATGACTAAAACAAAAAACTTCTGCCAAAAACAACACTGCATCCTTCTACCGATATACTCACTATATCTCCTCTGTACATGTAACTGAAATACCTTGTAATCACATGGCATAACAAAATGTATTCTAAAAGTTAGTTTATTTGTATAGCAGCAGCCCAAGTAAATATTTTTGCATCGAATATATATTTTCTTTATTTAATCGGCCCACATGGACGAGGTACGCACCTAGCCAACACAGGTGTGCAGTCCTCAAAATAAAAAATGTCCACAGCTCATTTAGCCCTTTTCCCCCTATCATAAATTATAAAACACTTCTGAAAGAAGACAATAAAATCTTGCATTGGTTGGTCATACCATACATCCAGTGCCTATTCATTTGTTCAATAGACTACCGGCCTACTTGAGAATGATGCAACTTGGGAACCTAATAGTACCCGTTGTCAAGTGGACTGGTTAAGTAGGCTAATCAATTGTCAGGTGTGGGGTTGCCATGGCAATCAATTGGCTGAGGCAGAGGCTGGAAATTGCACAGGTGAGGGGATTCCCACTGAGGGGATTCCCACTGGCAGAGCCTGACCAGAGCCGTTTGGGATGGTTCTGGAGAACCGTGGGTCTGCCCGACTCGATACCGGGCACTGTATTCCCTGTGAGGTGTGGAACGTGTGTGTCGAAGATGAAGTCGGTGGGGCAAACGGTTCTCGAGTTACGTGCATTACAACCGTACACAGACGCAGACATGCACACACGCAGAGACATGGCGCATTAATAGTAGGATAGATGTGGATAGTACAAGTATATAGTAGTTTTCCATCATATAAGATTAAAGTTGAAATGCGGTCTAGAAGCCACCCCTGTTAGTGCTCTGCTTGCTGTGACCTTATCGTGCATTCATGCTATCAGTCTTATAGCAGCACTCAACAGTTTACATCAAAGATTCACCTCCAGATTAAACCGCTTCTGGGTGTTGCAGAGAAAAGTGGCGGCGGTGTAAATTACTCCATCTCTGCTGGTAGGAAACCGACTGACAGCATTGCTTGTGATTCATCATGGCAAGTCACACAAGTTTGCTAGTTTCACGATGTTGCAGCACATATACTGTCTGTATGATACGTGTTGGAATTATTTTGCGAGTATATAGTTGCCTAGCTGCAATCGACTTGTTGTGCCGAGAACTACTCTGATGTGAACTGTGGCCGTGAGACCACAAATAAATGTGTTCTTAGCAGGGACATCGGACTGGCCCTAACCCTGAATTAAAAATAAAAAAGAACACGAAAAAATGTCTGTGTGGGGCCCACAAAGATTGCTTGTCCCCAGGGCCTAGGATTTGGTGCCTGGTTCTTTAGTCAACATGTTAATGAACAATGCGTTATCATTATTTCCATGTTAAAATGAGAACGAGCTCCCACTCAACCTCGTTAAATAATACAATTTTGGCAGTTTTCCATTAAATAATGGATGTGCTCTCGTCCACGCGGGCCTGGTCGTCGTACTTTCCTTAACCGTCTTAATCAAAACGCTGCCTCCTCTCTCTGAAGACGCAGCAGCTTGCTCCTTTCCTGGTAACCTTGGATTCACAGCGCAGCCTCAAGAGTTCTTTCTGTCTACCTCACAGTTTCTCTGCCTCTGTAACATCAGCAGAAAATAGCACCCTATACTGTACCTCTCCCCCACTGAAGCAGCCCCAAACACCCCGCTACAGTACATGCCTTATTTCCCCTCCTCCTCCTCCTCCGTGAAAAGTACATCCCGCATGCGGAGTGAGTACTGCATGACATTACAGACAAATCAGAATAATAAAATAAAATAAAACGCATATCTGTGCTGTCGGGAGGAAACCTCATAACTCCATTTTTGGGGGGCATAAATCAGTCCTATTGAACACTCAATATTTTCGAAACAACACAACACTTTCTTAATATCCTGAAAAATGTATATTTTTAATTTCCTGAAAAATGAACATTTTGGAGTTATGAGGTTTCCACCTGACAGTAAAGATATACTGTATGTATGTATGTATATATATAATTTCAGGTTTAGGTTTTTCTTTTGACACAGCTTCTTTTGTTTTCCAGCACTTGACGAGGGGTGGGGGGTGTATGTATTGGGGGGATTGAAAAAAGAGATGCTAATGTTTAGGGTGTGTACAACACGGTATGAATATAAAGCTAGGTTTTTCTCCGAATGCTGCAGCTTAGTATGTAGATCAGGAGTTCTGCACGGTGTCACGGAGCATCATTTAGCGAGGGCCCTAGCTGTCTGAAACGTTTATACCGCGACCAAAAAAAATACACCTTGATTTAGGAACTGTATTGCTGTTTTTGCACACTTAGAAAGAATTCGATTTATACTCAAAGATAAACTTCAGGATTTCGGGGAAGATTTTGGAAGCCCCTATACTCACTAAAAGGGTGAAGTAAGCTAAAACCCTGCGGATGATCCGCGCTGTGCGTGATATGGAGCAGTACTCCTGGGGAGGTGTGGCCGTGGGCTTCTTACATACTGTATTTAAGGCTGCAGCCTTGCTTGTGAAACAGTTATGGGAATTCACCCCATATGTATTTGTTTGTATTCATCATTTCATTGTAGACCTATACCTGTTTATTTCGTATGTAGGCTATGTATATTGGTCAGTGTTGTTCAAGTTACTTTTAAAAAGCAATTAGGTCTGAAAAAGTAACTAATTACTTATAGTTACTGAATTATGAAAGTAACTTTACTTTATAAAAAATGTGTTTCACTCTGGGAGCGCACTAAGAGACGGTTCTTTTGGATTACATTACATAACGTGGATAACTACTAACTCACCCATTGAAAACACAGTAACTATAATGGCGTTATTGAATGGGAAAATGTAAATAGTTACGTTACAAGTTACAGCTAAAAGTAGTTTCGTTATGTAAAGTACTTAATGTAAGGGGCGTTAGTTCCAACACTGATGTTGGTAACTATGTCTTTATGCTTCACAATGAAGATATTTGAAACGGAATATTGCTGTTTTTACCGCTCTGATTTTCCATTTCCTGAGTCACCGTCACGTTTTCAATGCCCGCGAGTGGCAAGCATTAGTCGCCACTCACCAAACAATTTGTTTTTAGAGCATTCTTCAAATATTATCGATATTTCTCTCTGTACAAGGAAATTAACTGAGTTAACTACTATACGTTTGTGAGCCAGATCTGAACCCACGTCAAGATAAGGTTTATGGTTATGATTTACACACGCTATCAAAGATACCATGGCTTCTTATTCAAGACACTTTATGTTCTTATTATAAACCTTTATCGACACGGAGGGCTGGTTCACAGTCACTTCTTTAACTGCCCAAGATTATCACGCCCAATCTGGACATTTGAAATTGCAACGGCTCTGGCTGCAATTCCACGCTGCTGACCTTTAGAGTACCAACTGTCCATCAACAAAACTCTCCAAGTCCTTCTCCTCCACACCCCAAATCAATTGCTACAGCCGACTGGGCTCCAAAAACACTGTAGTGCAACAACAGAAAACTGCAGCGCAGAAACAACAAATGCACTATTTTTGAAATGTTATTAACATTTGTGGTAACTCTTCGGAAAGCATATTGTCCTATTGTCGATGGTTTTATCAAACCACCCCATCACCTCTTCATGGATTAAAGCCAAATAAAATATCATGGCTGAAATTGTTTGTATGGTCAAGTTGTGTGATTGTGTGATTTGTGAAACCGTGTGAAAGATGCTTCTGAACGTATCGCTAGTCTGACCACTTCAAATGCTTAAAATAATAAAACCAAAAAATAGCCTGTCGACTGAGAACCTGAGAATCCATGTTAGTATCAGCACTACGCATGCCTATACTGAGATGTGTTGGACAAATACAATACAAACCAACTAACAATGGACTTTTTGGGGAATTACAATCGTGTGTGTGTGTGTGTGTGTGTGTGTGTGTGTGTGTGTGTGTGTGTGTGTGTGTGTGTGTGTGTGTGTGTGTGTGTGTGTGTGTGTGTGTGTGTGTGTGTGCAGCCCACACTGTTTCTCTCCTCGTTGTCTTTATAGTTCCTCTGCTGTCTTAACTTCCATCATTAGAACATTGATAGGCCCCAAAAACAAAGCAAACGAAACAAAGAAACTAAGGAAAACATGAAATACAGGCTCCATTATTATCCTCTCCTCTCCTCTCCTCTCCTCTCCTCTCCTCTCCTCTCCTCTCCTCTCCTCTCCTCTCCTCTCTTCCCAAATAAAACCCCACACGTCCACCCCATCGTTCTCCGAGCAGAAATATACATAGCCGACTAAATATACAGTTGATTTCGTCGACTAAAATGTATATACTGGCGGGCCTTGATGCCGTCGTAATGACCGTTTTTACACTTGCTGAAAATAGCCAATCTACAAGTTCACAACGCGTCGCAGCGTGACACGTTGTGAACTTGTAGATCGGCTATTTTCAGCATGCAACCAAGTGTAAAATGACTTATTCTGGACTCCGAAGGAGGAAAATGAGAATGTCCCCAAAAAGACGCTGCATGGAGAGAAGTTGGACCTTCAGCTAATATACAGATGAGAGACAGAGAGGCGGGGGGGGGGGGGGGGGGTCAGACTGGCAGGGCTATATAGGTGCTGGTGTGGTGTGGTGGCGCTTCGTTTTAATTCGATAAAGTCAGGCATGACTAAATAAACACGTGAAATGTTTGGCGGCATGCGAGCAGTTTGGGGGGGGGGGGGGGTTGGGTAAATCTCTCTCTGCCTCTCACTTGCTCGCTCCTCTCCCTCCCTCCTTCTATCACTTGTTCTCTCTTTTTCCATCTCACCGTCTCTCTCTCTCTCTCTCTCTCTCTCACTTGCTCTCCTCTGCCCGTTACTGCTCACTCTATCTCTCCCTCTCTCTCTCTCTCCCCCCTCTCTCTCTCTCTCTCTCTCTCTCTCTCTCGGTTGAAAAACAAAGTGCGTCTAGGAGTGGAGCTGACTGTTAATGTGGAGGAGCTCTGAGGAGAGAGAGAGAGAGAGAGAGCGGTGCGGTAGAAATGAGCGAGCTAGGGATGAAAGAGGGTGTGGGTGGGTGGGTGGGTGGTGGGGGAGGGGGGCAGAGCTTGTCAAGGAGGGATAAGATTCGTGGTGGGAAGAATGAGGAAGAAGACGAAAAGAAATATTGAGAAAAGGCACGGAAGAGAGAAGAGAAAAATATCATGGGAGAGAGAGAGAGAGAGAGAGAGATATGGGGAGAGAGCGAGAGACAAAAGAGGAAGAGGGGAGCGAGTGGAACGAATATGATGCACAGATGTGCTTCTTACCTACCTGACCAAGCCAGTATAGTTTTTTTTTGCGTGGAGACTTGTCAAGCAAAACAAGGCCTATAATAAAAGCCAGCGAGCGTAGCCCACGGTGACAGAGTGATAGATAGATAAGCACGTCACGCTAGCCATGCTACAGCACGACTCGGACCATTTCAGGCTCCTCCGTTCTTGCATGCAACGCTTCCACCTTCGGATGCTTTTATTTTTTTTTAAAGCTCCCGAACTCTCGAATATTATTTTTCTCATGCAGGCTCTCTTTGAGTTTGCAGTGACTTTGAACTGAGCCAAGTGTGGGTTGGATCGGTTTAGCCTGGCCTGGGCCAGTCTAAACCGGGGGCAGCAAAATCCAATCACCAACCGAGCCGGGCCAGACAAAATCAGACGAGGCCCATTCTTTTTTTTTGGAACTGGCAGATTGGTCTGGTTTCCAGGCTACAGTATAGGATGGGTTGGATGTGTCCTGATTGGTCTGGTTTCCAGGCTACAGTATAGGATGGGTTGGATGTGTCCAGATTGGTCTGGTTTCCAGGCTACAGTATAGGATGGGTTGGATGTGTCCTGATTGGTCTGATTTCCAGGCTACAGTAGGATGGGTTGGATGTGTCCAGATTGGTCTGATTTCCAGGCTACAGTAGGATGGGTCGGATCCACTGATGGGACACAAGACTGTGACCTTTCAGTTCTGGACTCGCTCAGACTAAAATAAAAATCCACTCTGACTGACAACCGATCACAATCAGTTACGATCACAAAACACTGTATGGTATAGAGCAGGGTTCCCCAATTAATTTTCCTCAAGGGCCATATTTTGACTAGCGTACCAGGCTGGGGGCAGAGTCTGCACGCGCGAGGTCGAGGTCTTGCCCTGAAAATTCATTTTCAGGGCAAGACCCCATTTGAAAAGGATGCCCAGTTTGACATGCATAGGCTACTGACCCCCATTCAATGCCATTTATATCTGGGACCCTTAAAAAAAAATATATATATATATATTTGTTTTTTTAAATTCTTTCATGGGCCACAAGGGGGCGCTCTGTGGGCCGCAAATGGCCTGCGGGCCGCCTATTGGGGTACCCTGGTATAGAGACTAGAATAACAGCCGACGTGCAAAGAAACGCGTTATCTGGGAGACATTTCAAAAGTTGGGTGTCGATTCGGGGGAATCTCCTTGAACGCACTTACACTACACTCCCCCTTTATGAAGGGAAGAAAAGTATGTTTGAAAAATCACTTAAAAATGTAAAACTGTGCTTATCAGCCATGACAATACCCCCCATTCTTTTGTGTTACGAGGAGGAAAGTAATAGGTTAGCAACACAGCGAGAGCTTAAATGGACCCGAGGTTATACAAAAAAAGAAAAAAATGAAAAGATTAGCAGCCCCTGTAACAAACTTCAAACACAAATTAATACCAACTGGAAACCAACAAACGTACGCGAGAGAAAGAAGCAACTTCAAGCTGAGATGAAGTGCTCTTCTCATACACCCCCAGTCACCTCTCTCTCTCTCTCTCTCTCTCTCTCTCTCTCTCTCTCTCTCTCACCACCAGCTGTCGTCAATGCTGTTGATTGGCCCGTCTTCAATAGGCGGGACGACGCTCCCAGAGATGGGGATTATAGCTGGCGCCCGGATTTTTCGAGGCGCAACAACAAGACAGGCAACATATGCCTCTCAAGTAACATGTACCCAAACATGCAATTTACAAATAATTAACGTTGTGTTAATTAGTCACATTAATTCTTGCCACTTTGTTGGGATCCCCCACCTCCCCCCTCCCCTCCTCTCTTCTCCCCTGCCGGTTCCCCAGGACTCGTGCCAGCGCCAGCAGCAACAGCAGCAGCAGCAGCCAACCAGACCGCTCTGATGCAACCATGCAGGCTCCTTCCTCCATAGGCAACATGGAGGAGAAGGATAGAAGGGCCTTCATGCAGTCTCTGGTATGGTGTACTACACAGTGGGTCCCAAAGTGGGGTCCAGGGACCACCCTGCAGGGGGTCCTTGAGGGAGTTCCAGGGGGTAAACGGGTTGAGAATCACTGCTAGAGCTCGTAAAGATCTTCTCTTATGGGGGTCCCTGGAATATCTTTTCAAATGGGAGTCCGCGGGCTATAATTAGTGTCGATTTGGGGGTCCTTGACACAGTGGAGCACTGGTTCAGTCTCTGCTATGGTATATCACTGGTTCAGTCTCTGCTATGGTATAGCACTGGTTCAGTCTCTGCTATGGTATATCACTGGTTCAGTCTCTGCTATGGTCTATCACTGGTTCAGTCTCTGCTATGGTCTATCACTGGTTCAGTCTCTGCTATGGTCTATCACTGGTTCAGTCTCTGCTATGGTATATCACTGGTTCAGTCTCTATGGTATATCACTGGTTCAGTCTCTATGGTATATCACTGGTTCAGTCTCTGCTATGGTCTATCACTGGTTCAGTCTCTGCTATGGTATATCACTGGTTCAGTCTCTGCTATGGTATATCACTGGTTCAGTCTCTATGGTCTATCACTGGTTCAGTCTCTGCTATGGTCTATCACTGGTTCAGTCTCTGCTATGGTATATCACTGGTTCAGTCTCTATGGTATACCACTGGTTCAGTCTCTGCTATGGTCTATCACTGGTTCAGTCTCTGCTATGGTATATCACTGGTTCAGTCTCTGCTATGGTATATCACTGGTTCAGTCTCTGCTATGGTCTATCACTGGTTCAGTCTCTGCTATGGTCTATCACTGGTTCAGTCTCTGCTATGGTATATCACTGGTTCAGTCTCTATGGTCTATCACTGGTTCAGTCTCTGCTATGGTATATCACTGGTTCAGTCTCTGTATGGTCTATCACTGGTTCAGTCTCTGTATGGTCTATCACTGGTTCAGTCTGCTATGGTATATCACTGGTTCAGTCTCTGCTATGGTATAGCACTGGTTCAGTCTCTATGGTATATCACTGGTTCAGTCTCTGTATGGTCTATCACTGGTTCAGTCTCTATGGTCTATCACTGGTTCAGTCTCTGTATGGTATATCACTGGTTCAGTCTCTGCTATGGTATATCACTGGTTCAGTCTCTGTATGGTCTATCACTGGTTCAGTCTCTGCTATGGTCTATCACTGGTTCAGTCTGCTATGGTATATCACTGGTTCAGTCTCTATGGTATATCACTGGTTCAGTCTCTATGGTATATCACTGGTTCAGTCTCTATGGTCTATCACTGGTTCAGTCTCTGCTATGGTCTATCACTGGTTCAGTCTCTATGGTATATCACTGGTTCAGTCTCTGCTATGGTCTATCACTGGTTCAGTCTCTATGGTCTATCACTGGTTCAGTCTCTGTTATGGTATATCACTGGTTCAGTCTCTATGGTATAGCACTGGTTCAGTCTCTGCTATGGTATATCACTGGTTCAGTCTCTATGGTATAGCACTGGTTCAGTCTCTATGGTATATCACTGGTTCAGTCTCTATGGTATATCACTGGTTCAGTCTCTGCTATGGTCTATCACTGGTTCAGTCTCTATGGTATATCACTGGTTCAGTCTCTATGGTATAGCACTGGTTCAGTCTCTGCTATGGTATATCACTGGTTCAGTCTCTATGGTATAGCACTGGTTCAGTCTCTGCTATGGTATATCACTGGTTCAGTCTCTATGGTATATCACTGGTTCAGTCTCTATGGTATAGCACTGGTTCAGTCTCTGCTATGGTATATCACTGGTTCAGTCTCTATGGTATATCACTGGTTCAGTCTCTATGGTATATCACTGGTTCAGTCTCTATGGTCTATCACTGGTTCAGTCTCTGCTATGGTATATCACTGGTTCAGTCTCTATGGTATAGCACTGGTTCAGTCTCTGCTATGGTATATCACTGGTTCAGTCTCTATGGTATATCACTGGTTCAGTCTCTATGGTATATCACTGGTTCAGTCTCTGCTATGGTATATCACTGGTTCAGTCTCTATGGTATAATAGCACTGGTTCAGTCTCTGCTATGGTATAGCACTGGTTCAGTCTCTGCTATGGTATAGCACTGGTTCGGTCTCTTCAGTCACTGGTTCCCAAACTTTTTCATGTCAAGGACCCCCAAATCGACACTCATTAGCCCGCGGACCCCCATTAGAAAATATATGCCAAGAATCTTTATGGCTCTGACAGTGATTTTCAACCATTTTCATTTCGAGGACCCCAGGTTTGGACCTGAATTAGGCTACGGCCCCCCGTTTAATATCATTTCTATGCTAATTTTAACTAATTTAACTACCGTAAATCCTCCAATAAACTCCTCCTTTCTATTAATTACCGGGCCCCTATTAATCACCGGGAATGGCGTTGAATTAAGTAATAAATTCCGGCCTCCTTTTATGAGCCGGGGTTTTTTGTGTTGTTTTTTTCCCAAGTTCCGTATCTGTTACTTTGGCTGCTCTGGCTGGCTGTGCCTGTCACGTCAGCGTCCACTGTCCAGATGCCGTGGCCGCGGTGCTCGGCTCGCACACAATACAACAACAAAGTTAACTTGGGGAGAGAGCCCCCACAGATCTGCCCTTCATGCAACCAACGTTGGTTCTATAAACGGCAGATCGTTGAGCGCATGGGGTGTTTTGCAGCCTGGCGCACTGGCGCAGCTCCATGCGCGTTGTGGATCTCTCATTTTATGGAACGAACGTACCACCGGTATGCTGTTAGCTTGTTGCTAACGGGACCCTGTTAGCAACAAGTCTCTCTCTCTCTCTCTCTCTCTCTCTCTCTCTCTCTCTCTCTCTCTCTCTCTCTCTCTCTCTCTCTCTCTCTCTCTCTCTCTCTCTCTCTCTCTCTCTCTCTCTCTCTCTCTCTATCTCTCTCCCCCTCCCGTTGAAGCACTGCAGTGTTGCACTGTTCTGATTTGATATTACCGGTATATGAAATAGCCTATCATACTTTTTATTTTTATGTTATTATTTGCATCTGAACTTGTCAGTAGCCTAACTGTAGGCCTTTACCACAGTACTGTGGTAGTCTATCTCAGTTGAAGTTATATACCGGTATATTTGTGAATGTGACCAGATTTGATGAGGGACTGCCAATGTATTTTTATTTTTTTCATGTCATATGAAAGCAGGGAATCATATAGCTTCAAATGACAATGACATTGGTTATTCAAGTTAAATTGATGTGTTGATGTTATTATGGTATTTACCATAGGCAATATGCCAATAATGGAAAAACAGTTAAAATGACCATTGAGCACCTGCAACTGCACTGTTCAATATTTCATGAGGACTTGGTTTCAATAGGCTACATGAGCCCAGTACATTTTACTGTGTTCTAACTGACCCAAAATGTGATTTGTTCATTATGATCAGTTTGAAAGTTTGAAATAAATTCCTCCTTCTTATAGCTGCCTCCTTTCAATAAAAGCCCGGTATCGGGATCGGTTGAGACAAATAATAGCCCGGGTTCCTAAAAGAGGATTTACGGTAATTTAACTCAAAGAGTGTACAAATGGAACCAAATGGACCCCAAATGGTTCCATTTGGGGTCCATTTGTACACTCTGAGTTACAGACCCATAATGGTCCATTTGGTTCCTAATTATTTATTTAGATGGGGACCCCCTGGAACTCCCTCAAGGACCCCTTGGGGTCCCCGGACCCCACTTTGGGAACAACTGCACTAGAAGGTAATATTAATTCAACCAAAAGTTATTTCAACCTAAAAATAATTAACAATCGATTCCTGTTTTGGGAATGTCATTATAGGCGAACTGTCTCAATTGTTATTTACACACTAAAAGTGAAAAGCTGAACTGCAGGCTCACTGATCTTGTATGTGCTATTATGCTATTTCCACACGACACAAAGTATAAAATAATGCTTACGTAACCAATCTTGCAATTAATCGAAAAAGTTATCGAAAATAATTGATAGAGTAATTGCAGCCCCACATTACACACTGTCTCACACACGCACACGCGCACACGCACACGCACACACACACACACACACACACACACACACACACACACACACACACACACACACACACACACACACGCACACGCACACGCACACACACGTTGTTCCATGTTCATCCTCCCTGTAAAAGTCACATGCATGCATGCACCCACACATCTGCACCCATGGCCACTCATTGTGTGAGTGTGCGCGTATGCGTGTGCGCACGTGTGTGTGTGTGTGTGTGTGTGTGTGTGTGTGTGTGTGTGTGTGTGTGTGTGAGTGTGTCTGTGTCTGTGTGCTAGAGGAAAACAGAAACTGGGTGATTCAGTTTCAGAGCCAGGTAGAGCGCAAGAAAAAAAATATCGTGTGCGTGCGTGCGTGCGTGCGTGCGTGACTGCATGCATGCGTGCGTGCATGTGCGTGCGTGACTGCATGCATGCGTGCGTGCATTTGTTTTCGTCAGTGTCTGCATTCAGCTAGCCGCGCACGACGATGACACGTGCATGCATACAACTGTGCATGCACGTGCGTGCAAATGTTTGTGTGCACGATGCGACATGATGCAACGTCGTTGAGCGTGACCGCTAATATGTGTGTTTGTGTCGTGCATGCGTGACTGCACTGTATGTATGTGTGTGTGTGTGTGTGTGTGTGTGTGTGTGTATGTGTGTGTGTGTGTGTGTGTGTGTGTGTGGTGTGTGTGTGTGTGTGTGTGTGTGTGCTGATGGAAGGGAAAAGAGCCGTGCAGAAGATGGGGGGGGCGGGGGGGGATGGAGAGAGAGAGAGAGGCTGAGGTCTGTCCACTACACTACTACACCACAACCATCCAGTAATGATGCACCGAGGGAGAAGAGAAACGCTCGGCTAACAGCATAATATCCCCGTGTATGCACGCGCATCCCACATGCATATAACACACACATATAAATGCATGTAAACACGCTCAGAGGCATGCAGTACGAGACATACTGAATATATATACATACGGTATACAGTACGCTTACATGAACTGCACTCTCCCCCGGCCCCGCACCCCCCCCCCCCCCCCCCCCCCCCCCGCGCCACGTCAATATTAAACACGCTTAAATGTTTGATTAGAGAATAGCCCAAGCAGAACATATATATTTACATGGTTGACGCTATCGTCGGGGCATCAATGTTAATTAGCATGAATTGCCGTTAAGCGTTGCTAATTTGCGCTGATGGAATTTCAGCGGTCAAGCACTACACTGTACACTAGTATGTATGTCTACATTATATATATTTTTAAAGTTCATTTTACAAAACTATGTAAATTACGGCATAGATATGCTTATGTATGTCAATAAATAGCATCAGATATAATATAAGGGCCTATTTCACTTCTGTTTTTGGAACACTGTTTTGAGCCATATTTGAAAACCTGCATTTGACGGAAACCAGATTCTAAAAAGCCCCTCTAGCACCCCCTAGAGGCTGCCGATCTCCTTGCGATTTTGTCCCGCAATCTGCCCATTATACGAGACACCTTTTTTCAGCAAAGTTGGCCTGAGGGTGGCGCTAGAGGAAAAGGTCACGGGATAGTTCAAAGAGTTCAAAGAGTTCAATAGCAGATCTACAAGCTCATAGCGCGCCACCGAGTGGCGCGCTACGAGCTTGTAGGTCTGCTATTTTTGAAAAATCGAATAGCGACTGACATTTTTAGAATCTGATCTCAGGTCAGAATGGATTCATCAGACCAGTGTGTGTCCCAGTGGAAACCTCGTATGAATCTGATCTCAGGTCAGAATGGTTTAAAATTGAACTTTTTGGCCTCAGGGTGGCACTAGAGGTACAGTATAAGCCCCGGGGGTTTACCGAAGTAAAAAACATGGGAGCATTAAGTCGCAACACATAAAATCACATGCAGAGAGTGTTAGAGAGGCCGGGGGCTGAAATGCCATAAGAGGGCACTTTTAGACAAAAATAGCGAAAATAGCAGATCTACAGATCTGCTTTTTCGGGGCACAACACAGCACTCTTCAGCTAGTGGAGATGCAGTGACGTATACGACATGGATTTCTATCTATAGTAGCTGTAAGAGATATTCAGGATATTTGTGACCAAATTTGACTGAGGGACTGCCATTGGATCTTTTTTAATTTTCGTTTTTTCATGTCATATGAATGCAGGGAATCATAGCTTCAAATTGACAAGTTGGTTGTTCAGTTTGACCCACCGGTTTTGGAGATATTGAGGCTTATAGAGTAATGTCTTGCAGAGAAACAGCGAGTTGAGAAAACAGGCTTGAAAGGTTACCTTCTGTGGTCTAACATTACACCTATAGCTACAGTACATGTTTAAGCATTTATTTCATATTTACATGTCTTCTGTGGACTCTAACATTACACCTAGCTGCATGTTTAAGCATTTATTTCATATTTACATGTCAATTTCAGCTCTGACACTTATTTCAGACATGCTTTAGTCGACTAAATATCATAAGATTTTAGTCGACTAAATCTATAGTTGATTTAGTCGACTAAAATGTATTTTGGCGGGCCTTGATGCCGACGTAATGGCTGTTTTTAAACTTGCTGAAAATAGCCGATCTACAAGCTCACAACGCGTTGTGAACTATTTTCAGCATGCAAGTGTATAATGACTTAGACTGGATCTCTTGTCCTTTCCTAACATTTTATTCTAGTTTTTATTTGCTGACAAAATTGTCAGTATATTTAGTCTTAGTTTTAGTCATCATAATTTTCATGTAGTTTCCATTTAGTTTCCGTCAGTGGAAAAAGGTAGTCACCAGTGGTCCCGGCCCCCAGGTTGAGAACCGCTTGCTTTAATCCCATTTGCACATAGTTGAGAGAGGACGTGTCCATTGGTATAGCACTGTATACGAATATGAACGCTCGCCCCCAAAACACGCTCACCCCAGGTAAATTCCGGTGACCTTGGAACAATCGGCACCAGGTATTCCTAAGCTTGACCTCAGTAAAACAAGAAGAACTGCTGGGGGAGAGCAGCCCGCAAAAAATAATATAATGGGGGCGACACTCTGACACTAAAGGATCACGTTCGCATGCACGAGTCTTCTCTCATACAGTATGCCTCACCTGTATGTCATATTCCTCCTTATCTTTCTACAACTTGCCAGAGAAAGACCTGCATGTGCTGCATGCAGATCCTTCTCTATGTCCTTAAAACATTTTGACCTGAGGACGATTCTACAAAATAATGTCTTCTAAATCCTGACAGTTTTCTGAAAAACCTCATGTTTCGTGTCGTGTCGTTATCAAACATTTTCATGTCAATGACCCCCAAAAATATATGTAATTGGCCGCCGACCCCCCCCATCTGAAAATATGTTGTTCCAGGGACACCCCCAGAGGCATAGATTTGAGTTATAAACGTTGGCTCTGAAAGAATATAAGATTTGCGCCACATTTTCACATTTTTAAAAAAATAGCAGACCTACCGTAGCACGGCACTCTGTGAAAATATACTGACAAATATACTGACAATTTTGTCAGCAAATAAAAACTAGAATAAAATGTTAGGAAAGGACAAGAGATCCAGTCTAAGTCATTATACACTTGCATGCTGAAAATAGTTCACAACGCGTTGTGAGCTTGTAGATCGGCTATTTTCAGCAAGTTTAAAAACAGCCATTACGTCTGCATCAAGGCCCGCCAAAATACATTTTAGTCGACTAAAATCTTATGATATTTAGTCGACTAAAACTAGACTAACACTAAAACATTCCAGGTGTAAAATGTGACAAAAACTATTGAAGAGACTATGACTATAACTAAATTCAAAATGTGCCGCCAAAAACAGTGCTCTACGGGTGGCGATGTCGGGTGGGTTGTTTCTGTCCTTTCTTCAATCCAACACTTTGGTCCCAAACTAAATGTCACCACATTTGACCGAGAGCCTGCCATCGCGCATATTACAGCTTTTCACCATCGAGAAAAAAATATTTTTTTTAACTCAGTGCCGCGCTATGAGCTTGTAGATCTGGTATTTTTCAATAGCTAAAGTATAACATAATGCTTTAAAACACCAAAAGGGTGTTCCCGCCCAAAATGGGTTAAAACATTTTAGAGAGAAGAAACTTGAAAGGAGTGCATAACGATAGGCTGAACAGCAAGTACATTTCAGTATAAAATACCCTGCATTCCCCCCCCCCCCCCCCTCATTAAACTATGCAACATCTTCAATGACTTTTAAACAATCACCACACAACTTCAACATAGCCAACGTTTATCATTCAACACCTTGCCTTACTGTCGGCAAGGTTTGTTATTGTCAGTTTTTGTCACCCATGGACTGAAGTTATCTGCAAGCTATCCAATCCTAACTTTTTTTAAATTCAAACTCATCAATCACTCGCTAAAGACGATGGGTGTTGCCGATGCTGTCGCTCACACACACACACGGCGTGTCTCTCGTTTGGGAAGGAAGAACTCTTGAGGTGGAACGCGACGTCTCAGGTTTCTGAGCGCTGGGCTGCCTGCCTGCGCTGCCCATATCCCGGTGATTAGGCTGCTATAGACTGTTAGAGTGGAGCTCACGCAGAATGAAGCACAATTAAAAAGGGAAGAGGAGACGAGAAAAGAAAAAGAAAAAAAAAACAGAGAGGCGAGAAAGTCGGGAGATATACTCAGTGGGCGATTATGCAGCAAAATGCTGCCTCTCTCCGCACTGCAGAAGAGAGAGACGAGATGGAAATGAGAAAGGTGGTGCTAGTATAGAGACGATGAAGAAATTATGGTAGATGTTTCCCAAAAAATGTCTGTATGCAAATTCAAGTGCATTCATCAAACAATTACCGGGGCAGTGTGTGTGTGTGTGTGTGTGTGTGTGTGTGTGTGTGTGTGTGTGTGGCCATCCTTCTCTCTAGCTCAAGTTCTAGGAGTTCCCCGTTGCCTGCAGTGTTGTTTTTGGCGGCACATTTTGATTTTAGTTTTAGTCATAGTCTCTTGAATATAGCTTTAATTTAGTCTTTGTCACATTTTAGTCACCTGGAATGTTTAATGTTTAGTCTAGTTTTAGTCAACTAAATATCAGAAGATTTTAGTCGACTACAGTCAATCTACAGTTGATTTAGTCGACTAGAATGAATTTTGGTGGGCCTTGATGCTGTCGTAATTACTGATTTTACACTTCACACATTCATCAAATAGCAAATCTACAAGCTCACAATGCGTCACACTGCGACACGTTGTGAGCTTGTAGATCCGCTATTTTCAGCATGCAACCAAGTGTAACATAACTTATACTGGATCTCTTGTCCACTATAGTCCCTTCCTGACATTTTAGTCTAGTTTTTATTTTGTTGACAAAATTGTCACTATTATTTAGTCTCAGTTTTAGTCATCATAGCTTAGTTTTCATTTAGTTTTCGTCAGTGAAAAAAGGTAGTCGACGAACATTTTTTGTCATAGTATTAGCGCAGGTATACAGTACAGTGTTTTTGCTAAAGGGCACTTGGACAGGAATCTTGGGTGCCGTTAGGCTGCCAAACTAAAGCCACGAATGAGTCTCGTCTGTTGTCTGGAAATACTGACCTTGTGACCTGTGACCTCGAAGTAGCAAAACAGCATGTGTCACGGTGTGTGTGTGTGTGTGTGTGTGTGTGTGTGTGTGTGTGTGTGTGTGTGTGTGTGTGTGTGTGTTTTTGAGTGGTGCAACCAACCACTCCAAACAACAATGTCCGTGTTGTTCACCTATGTATGTGACGTTCACCTATGTATACGTGAGCAGCACCAGTATAATGAGCACCAGTAGGGGCGCTGTTTGCCGGAAACAGAGAGAGAGAGACAGTGCTGCACTGTTGCCTCCTAATGAGAGAGAGAGAGAGAGAGAGAGAGAGAGAGAGAGGAGGGGGGGGTGGAGAGAGAGGGGAGTTGCACCACTCAGTTCACACGGGTGTGATTTTTTTTAAGAAGCTTTTATTGGAACTGGAAGAAAATAGCGTTGATATACGTAATATACGTACCAGAATCAAATAAATGTCATGGATTCCTTTTCTTTTCCTGGTGTAACAACCAATGCTTGGGTTCACTCCATAATCCATAAATAAACAGCTACAAATAATGAAAAAGATTAATATCCCTTAACGTGCACCAAACTCCTCAGTGTGTGCATGCGTGTGTTTGTGTGTGCGCTACCATATACCATCAATGCTCCTCGGGAGCCAGAGATGGCTTTTTTTCTTCGAGAAAGAGAACAAAGCTGACATATTGATCAGAGAGAGTATGGAATCGATGAGTGAAGGGAGCCACGCAAGCTGGCAAACAAGCGTCTTGTCGTATCGACCCCCATATCACTATCTAAATACCCATCATTAGCAAGCATGCTGCAGGTCGGCCCCGGGAACAGTACTTTAAGAAGATGTACTGGAAGTAGTGAGAACATGGCCCTTGTATGTAGGGGGTTAACACCTCATCAGCCTCTGCTTTCACACCGTGCTGATAAGGGATAGAACCATGGGAAAGTTCATGTAACATTTGTTGTGGAAATGATTAACGGAATCATGATAATCAAAATCTGCTTAAAGTCTAAAGGGATATTTAACCCAGCCAAAATAATAACTTATTTTTTTCTCTACCTATTACTCACCCCATGGAGACTTGAATTCATTGGGCTTGAAATGTAAACGTGGAATTGATATAAACCTTACAAAGTAGTCCTTAGTCCTTAGACTACAACTCACAGAATACTTAATAATAATAATAATAATAATAATAATAATAAACTTTATTTATATAGCACCTTTCATACATAAATGTAGCTCAAAGTGCTTTACAGAGCAGAAAAGATAATAAAAACAAAAGCAAAACAAAACAGCATTAAAACAGGCATGCAGTTTAAACAATAGGACAATAACGCAGTGTCAAATCAGGAGAAGGCAGTGGTACAAAGATAAGAACAGATAAAATAAGGCAACGACATTAAAAACTTGACATTAATGCCAACCAATCTTAATATAATATTTTCAAGGAGGCTACTATATACTGGATTCAGTACAGTATGAAAATCAACTTGAGCAATGACTTGAATCATTGTCAAAGCTTATATGTTATCATTGCATTTGAATCAATGTTAAAGCATAGATGAACCACAAATGAGTCTCTGGAGAATAAAGCAATTTGCGGAGAAATGATCTCTGTTTATGTATGATACATGGTCAAAGCTGTGATACGCAGGGCTTAAAGCCAAAAGGAATCCCAAGACTGAAAATGATTTTTTGCAAATCTACACTGATGCCATTAAATGACCCCTATGAAATCCTCAGGACTGAAATCAGTCCCCAGGACTGAGAACTTTAAGCCCTGGATACGAACATTAAACGTATTGACGCTCGTATGGTCCTTTAATGACTAAAAGATTTAAAAGGATCCATGTTCTCTCCGTTTTTAACGAAGCTACAATCACTATGGCTAAATTAAGTCAACCACACTCAACTTTATTGATATGGTGTTTGTGACAAAATGCCTAATCAATAAAGTCACTTGAGTCACTTTGTGTGACCAAGTGCTTCATGGAGAACTGAAGACCAAATACAATAATGTGATTAAAACAAGAGAGAGAGCACAGGCCAGGGAATGTCCATGTGCATAAATGCACAGTGGTGGAAAAAGTACTCAATTGTTTTACTTAAGTAAAAGTACCAATACTGCAATTTAGAACTACGTCGTTACAAGTAAAAGTACGGAATTGAAAATGTACTTCAGTAAAAGTACAAAAGTTTCGGCATCAAAATGTACTTAAAGTACTAAAAGTAAAAGTACTCATATTGCAGAATGTCCCATTTCACAAGTTCAAAATGTGCACAAAATCTATTGAAAATAGCCGAAATGTATAGGGTTGAAGTGGTTACTGTATGTTTTCTTTTTTTTTTCTTTTTTTTTGATATTTTTTTTTTGCGGCTTACGCCTTTATTGATTTTTTAAGGGATAGAAAGTAGGCTGACAGGAAACGGGAGAGAGATGGGGGGATGACATGCGGTAAAGGCCGTGTCGGGTCCGGGAGTCGAACCCGCGGCACACCGCGACTGGATCACCAGTCCGGTGCCCAGACCGTTACGCTACGGCCTGGGCCTACTGTATGTTTTCTAATCAAAATTAAAATCTCTAAAGTAACTAGTAACTAAAGTGTTCAAATAATTGTAGTGGCGTAAAAGTACAAACTGTGGCTCTGAGATGTAGTGGAGTAGAAGTAAAAGTACTGGAAATTGGAAATACAAATACGTCAAAATTGTACTTAAGTACAGTACTTAGTTACTTTCCACCACTGTAAATGCATACATCTCTATTAGGCCTGTCACAAATATGACATGATCGCCGGATCACAATTCTTTGAGATAATCACAATTATCATTTGCATAATCGTCATAATTTCCATGTAGTTTGTTTCGTTTTTTGAAACAATTTCCCCCAATTAACAGAAATAGCTGATCTACAAGCTTAGCTTACAACAGGTTACAAAGTGACACAGATTTTTCAATATTATTATTATTATTAAATGTCTCTATTAAATGTGTCATATCTGCCCCTGTGCAAATTGTGATTATGAAGCCCTAAAAACCAAACATAAATTAAAGTTGTGATTCATACTGTATGTTCCATGATGCCAAAAAGAAAATGTAATTGTTTAATCGCAATTACAAATGAATGAATTGTCAACATAAATGTGTAATCATGTAATCAAGCCCTATAGTCTGTATGCGCTGCAAAGCAACCACACAAACACTCACAACAATAGTCAAAACAACACTTTGTGAGCTTGTATATCGGTTATTTTCAACAAAGAGATGTGGTATAGAAGGGACAAAAGTGCAGACCCAGGTATAGAGCCCATGGGAACCCTGGTCCCGAGTGGAATAGTAAGAGAGTGGCGACACGCTTGATCTCGCCGCAAAGCGGGGTGCTATGGGCTATAGTTCCAAACATTGGTACTATTCCATTGAGATAGAATGAGCACTTCCGCATTCCATTGTTACAATGGGAGTCAATGCTAGTGTCGGCACTCTCTTAATAGATTACTCTGCCCTGCCATGTACAGTATATCGCGTACAGTATATCTATTCTACGTCCGAGCATAGACATGGTAACGCCCCGCCTGCCTCTGATTGGCCTACCGACACTGCCCGTATTGCCCCCATGGTCTCACCAGACTGTCCTCCGAGACGCGAGGTTACTCCGTGGTGGGAAATAATACAAGTAGGCTACAGCTTGGCACGCGCGTCAGTAACTTGTAACTTTTATTTTTGTAGAAGAGGCAAACTAATATTGTTTATGCCGTTTGCTTTGATTGAACACGTATTTGTATGATTTTATTTGGGTGTGTTCTAAATTAAAGTGTTAGTGTTGATTATCGTGTATTAATCTAATTATAGTAAACTAATACTATTATACTAAAAAGTATGAAGGGAAAAGAGACCTTTTTACAGTACAATAATGTTTCTAGTTTACACTGTACACATGTAAAATAAACGGCATAAACAATATATTAGTTTGCCTTAGTTTGCCTATGTTTCACATAAAAACATTTATCATGAAACATGCGTAAGCTAAGAAAGTAACAGTGGAATATCTATATAATGAAACTATACACATAAACTATACATCTATACTACTATGCCTCTTCTACATAACATAAAAGTTACTGTTGCACGTGCCAAGCTGTCATTCTCTTGTATTCTCTCTAGAGAAACAGTCAAAACCATTCAGTATATACTGTAGGTGTAACTGTATACTAAACATATATAGGTTTAAACTAAGGAACACACCAAACATGCTGGAGTATTTGTACATAAATGCACGCACGCACACACTTTCACTCCCGCACACCACATGCTTATCCACACACACACTCTCATAAACGCGCTGGGGTATATGCACGCACGCACGCACGCACACACACACACACACACACACACACACACACACACACACACACACACACACACACACACACACACACACACACACACACACACACACACACACACACACACACACACACACACACACACACACACACACACACACACAATGCTAGAATGTGGGAATCACTGCCCAGGACATGAAATATTCATCAGTCATAAAACTTTAATTCAATCTCTTTCTCTCTCTATCTCTATCTCTCTCTCTCTCTTGCTCTCTTTTTCTCACTAGCTCTCTCCCCCTCCCGTCGTCTCCCTCTCTTCCCCACCCCCTCTGCCCCCTCTCCCTCTCCACCCCCGCTCCATCTCTCTCTTTCTGACTCAAATTCCCTGCATTTCCTATCACTTTTGAGGCATGTGTGTACCTCTCTTATATTTGCGGTAAACATTTTTTCTCTCCAGCCTGCAGTGAAAGCAATGTTACATTCGTTAGAAATTACAAATGTGAGTTGTCTAATTGTCCCAATTATTGTTAAGCAAGACTAATGGGAAATTTCAACTGGAGCAAAGACCCTTAGAGAGAAATCTTCGCTTCCTTCGCATCGCTGAGTTTGCCTCATTCGCAATCGTCCCGTCTTTGCATTGAATAGTGTTAATTTAGTCTCAGTCACATTTTAGTCACCTGGAATGTTTTAGTGTTTAGTCTAGTTTCAGTCAACTAAATATCATGATATTTTAGTCGACTAAATCTACAGTTGATTTAGTCGACTAAAATGTATTTTGGCGGGCTTTGATGCCGTCGTAATGACTGTTTTTACACTTGCTGAAAATAGCCGATCTACAAGCTCACACTGCGACGCGTTGTGAGATGTAGATCGGCTATTTTCAGCATGCAACCAAGTGTAAACGTTTTTATTTGTTGACGAAATTGACAGTATATTTAGTCTTAGTTTTCGTCAATGAAAAAAGGACGAACATTATTTTGTCTTAGTTTTAGTCGACGAAATCAACACTGATGCTAGCTATGCTGCTCCAAGTTTCATGCCAATCTGCCCATTACATTTTGAGATATCTTTGTGTGCAAAAGTGCAAAACGTGTCCGATGGATAGGCCTATGAATGCAGTGGTTCTCAACCTTGTCTGGATCAGGGCCCACTCGAAAATACATGTAGCGTTTGTGGCCCACCCATCCGAACACATAATCAGGGCATGTTTATGTATGTGTCTGCGTGCGTGTGTGCGTGGTCATGCCTCCATAAATTAAGCATGTGTGTGTGTGTGTGTGTGTGTGTGTGTGTGTGTGTGTGTGTGTGTGTGTGTGTGTGTGTGTGTGTGTGTGTGTGTGTGTGTGTGTGTGATTGTGTGTGCAATGTGCATACAGCAGCTGCCTCTGTGTGCGTGCATGTGGAAGTGCATGCGTGTGTGAGAGTAGGTAGAACCCCCCCCCCCACACACACACACACACACACACACACACACACACACACACACACACACACACACACACACACACACACACACACACACACACACACACACACACACACACACACACACACACACACACACTCACACACACACACACACACACACACACACACACACACACACACACACACACACACACACACTTTAGTCAATATGCCAAATGATTCATCCCTGTACACATGTCTGTGTTTTGTCACTGCTGTTGTAACCTACATATACTGACTCACCTGCCAGTGAGGAGCCCCCACTGGGAGGACATAGCCTCTCTGACCCAATCCTCCCGCCCAACACTCCCCGCTAACTGTAGACATTTTTAAAGACCTATACGTCAAAGATAGATTCCTTGTTATTCATGTTCTCACTGTATTGCACTACTGCTATTATTTTAATGTTTTTTTGCCCTTGCTTTTCTTTCTTCCCCTCCAATGCTCTGTAAAGCACTTTGGAGCTGCATTTCATGTCATGCATTTCATGTCATGAAAGGTGCTACAAATCAGTGCTGATTTAGACGAAAACTAAAGGAAACTAAATGAAAACTAAGCTATGATGACTAAATCTAAGACAAAATATACTGACAATTTCGTCAACAAATAAAAACTAGACTAAAATGTTAGGAAGGGACTGTAGTGGACAAGAGATGACGGCATCAAGGCCCACCAAAATACATTTTTGTTCGACTAAATCAACTGTAGATTTAGTTGACTAAAATCTTATATTTAGTCGACTAAAACTAGACTAACATTCCAGGTGACTAAACTATTGAAGAGACTATGACCAAAACTAAAAACCAAAAACAACGCTGATACAAATAAAGCTTTATTGTCTCCACCAGGCCGAAGGCATGGGGAGAGAGTATGTTTTGAACTCCGTCCGTGTGTGTGTGCGTCCGTCCTTCCTTCCTTCCGTCCGTCCGTTATCAGCTAATCTCCGCCACCGTTTGCCCGACCCAATTCGGTATACATTATCTCCATAGTCATGTGATCAACACGGATCTGCACCATTTCCCATCTTCCATCCTGATTGGCTAAGATTGGCTTCCAAAGCTCACATGATTGGTCCGTTTCGAACAAAATGCCACAAATCACAAACACAGTGTGCGATTTCCGTGAAATTATACACGCACATTTCCACTAGGCCGAGGACGACATGCCAAATTTTACAAATCAGCCTCATGGTGGTGCTATAACAGGCCAATTCCTGTTTTTAGCTATAACTGCATCGATCTGTATACAACTTATGTATGCGCACTCCCTAGAGGCCATGGAAAAACATTGTCCCTGCACATCTGCCGGTTATAGCG
>NC_139711.1:19957730-20267730 GCF_964188405.1 Protomyctophum parallelum | reverse complement strand
TACAGGTCGAAAGTATCGTCGAAGTATCGTGGCTATGAGTGTGCAGCCTTTTTCTTCTTTGTCATTTACTATCAATAAAAGGCAGACAAAAGAGCCAAACACAAACATGTATATTTAAAACACGATTTATTCACAACTTCTTTTACACAAAAGAGCTTTAAGTTTGTATTTTTTTAAGACTGTATACTTTTAAATACTTCAATATTTTTTTAAAGCAACTGTCAAGTACACATTTTGACTTTCACTTGTAGTCGAGTAAATATTTATAGAAAGAGAATAATTCAAGCTTTTCGCACAGCTGCAATGTTGGTGAGTTTGACGTTGTGTAATACAATCAGAGAGGACTTTTCTGTTTGGATGAATGGGCTGCCTATGGGAAGTTGCAGGCCGTTCCCTGCGTTGCTACAGGTGTCTGTTTGGATCATTGGTGGATTAACAGATGTCAAAAGAGAGGGCTGCTTATTACTATTGATCTAGCCTCAGCGGGAATCAGAGACACACAGGCCACTTCCAGTGTGTGTGGGTGTGCGCACACACGCACGCCACATATATTATCACTTTAGTATTAATTTGTATGGCGACAAGTTTCCTCGTAAAATGGTATAATCTGATAGCAACATTGTATAATAATGCACCAGCGAGTCTGTGTTTGTCAATTCATGCCCAGGGGACTTGGAGCACTTTACCACCTGGTTGAGCATGTCAAAAAAAGTTTCCTAATCTCTGTCTAAAAAAGGAGTCGTCCTTTAATTATACTTTTTCACCACTTGGAGTTCTCAATTTACTTTGTGTTGTGTTGTGTGCATGTTGTTGACAAATACGAATCAGTCATATAAATCACAAGTGTGTTATTCACACATCCCTAACGGAAATGAACATAATTGGCGCCGCCTGAGATAGACACTATCAACTGGTCAATTCTCAGTCAACCTCGGAGGCGCTGCTACCATATCGGCTGTGTTGTAGGAATATAACGAACCAGTGGTATTATATATGCCGACGGCAAAGTGGCGCCGTGCGTCCTTCTCTGGAACACACTAATGAGAAGGATAAATGAGGCCTCATTATGACTGTCTGGCTGTCAGATGTTACACAGGCATAAACAAAGAGTCCCGCGGAAAACAGAATTTTGAGGACGATGTTGTACACTGATCAAAACAAAAAACTAAACCGAATAGTCAAAGCCCCAGTCCAGTTGAAAATGTCCACCATGGTCACTTTTCTAAACCCGTCTTAAAGACCTTTTAAAAATCGGAACAAATCAGGTTCTCAGATGCGGTGCGATCATATTTTTTGAAGACATATAGACATCCCTATTCTGGTGGCAACATTATGCCAAAAATGCCCGATCTACGATCTCATTTGTGAGCTTGTGTTGACCCGTAAATAATAATAATAATAAGGTATATTTGTATAGCACCGTTTATGACATCAAATGCAGCCCAAAGAAGTGCTTTACATAAAACAGAAAGGAAGAATGTTAAGCAAAATAATAATAACACAATTAGACAAGATTAAAAACATTAAGATCATAAACATGATCAAGAACAAATGAAAGGGATACGATAAGAAAATAAATAAAATGTAATCAACTAAAAACAAGAGTAAAAAAGTTCAGAAAAATCTTTGAAGATCTTAGCCAAATGTCAGTTAAAGCAATTCTCTTCGGGGATCAATACAGTTTTATCCCATAACCTATATTATCGAAAAGGTTAGCTTGTGGTGTTAAATTGTACACTCAAAATGCACTTATTTGTAAAAGTTGTGCCCCTGAAATCAATGTACGACCCTACAGGTTGGCAATGAAAAAAAAAATAATGGCAAAAGAAAGATCCCAAAACAAAACAAACAAAAACCCCATTATCCGAAAGTTTGATGAATACCAAAAAAAAGCGCAATTCTCCAAATTCTCTAATATAATGTACACTAAAATTCGTTATTCTATATTCTATACATGACATGAGTTAGATTCATGTACTGGATTTGTGTGTACACAGTATGCACAAGTATAGGTATTTGTGTGAGAGCATGCGCATCACTCTCGCACGTGCGTGTGCGCGTGCGTGTGCGTGTGTGTGTGTGTGGATTGTGGAGAGAGAGAGAGAGAGAGAGGATTATTATTGAGAGTTGAAAGAGCCTCACATAAACATTTAATACTTTAAGTGAAGCGGCTAAGCTCCTTTCATAGTGCAGACTGATGGATCTCCAGCACACTGGGTTCTACATAAAGATATGGATTTCTCCATGTGTCAATAACTCTGTGTGTGTGTGTGTGTGTGTGTGTGTGTGTGTGTGTGTGTGTGTGTGTGTGTGTGTGTGTGTGTGTGTGTGTGTGTGTGTGTGTGTGTGTGTGTGTGTGCGCGAGTGCGTGCACACATGCGTGCGTTTGTTTTCCAGGTGGAATTCTTCCCTCTAGTGTGCAGATGAGAATTCTATTCATTATTGATAAAAACTGCCCTCTCTTTTCTCTCCCCATCTCCCTCTATCTCTCTCTCTCCTTCCCTTCCATCATTGCTTTCTCAACAGACCACCACCACCACCACCACCACCACTCGAACCCTGCCTTGTTGTGAATGTTTCAGTCTTTTAAAAGCTCGCCTTGCACTTTCTCTCCTCTTCATTTTTTCATGACCGTTATGTTATTATTATTTTTTTTCTTTGTCGGTTTGTTTGTTGTGTGCCTCTTCGTAGCAAACATTCACAAAAGAGAGAGAGAAAACAAACCGGGGGGGGGGGGGGGGGGGGTAGAGCCTTGTCAGCAAGCAACACCCCTCAGGGTGAAACAAGGGTTTTTCTGCGGTACATCTTCTACCTACGCTGTTAAAACGCCCGTCTAGTTTTTTTTATATGTTACAAAGTACAAGCATGCAAAAATCGAAAATACAGTAAATATCAGAATGGTATGGTAAATGGTAAATGGTGCATTTATATAGCGCCTTTATCCAAGGCGCTTTACAGAGATTGTGCATTACATTCACCCATTCACACACACATTCATACACCGATGGCAGCGGAAACCATGCAAGGCACCAACCAGCACATCGGGAGCAATTAGGGGTTCAGTGTCTTGCTCAAGGACACTTCGGCAGTAACTCTGGGGGAGCCCGGGTTCGAACTGGCAACCTTACGGTTACCATCCAGGCACTCTACCCCTGAGCCACCGCCGCATATGGCATCTATAGCACTGCGTTTTTCCACTTCACTATAGAGGGCTGCGGTTGGGGTTTTATTAGTGGGAGAGAGAGACAAGGCGTTTCAGCCTGCATACATGTGCCCTTAGTGGGAGAGAGAGACAAGGCGTTTCAGCCTGCATACATGTGCCCTTGAACAAAAGGTGTTTTGGCGTCGCGCGGACTATAAATCCAACGGCAGGAGGAGGAGGAGAAGAAGGAGAAGGACATAAAGAGACGGTGGGACGCAGGAGGAGGAGGAGGAAGAGAAGAAGGAGAGGGCAAGGAGAGGGTCTGTGTTTTGCGACCTCCATTGTTCCCCCCGGCTGGCTGCCTGTGGAAGGGGAAGCCGGAATTTGTTTTGCAGCGCCGGCGTGCACGGACGGACATGGTGAGAAACAGGAAGTGCATAGACCTGCCCATCCTAAACGGACAGCTGGTGCCCTCCGATAGCCTTCCCCTACATCCTGTCGGCACCGCCACACATGTGGTTCCCACCCTCTCTCCGTTCGGTATAGTACAACCTCCAAACTATTATACCGCATGGAACCGGCGTTTCCCAACCGACGGCTCGGGGACCCCCAAAAACATAAAAGTCACGCTATCCTGAGTTGGAGGGTTGGTTGGTTTCGTAAACTGGTTTTCACAGTAAGATGTCGATGTTAAACCCACTTTGGCATCATTCATTATAGGTGGTTTCTTTCAAGAATCACATTTGAGGATCAGCTATACCGGGAACCCCTTTTGGTGTTTTAAAGCATTATGTTATATGTTTAGCTATTGAAAAATAGAAGATCCACAAGCTCATAGCGCGGCACTCGGTGCCACGCTATGAGATGTAGTTTTAGATCACACACCCACAGTATATTGTGCAAGCCTCCTCATGCAGTATTCCATCGTTTGTCATTACCATAGCCAGTAAAAGGCAGTAAGCGGTCAAGCATTCCCGCTACAGTGACAGAGTCAGCATCAATACATTTTCATGGGCACTCGATTCTACTGTCAGCTGAACGTGCAACTCATACTGCACATACGGTACCGTACGGTACCGTACGCCGCGTACGGTACGGTACGGTACGGTACGGTATGCGCAGTGCTTAATTTCAGCCGGGGCTTGGCGGAGCTCAGCTCCGGTAGCTGTCACTTGAGCTCCCCTACCTATAGAGGCAGCTCCGGTAGCTGTAGAGGGCGCTCCGCCCTCTACAGCTACCTTGAGGACCTTCTTCCTCATGCAGCCTCAAACCAAACAGATTCTCTTCTCTTGGTCACCCTGATTACTATGGGATGCTTTAGGCCCTGCATGGGCCACTGGCGGCCCCGGGGGCCACATGTGGCCCCAACCTTCACTAAATGCGGCCCACAGGTTGATATCTGATAATACTGATATATTTTCAGCTGTTGCAATTCCAAACATGCAAACATGACACGCATTAATTACTTCAGTCTTAGCTTAATGACTATTATTATCAAAATGACATTGTCTTGTTTTGTGTCAACTGTATTTGTTTTTAGTTCATAGAGTTAACATGACTATAACTGAATTAATTTTAAATTAAATATAAAAGTATTTATTCCAATTCAAAAATGTCAAAAATGTGATCAACTCTGCGACGCGTTTTGAGCTTGTAGATCGGCTATTTTTGCTACAACAGTAAAACTATTACAGGTCAAAATTGCCCACCACTGCTTTAGGCTTTAATTATTCCGGTTCCTTAACAAGTCCCTCCTTAACGGCTGTCTTTAACTCTTCCTATACTAGAAAAGAATGGACATAATTCTGGCCTTCATTATGATGTTTGATGACCACAGATTCATTATGATGTTTGATGACCACAGATTCATTATGATGTTTGATGACCACAGATTCATTATGATGTTTGATGACCACAGATTCATTATGATGTTTGATGACCACAGATTCATTATGATGTTTGATGACCACAGATTCAAGTCATACATACTGTAGGCCTACAGAATTGTTATTGTAGTGGTTCTTTGACTTCTATTCACAAGTTGCTTGAGTTAATTCATTGTAGAACACTTTCGCTGCGATTCGCAAGTTGCCCGAGTTATGTTTTCATTGTTTAATAACACGTTCATAATCAGTTTTAAGGGAGTTCCAAAAGGACCCCTGCAGGTCCGTAAATCTGATAGTGTACTCTGAGAGTGTATATGGAACCAAATGGACCCTTACGGGTTCCATTTTAGTCCCTGGAATGTTTTAGTGTTTTTTTTAGTTTTAGTCGACTAAATATCATAAGATTTTAGTCAACTAAAATGTGTTTTGGCGGGCCTTGATGCCGTCGTAATGACTGCTTTTACACTTGCTGAAAATAGCCGAGCTACAAAGCTCACAACGTGTCGCAGCGCGACGTGTTGTGAGATCGTAAAAGGACAGATGGTTCCTCAATGTTGGAATCCGATTCCTGATAACAAACGCTGACTCTGACTGTATAACCTCAGCCATGTCTCTACATTCAACCTGCCGTGACTAGTTTGACCATGTTATTATTATTATGTAAAGATACAAAAAGAAAAAGAGAAAAAACGTACAGGTAGCGAGCAGCAGCAACGCAACACCAATCCAACACAAAGTATCAATTTGTCCACCTCTACCTCTCTCCCTCTCTCCCTCTCTCCCTCTCTCTCTCTCTCTCTCTCTCTCTCTCTCTCTCTCTCTCTCTCTCTCTCTCTCTCTCCAATGCACTGTATGGATTATCGTTATCAACACACATTGAGCAACATTAAGACACTCATTCAAACAAATTTGAGCACGAGCAAATATGCTATTTCGGAACATACCAGCACTCACACACGTGCACGCACACACACACACACACACACACACACACACACACACACACACACACACACACACACACACACACACACACACACACACACACACACACACACACACACACACACACACACACACACACACACACACACACACACACACACACACACACACACACCTTTTCTCCCTCTCTTCCGCTCACCCGTCCCACTCTAAGCGTCTCTCTGTCCTTTTCCCTCTTTTTTTTTTTTTTTTTTTTACTTCCTCGTATTTCTCCACCTCTATCCCCCACAATGCATCTCTCTCCAACTTCCATCCCTCTCTCTCTCTCTCTCTCTCTCTCTAGTATCACTTTTTTGGCCGTTTCGTCTCACTCCTCCCCCCCCCCCCTCCTATCCCACCCAGCCTCTCCCCCTCCCCCGCCATCATATCCGTCGCCGTGGTTCCCAGGCCTGTCAGTCAAACCTGGAGGTTCGACATCTCGTTGCTGCAGCTGAGCCAGGGCTGCATCATCCCGCCTGTCAATCAACACTCTCCACCCCCCTCTCTCCACTCCACTCCATCCATCCATCTCTCTCTGTGCACGTGCGTGCGTGCGTGCGTGCTTGTGCGTGCGTGCGTGCAGGACGTTCGCGCGGCCCCCCCACCCCCACAGCAGCAGCCAGCACAGAGTACCCCCTTTACACTCTGAACACAACAACAAGACACACATGTACGATACTGGCACAGGCTGGTGCACACAACCGAACGCACGCACGCACGCACGCACGCACGCACACACTTGCCATTCTCTCTCTCGCTCACAAAAGAAAGAATGAAAATACACTGATATAAAGGGAGAGGAGAAAGGCGCACAAAGAAAAGGCAGACAGACAGACAGACAGACAGACAGACAGACAGACAGACAGACAGACAGACAGACAGACAGACAGACAGACAGACAGACAGACAGACAGGCAGGCAGGCAGGCAGGCAGGCAGGCGAGCAGACAGGCTGACTGACTGACAGAGAGGTACAGCAGCACTGCTTCCATACCTTCAATGAGGCCCCCCCCCCTCAATGTTTGTTTTAAAAGCACCATTGACAATGAAGGTGAAAATCTAAGTCACAACTATTGTCCCTCGTAATTATACGTCATATTGTCTCTTTATTGTTAATGGCATTTAATGTTTAGTGTTGGCACCATTTGTTTTACATCACCATTACGTCACCTAATCAAACATGAGTTAGACTTTAATATATCAGTGCCCCCTCGCTTCACCCCTCGGGGTGTGATCTTTCACGTCACAATGACCAGACCGATCAAAGGCATCGGTATACGATATGTCTGAAACGGTACTAACTGCCTGTCAACTGGAACACACAGCTATTGACATCATTAATCAGACCAGCGTGTGTCCAGTGGAAACCTGGTATGAATCTGATCTCAGGTCAGAATGGGTTAATACTCCCTTTGTTCAGATGGAGTGCTCCTCAACCAGAGAAGGACTCCTTCCTATAGTTAATCAGGATCAGGTCCATTATGCTGCTTGGCACACCTTGTGTCGTTATTTAAAGAGCATTAACGCTGGCTGGTCATTTTAAAACTGTAATTATCACTGTGCCGCAACACCGGCATGCACAAAACTTGTAGAAGAAACTGTACATTTGTAAATTAGTACAGTTTCCCAGTCCCCCCCCCCCCCCACCCACCAGAGTGAGCCTACGCTCCATTGAACATGAAGAGGTCTCGTCTCTCTTCTTCTCTCTCTCTCGTTGGTCTTTGAGATAGTTGTAAAAACGGAGGGCTTGCGCTTTGATTGCATCATGGTGGCGCGGTGGCCTTTCATCAGATAGCTGCTGGATTGCAGGGTTGAGACGAGGTACTGAGGAGGGGGGGGGCATGGGCTGCAATTATAAAGTGCTATGGGGGAAAGATTTTGTTGCACAAAACAATGACTTAGCGAGCCCGAGCGGCACACACACACACACACACACACACGCACACATTCGGTGATGTGGCGCTGATGCGTTTAGGTTTGTTGCGCTGTACGGTGTCACATTGTGTCACGTTTCTTTGTTTTTGCGAAGTGTCGCATCGTGTCATGGTCACGGGAGGCAAAAAGTGAGGTGAGAGGAGAGAGAGAGAAGAGAGAGAGAGAGAGAGAGAGAGAAGAGAGAGAGAGAGAGAGAGAGAAGAGAGAGAGAGAGAAGAGAGAGAGAGAGAGAGAGAGAGAAGAGAGAGAGAGAGAAGAGAGAGAAGAGAAGAGAGAGAGAGAAGAGAGAGACAGAGAGAGAGAGAAGAGAGAGAGAGAGAGAGAGAGAAGAGAAGAGAGAGAGAGAAGAGAGAGAGAGATATATAGAAAGCGAGAGAGAGAGAGAGAGAGAGAGAGAGAGAGAGAGAGAGAGATATAGAAAGCGAGAGAGAGAGAGAGAGAGAGAGAGAGATAGAGAAAGCAACAGAGAGAGAACTAGATGAAGTGCCCCTCGGGCACAGGTCTCCACCAGGGCGCTATAATAGGCCAATGTGAAAAGGGTGCCATTTGTTCTTACACCATTGATGGCAATTGGTTGATTTGAGGCATTTTGTTCCAAAAATGTTTTTTTGCTATAACAGGCCAATGTGAAAAGGTGGGATATATCCCTCAGCCTAGTAGGAAAGTCCGTGAATGATTTCACGTAAATTGCACGCTGCATTTACGATTTGAGGCTTTTTGTTTCAAAAGGGCCAATCCTAAACTTGAAAAGCCGATTAGGATGGAATATGAAATATCCGACAGATCCATCTTGAACACATGACTATAGAGATAGTGTGTAACGATTTGCGGGATTTTGGGACAGAAACTGGAGGAGTAATATAAAAGAAATATGTTTTTCCAAAGTCTGCCTCCTGGTGCTATAAGGCCGTTCGGTAACGGACGGACGGACGGACGGACACACACACCTACACAGACGAAGTGCAAAACATACTCTCTCCCCATGCCTTCGGCCTGGTGGAGACAAAGAGATAGATATAGAACGAGAGAGAGAGAGAGAGAGAGAGAGAGAGAGAGAGAGAGAGAGAGAGAGAGCCCGCTCACGGAAATAACCTGTGCCTCAACGATGGCCTTTTCCACAATCAACGCAGGGCATTTTGAAAGGGATGTCCTTTCACTGAAATGACACGACCAACAAACCAACCAGCGAGATACTTTATGCCGGTATAACCATTCAATTCTCCCAAGGAGCCCCACCGACCCCCCCCCCCCCCCCCCCCCAAACAACATGCAGGGATTAGTGGAAAAGTGGTTGTTTAAACGTGGTGGCTGTCTGTCATATTCTACTGAACGAACGTCTTTGGCAGAACGGAATTAATTGATTTTTCTTTCATAATCTGCATAATGGTCATCATTCAAATAATATAGGCATTAATTAATTTGAAGACGGATTAAAGATAAGGCACTCGTACATCAGACGACGCGACACGACCACGGCTGCTGAATAGTTAATCAAAGACAATGTCATTAATGAATTAAATAATTCATCTAAATTAAATATGCAAGTAGCCTACTCTCTTAAAAAAAAAGGTGAGTCTTCTTTATTTATTTTTTTAAACAAATAGTACTCCCATTTCTCAATGCTCGTTAATTCGTGTCGTGTTGTACCATGTGCCGAGTACACAGTGAAATAGTGTTCATTTTACCCAACCAGGATGGGAAGCCCTTTTGGTGTTTTAAGCATTATGTTTTATACTTTGGCTGTTGAAAAATAGCAGATCTGCTATTTTTTTTAAATCATGAAAATGTGGTGCAAATCTTTGAATATATATATATATTCTTTCAGAGTGAACGTTTTGAACTCAAATCTTTGCTTCTGGAAGGTCCCCTGGAACAACATATTTTCAGATGGGGGTCGGCGGACAATTACATATATATTTGGGGGTCCTTGACATGAAATATTGAGCACCCCTGATATAGAAACATAGGTATTCCAGAAAACTGTCATGATTTATAAGAATCTTTTTAAATTTCGACGTCAGGCCTAAATGGGTGCAGGACAACAGGACAATGTGACTCACGTGGACGTTCAACATTTTCTTCTGTGACTTCGGGAACAACGCAGCTATCTCTCTCTCTTTCTTTTCTTGTGCAGCATATAAATTAGACTTTCCAAACATATAGACTACCTTATATATATATATATATATATATATAATATATATATACACACACACACAGGGATAGGCTTCTGAAACCCCCTCTGGTCATTCATTTGTATCGCTGTGGGGAGCAGTGCTTTCATCCCTGCTTCTGGTCAAACTGAATTAAATACATGAATTTCCTGTTGGGGAAAATATAGTCTGATACGTTTGAAATGTTATGTTTGATCATATCACAAACAATGTCATTAAAAAAGTAAAGAAGAATGCATGTTTAACCACATTAACCCCATGGCATCCCTATTTAGTATATGGGACTTAAAAATAAATAAAAATAAATAAATGCAGCTCTACAAGCTCACAATGTGTCACGATGCGTTCGCCAGTTTCACCATTTTGTTGTGCGACGAAGTATGTAGTGTCTCCTCCTCGAGTGGTGCTTTGTGTTACTGTTGCACAGCCTAACACACAGACACAGTCACACAAACAGGCCAGGGAGGAGGGCTTGTACAGTACAGTACAGTACAGTACAGTACAGTACAGTACAGTACAGTACAGTACAGTACAGTACAGTACAGTACAGTACAGTACAGTACAGTACAGTACAGTACAGTACAGTACAGTACAGTACAGTACAGTACAGTCTATGGAATCCAAATGACTGAAATCGGAACATTAATCTATGCATATATGTGTCGTCTATCGTCTATATATATATATATATATATATTAAGGCTGTCAAAAATAACGCGTTAATGGCATTAATCAATTGCGTTAATTAATTGCGTTAAAATATTTAACGCAATTAACGCATGTTAGTGTTCCCCCTAACATGCGCCCGTGCGCGCGGCTCAGGAACGTCCAGAGCATAACAAATCTGTCACTGTGTAGCACACAGTCATGATTGAACAACACCAGAGAGATAGCTTGTGTATTGTAGTTTGGTTGCAAAGTGGTTTGATTCTGTAACTCTGTTGCGTTACTTTGTCTGCCTAGCAAAGCCCCATTAGGCTACACTGCACACACACACACACACACACACACACACACACACACACACACACACACACACACACACACACACACACACACACACACACACACACACACACACACTACTAGTGTTAGCTATCAGCTCGCTGCAAGAATCACTCGGGTCCGTTGCAACTTGTGGACATTTTGAAAATGCCATTAATGTTTGTCCGGCTGGTTTCGTTTTGTCCTACGCGATTACGTGAATCAGCATGGCTGCGCCTGCAGTAGGCTATTACCAAAACAAACACATGGTACTTTTGTGTCGCACATGGAAAGCAACTGGAAACGACCATGGATATATTAAAGACAGTTCTCCTGTGCTGCTGTGCACCGCGGAGATAATGCGCAACTCCAGGTACGAACCAAAACACTGACTGAAGCTGATTCACGACTAACTATCTCCAGACTAGTCCTGCAGTCCCGCAATGAAGGAGAGACAATCTCGCCTCTCACTACAGTCCACTACAATGCCATTCTAGCCTTAAAACCTACATTTATATGTTATTCAATAATTACTTTAGCGCAAAATATAGGCTTTTCTAAACCAAGCCATGTTTCCAAAAATGCTTATGTGCCATTATTGTATTTTGTGAATTTCAATTAACTATAGTCTACAGTTTAACCCATTGCTTCTCAGCTATTTTAATTTCAAGGACCCCCAAATTAAATTGATAGAAAGTAGCCTAGGCCATTTTATTATGATTTTCATCTCTGGACTGGGACTCCAGTCTCCATTCATCCATCCATCCATCTTCAACCGCTTATCCCTAGTCGGGTCGCGGGGGCAACAGCTCCACCAGAGTGTTCCAGACTTCCCTCTCCAGAGCAACATTAGTGACTTCCTCCTGGGGGACCGCAGTCTACATGGCCAAAAGCCAGTGTTGATTTAACTCAAAGTGTAGGCTAGGCCTACAAATGCTCACATCACATCATGTCTATACTAAATGCATTAGAAAACAAAAATCATTCAAAAACAAATGTATATCCGCTTTCTGTCATTTATATTTCCATTTCCACAACAATAAACAGGAAAACATGGCATATTTTGGACATAGTTCGAATGGTGATTAATCATGATTAAATTAATTTTGAAGCTGTGATTAATCTGATTAAATTTTTTTATCATTTGACAGCCCTAATATATATATATATATATATATATTAGAGCTGGGACTCGATTAAAAAAATTTATCTAATTAATCAGAGGCTTTGTAATTAATTAATCTCGATTAATCGCATTTTAATCGCATATCAATATTCAACCCGAGAACAGTGAGAAACCTTTTTTTTCAATGTTTTTTATAGGGCCGGGACTAATTGCGATTAATTTAGATTAATTAACTACAGAAAAATTAATCGCGATTAACTACAGATAAATTAATCGCACCTTTTTTTTCACCGCGGAACTGGGCGCTTTTCTATAGTACTGAAAACTGGAAATAATAAAAAGTCACCCCATTTTGTGTTGCCTAGAACTGGAGGTCTGACAAAAAACAGTAACAATATGAAGTAAGTACAGCTTTGTGATGTCACTGAGATGTACTTGTTACTGTTACTAAAAAAAATTCAGACCTCCAGTTCTAGGCAACACAGAATGGGGTGACTTTTATTATTATTTCCACAACAGGTATATTAATGACAGTAAAATGTTGAAAATGAGTGGTATCCTGTAGTCACTATTCATTGATTCACTGGGATACCAAAAAACATTAAAAAAAAAGGTTTCTCGCTGTTCTCGGGTTGAATATTGATATGCGATTAAAATGTGATTAATCTAGATTAATTAATCGCAAAGCCTCTGATTAATTAGATTAATTTTTTTAATCGATTCCCAGCTCTAGTTTTTTAGTATCCCAGGGAATAGTGACTACAGGATTCCACTCATTTTCAACATTTTACTGTCATTAATATACCTTAGTTCATTGTGTGGATAAAAAAGGTGTGATTAAATGCGTTAATTTTTTTAACGTGTACATTTTTCTGTAGTTAATTCATCTCAATTAACCCGTTAAAGTCCCGCCCCTAATATATATATATATAGGCCTGGCGTCTAAATTGAAAAAATGTCTTCTAAATCATGAACATTTTCTGAAAAACCTCACGTTTCTATATCAGTGGTTCTCAATATTTCATGTCAAGGACCCCACAAATTATACATATAATAGGCCACAGACCCCCCACCTGAAAATATGTTGTTCCAGGTCTCCCCATCCCCTCCATCCCCCCTCCCAGAAGCAAATATTTTAGTTGAAAAATGTTCGTTCTGAAATAATATATACGTATACTCAAAGATTTGAGGCCCATTATCACGTTTTTTCAGAATGACCCGGACATGTTGAGTACACCAACGTTTTATGTTAGAAATGTTGTAGAGTATGGGTCCCCAGCATATAGAAACTGCCGGATGCTAACTTGCATATATGTTGAGCAATTTATTAGCAATAAATTGGCATAATATCTGACCGGCCATCTTGAATGGAGGTGGAAGTGGGAGTGGGGAGTGTAGGAACTGATGTCACCTTTATACTGCTGTGATTGACAGGTTGACACGGGTTGCCATTTTTGGGTTGCCATGTTGGCTGGGTTACTATACCATTAACAACCTATAAGGAACAAATAACTGGCACATATTATGCCAATTATGAAAATTGCTCAACATATGCAAGTTAGCATCCGGCAGTTTCTACATGCTGGGAACCCATAGCCTACTCTACAACATTTATAACATAAAACTTTGGTGTACTCAACATGTCACACAGGTTCACATTGGGGCTCTATGGGCTAAAACACCAAAAAGGGTTCCGCCCAGAATGGGATTATATATATATATATATATATATATATATATATATACACACACACACACACACACACACACACACACACTGTATATGTATATGAGTGGGTGAAATGTTTCTTTCTACAGAGATAGATTAGTAGGAAGTGCTGAGTGGGAGGCAGCAGCACAACAGTGATGACTCCAGCACGACTTGGCTCTACAGCCAGCAGTGTGTATGTACGTGTACTCCACATATAGGGGGAGGGGGGGGGGGGGGGGGCACTCTATTTTTAACTGCCGACATATACTTCAACTTTTTATTTATGTTTCTTCTTTTTGAGTGGTGCAACCACCCCTACAGACAGCAATGTGTGTCCCTGGCTATGTCCCTGCATGTTTTTGTGAGGGTACCTACCTTCCCTATAGGGGACACGGGGAGAACATGCAAACTCCACACAGAAAGGCCCTTTCGCGAACCCCACCTCGGGTATGGGGCACTGATGACGCGGAGGAGAGAACACGCTCCCCAGCGCCCACAGCGTCCCCAGCGGGAATCGAACCCAGGACCTTCAGCAAATCAGCACTATACCGACTGTGCCCCAAATCAGTTCAAATATGATGATGATTGTGGGGGGGGGGTATGGTATAGTATAGTACACCAACTAAAATGTAACATTTAATATAACCATGGGCCATTAGGCTATATATACTTATACTGCATGTTGAGTTGCTATTACTCGGCTTCCTGTTGCTGCACATCAGCAGCAGCATTACAAACTAGAAAAAGTGCCCTTCTGGGCACAGGTCTCCACCAGGATAGGAATGTAGGACATTGCAGCTTGCCTTCATCTGGTGGTTGGATAAAAGGGCAACAAAAGTAAACTAGGGAGTTGGCATACAAAGTTATCCACAGATCCGTGCAGTTAGAGGTAAAAACACTTTTCGGCCAGTTATAGCGCCACCTTGAGGCTGAGTTGAAATTGTTCATGTGGCATTTCTTCCTTGGCCTAGTGGGAATGTGCGTGCACAATTTCACGGAAATCACGCGATGTGTTCATGATTTGCAGCATTTTGTTTGAAACTGAGCACTCCTGTGAACTTTGGAAGCCAATCTTAACCAATCAGGATGGAGTCTGAGAAATCTGAAAGACACGTTTCGTTGACTGTGTACCAATTTGCGCGATGTTTGGCCAAAATCTGTAGGTTTACTGTGCAAAAACTTGTTTTGCACAAAGCGGCCTCCTGGTGGCACTATAACAGGCCGTTCTGGAAAGTTTGGGGCAGAGGTTCATCGTTGGCATCCAGGGAGTGTGTGTGCAAAATTTGGCATCGACCGGGTTAACGGTGGCTGAGATTAGCTGCTCACGGACACACACACGGACGGACACACGGACACACGGACGGACGGACGGAGTGCAAAACATACTCTCCCCCCATGCCTTCGGCCTGGTGGAGACAACAAACAGGAAGCTGAGTCCAGTTTAACATCAGCTTGTTTGTGATGCTTTGGTTTTACTTTGTATAGAGACAAACCTCACTCTATACAGTAGATAGTAGCATTAGGTGGTAGCGTAAGGGAGTTGTGTGTGTGTGTGTGTGTGTGTGTGTGTGTGTGTGTGTGTGTGTGTGTGTGTGTGTGTGTGTGTACAGTATGTGTGTGTTTGTGTGTGCGTGAGTGTCCCTGTGTGTGTCCGCGCATGCACACTACTCAGTAGTACACCTGGATGGAGGAAGGCTTGCGGCAGGTGGTGACTCATCATCGCCATGGCGTTAAGCCTGCCGTTCCCGTGGGAACAGGGGACCATCTCTGAGCCGACGGGGGATTTTTACCTTTACATTTGAAAAGCGAATACCGAGAACCTGGCTAGCAAAAAAATCCTCCACTCCCTCTGTCCGTCCGTCCGTCCGTCTATCTCTCACCCTGTCTTTCTCTCTTGCTCTTCTCCATAACTTTGGCTGACTCTCCCTCCCTCCCTCCCTCCCTCTCTCTCTCTCTCTCTCGCTCACGTCTGCTCCTGCATTTCAGTGCTGCCGAGTCCTTATCTGTGCCTGTGTGATATGCAATATGTTTCTGATATCATAGGACCAAACCTATGCAAATGAGCCCAATGGCACACACAGTACTGAGTGAAAACACAATACAATAATACGCTGCCGGGGGGGCGGAGACCTTGTAACGCGGTCTAACGCCACATTTCAACTTATTAGGTTTTAGTATTTTTTTTGTAAATGAATGCAATACGAGAGTGTAGTAGCCGATCTACAAGCTCATCGGGAGCTTGTAGTGATAATAATAGAATAATTTTAAAAACGAAAGGTTTTGAACATACAAGGTTTCCACCTGACAGCAACGGTATGAGCCCCTGCTGTGGGATGTATCACCACTGTCGGTTACAAAACACATAACTGCAGTATCCCGCTTTTTCTCTCCTTTCGTTTAAAAATGGTAAATGGTGCATTTATATAGCGCTTTTATCCAAAGCGCTTTACATAGATAGCGCATTACATTCACCCATTCACTGCACCGATGGCGGAGGAAACCATGCAAGGCTCCAACCTGCACATCGGGAGCAATTAGGGGCTCAGAGTCTTGCTCAAGGACACTCCTGGAACCTCTTGGGATCGAACCCGGGAACCTCACGGTTACCATCCGGCTACTACAGCGGCCACTCTACCCCCTGAGCCACTGCCGTTACGTATTTCTTTTTTACAGCAATACATCACAAAATTCATTCTGATAACAGAGTAAGAGTATAATGGCTGTCGCAAAATGAGACCGAGATTTGGTTTCTTTCTTTGTCTTCACTTTTCTTCGTGTCATACTTAACTGTCTAGTCGTATCCTACCGTATATCTCCTGAGAGAAGCACAGGATCGATTTATGGCACAAAGGACGACTGTCAAGCAGAAACAGGAAGAGGAACTCTGCTCTTGCAATGCTGGTGTGTACCGAGCTACTCTGGCATTTCTAAAATGGCAGAAAACAACCAAAATCTATTTTTAAACCAAGGAAAAAGAATAAGAGAAGAAGAACATTGTAAAACTTTTTTTTTGCCAGAGCCTACTTATTTTTGTGTGCAGCTTATATGGGAACATTCCGTTTAGAAAACCCAAGTATTAAGCTTAGGCCAAGCCAAAGTACAATAAATCACTGCTCAAATCACCTTCAAAAAGTTTTCTTCTTTTCCATCTTTATTATGCATTTATGCATCGATTTCAACTCTCCTATATATTGTTATTTATTTCTCTTCCCTGCATTATTGTTATTATTATTTATGAAGCACTTTGTAACAGTTCTAAAGAAAGATTTTTTTTTTTATTTTAGTGTGAACGTGTGTTACAAGAACATGCTTTGAGTGTGTGTCGTTGTTGTGTAGTGAGAGAGTAGCAGTGACTGATTGAGATGTTTACATTTTTTAAAGTTGTCATTGGACAATAGAGCAGTTTGAGGCAATGGTCTTCCCCCATTAGTCTATGATGGACCCAGATCGAGTCCTATAATAGGGTGGAAAAGTTGCATCCTGCATCGATACAGTCAATACCGTATCCATCTGGACGATGGTACAGTAGGCTACCATGTACAAATATTGCAGGCTAGAGCTTCAAGATCATTTTTCCCCACAACAAGTACAGGACTTCTGAACAAACGAGGCCCCATCTCAGTTCTGTGCCTAACATGTGTAATATGATGCCTCTTGAACTATGACTGGTACTGTTGTCCTCTCTGTAAGAGAGAGGATCTGTGTAGTATTGTCAATGTCTATGTATTGTGTGTTTTTGTGTCCTGATACACATAAAGCATCTATTTATCGGCGGTCTACTCTACTCTGAATGCACGTTCGCTATAGTTATTCATGTCAACCTCAGTGCATTGTGGGAGAGGTCTTACTGTATCTCTTTGGTCCGTCCTCCAGACAGAAGGAGAGGGTCAGCGTAGCGTCTTCCTCGAAGAACTCTGTGGCGAATGCGTCCCACCACAAACTGTCGCTTTCCTGTCAGAGACAGAGACATTTAGGGGGTTGAAGGTCAACGGGGAATAACATGAGGGACGACTTGTTCTGGTCAATAATTGACCCATCTTTAATCGTAACTTGAATTTAAATGAAAGGCTTTCAGACTGAAAAAGCATTTAGATATTTGTGCGTGGAGGGAGAGAAGAGCGGACCAGGCAAGTACAGAGCCCAACCCTGTCAACTATAGGTATTACATTAGGAGCAGGAGTCTTCAAAGTTGATCAGGACAAGGACCCCCCCTAGCTGAGAGAGAGATGAGGACCCCCCCCCTAGCTGAGAGAGAGATGACGACCCCCCCTAGCTGAGAGAGAGATGACGACCCCCCCTAGCTGAGAGAGAGATGAGGACCCCCCCTAGCTGAGAGAGAGATGAGGACCCCCCCTAGCTGAGAGAGAGATGAGGACCCCCCCCCCCCCCCCCTAGCTGAGAGAGAGATGAGGACCCCCCTACCTGAGAGAGTGATGAGGACCCCCCCTACCTGAGAGAGAGATGAGGACCCCCCCTAGCTGAGAGAGAGATGAGGACCCCCCCCCTAGCTGAGAGAGAGATGAGGACCCCCCCCCTAGCTGAGAGAGAGATGAGGACCCCCCCCCCTAGCTGAGAGAGAGATGAGGACCCCCCCCCCTAGCTGAGAGAGAGATGAGGACCCCCCCCCCCCCTAGCTGAGAGAGAGATGAGGACCCCCCCTAGCTGAGAGAGAGATGAGGACCCCCCCCCCCTAGCTGAGAGAGAGATGAGGACCCCCCCTAGCTGAGAGAGAGATGAGGACCCCCCCTAGCTGAGAGAGAGTTGAGGACCCCCCCCCCTAGCTGAGAGAGAGATGAGGACCCCCCCCCCCTACCTGAGAGAGAGATGAGGACCCCCCCTAGCTGAGAGAGAGATGAGGACCCCCCCCCCCTAGCTGAGAGAGAGATGAGGACCCCCCCCCCCCCCTAGCTGAGAGAGAGTTGAGGACCCCCCCCCCCTAGCTGAGAGAGAGATGAGGACCCCCCCCCCTAGCTGAGAGAGAGATGAGGACCCCCCCCCCCCTAGCTGAGAGAGAGATGAGGACCCCCCCCCTAGCTGAGAGAGAGATGAGGACCCCCCCTAGCTGAGAGAGAGATGAGGACCCCCCCCCCCCCTAGCTGAGAGAGATGAGGACCCCCCCCCCCTAGCTGAGAGAGATGAGGACCCCCCCCCCCCCCTAGCTGAGAGAGATGAGGACCCCCCCTAGCTGAGAGAGATGAGGACCCCCCCCCCCCCTAGCTGAGAGAGAGATGAGGACCCCCCCCCCTAGCTGAGAGAGAGATGAGGACCCCCCCCTAGCTGAGAGAGAGATGAGGACCCCCCCCTAGCTGAGAGAGAGATGAGGACCCCCCCCCCCTAGCTGAGAGAGAGATGAGGACCCCCCCCTAGCTGAGAGAGAGATGAGGACCCCCCCCTAGCTGAGAGAGAGATGAGGACCCCCCCCCCTAGCTGAGAGAGAGATGAGGACCCCCCCCCCCTAGCTGAGAGAGAGATGAGGACCCCCCCTAGCTGAGAGAGAGATGAGGACCCCCCCTAGCTGAGAGAGAGATGAGGACCCCCCCCCTAGCTGAGAGAGAGATGAGGACCCCCCCCTAGCTGAGAGAGAGATGAGGACCCCCCCCCCTAGCTGAGAGAGAGATGAGGACCCCCCCTAGCTGAGAGAGAGATGAGGACCCCCCCTAGCTGAGAGAGAGATGAGGACCCCCCCTAGCTGAGAGAGAGATGAGGACCCCCCCCTAGCTGAGAGAGAGATGAGGACCCCCCCCCTAGCTGAGAGAGAGATGAGGACCCCCCCCCTAGCTGAGAGAGAGATGAGGACCCCCCCCTAGCTGAGAGAGAGATGAGGACCCCCCCCTAGCTGAGAGAGAGATGAGGACCCCCCCCTAGCTGAGAGAGAGATGAGGACCCCCCCCCCCCAGCTGAGAGAGAGATGAGGACCCCCCCCTAGCTGAGAGAGAGATGAGGACCCCCCCTAGCTGAGAGAGAGATGAGGACCCCCCCCCTAGCTGAGAGAGAGATGAGGACCCCCCCCCCCCCTAGCTGAGAGAGAGATGAGGACCCCCCCCTAGCTGAGAGAGAGATGAGGACCCCCCCCCCCCCTAGCTGAGAGAGAGATGAGGACCCCCCCCTAGCTGAGAGAGAGATGAGGACCCCCCCCTAGCTGAGAGAGAGATGAGGACCCCCCCCTAGCTGAGAGAGAGATGAGGACCCCCCCCCCCTAGCTGAGAGAGAGATGAGGACCCTCCCCCTAGCTGAGAGAGAGATGAGGACCCCCCCCCTAGCTGAGAGAGAGATGAGGACCCCCCCCCCTAGCTGAGAGAGAGATGAGGACCCCCCCCCCCCTAGCTGAGAGAGAGATGAGGACCCCCCCCTAGCTGAGAGAGAGATGAGGACCCCCCCCCCCCCAGCTGAGAGAGAGATGAGGACCCCCCCCCTAGCTGAGAGAGAGATGAGGACCCCCCCTAGCTGAGAGAGAGATGAGGACCCCCCCCCTAGCTGAGAGAGAGATGAGGACCCCCCCCCCTAGCTGAGAGAGAGATGAGGACCCCCCCCTAGCTGAGAGAGAGATGAGGACCCCCCCTAGCTGAGAGAGAGATGAGGACCCCCCCTAGCTGAGAGAGAGATGAGGACCCCCCCCTAGCTGAGAGAGAGATGAGGACCCCCCCTAGCTGAGAGAGATGAGGACCCCCCCTAGCTGAGAGAGAGATGAGGACCCCCCCTAGCTGAGAGAGAGATGAGGACCCCCCCCCTAGCTGAGAGATGAGGACCCCCCCCCCTAGCTGAGAGAGAGATGAGGACCCCCCCTAGCTGAGAGAGAGATGAGGACCCCCCCTAGCTGAGAGAGAGATGAGGACCCCCCCTAGCTGAGAGAGAGATGAGGACCCCCCCTAGCTGAGAGAGAGATGAGGACCCCCCCCCTAGCTGAGAGATGAGGACCCCCCCCCCCTAGCTGAGAGAGAGATGAGGACCCCCCTAGCTGAGAGAGAGATGAGGACCCCCCCTAGCTGAGAGAGTGATGAAGCAGGAACCCACCACTACATGTACAGATTAAACGTTTTCATAGATACTTTATAGACTTGTTTGACACACATTAGCCTTTGTTGGATTCATATATGTATATTTTCAGACAGTTAACCTTTTAAACCCTAAATATTTAGTCAAATCAGTCTGTACTTGGTCTACACCTTTTCCGTCTACACCAACTCTCCGTAAATAGCCGATCTACAAGCTCACAGCGCCTCGCAGTTTTTGCATAATGTTCCCCGTACATCCAGCAAGGATTTGGTTGAGCTACTTTTGGGACGCCTTGTTGAAGACCCTTGGTATAGATAGGAGGATTTAAACGACATACACAAACTCCACACTTGCTAAAATGGTATGTGGCCGTCTTCAAATACTGTACGTGTCAATGCAGAAGAGGTTGGTATATAAACGTAAAACTTGAGGAATGTAAAACATTGCAGTCTTTTTATTTGGAGACTATTTGGAGCATATAAAGGACAGCATGCGCTAAGCAATGTGTCCGGTTCAGTGTTAGGAAGTGTTGGAAAAAGTCACATTTTCTTTTTTTTTATATATATTTTTTATCCCACAATTTTGTAACCCATTTTTCACCCCTGTGTCAATCATCTAATGTGATCCTGGGCTCTACACACCCTCCACCAACCTGGGGAGAGCAACGGACTTAACTCATGCTTCCTTCATGCTTGAGTGTCCAAGTTGCTCCTTTACACCTGACAGGGGGGAGTTTCCCTGGTTGGACGTAGCGCATGGAAGGAACACGTTATTCCAACCAGTTCCTTTCCCCTCCATCAGGCGCCCCGGCTGGCCAGGGGGAGGCAGTTTAGAGACCAGGATTACTGCATGTTTTTGTGAGGTTATCTACCCTAGGGGACACGGGGAGAACATGCAAACTCCACACAGAAAGGCCCTTTCGCCAACCCCGCCTTCGGGTATGGGCACTGATGACGCGGAGGAGGAAACACGCCGCCAGCACCCACAGCGCCCCGAGCGGGAATCGAACCCAGGACCTTCTAGCTGTGAGGCGACAGCACTACCAACTGTGCCACCGTGCCCCTAAAAAACAAAAGTCACATTTTCTGGTCAAAAATTTAAAAATGTCTTCTATTTTCAGAATGTTTCTATATCAGTGGTTCTCAATATTTCACGTCAAGGACCCCCAGAATTATCTGTATTTGGCCATGGACCCCCATCTGAAAATATGTTGTTCCAGGGACCTCCCCCAGAAGCAACGATTTGATTAAAAAAATTGGCTCTGAAAGAATATATTCAAAGATTTGCACCACATTTTCAAGATTTTTCAAAGATAGCAGACCTACAAGCTCGTAGCGCTGCACTCGGTGCCGCGCTATGAGCTTGTAGATCTGCTATTTTTCAATAGCTAAAGTATAACATAATGCTTAAAACAACCAAAAGGGGTTCCCGCCCCAAAATGGGTTAAGTAATTTAGTATCAATGCTGCAAAGAAGAAATATCCTGAAGTGGGTAATGTACATGTTTTGTGATAATTATCAAAATCTCAAAGTAGAAGCTAGAAGTAAAAGTACAGAAAATTGGAAATACTTTGTTACCTTTACGCCACTGGTGTTAAGGTATGTATCACTCACACCTCCTTATAAGAACAAATGCTAATGTTGGCAGGACAATCCCCACCCCCCCCCTTACAACTGACGCTAATCTGCCCTGGCATGTTATGACAGATCAGCGTGTTTCATCCGTCCGTCCGCCTGGGCCGCGGGTGATCACTAGCAACCTCCCCATATGTCCACAATTAGCGCTGTCACCGCCAAGCAGCATCAAGCAACAATGAGCAGTAAACCTGGACACACACACGCACACACACACACGTCACACACACACACACACACACACACACACACACACACACACACACACACACACGCACACACACACACACACACACACACACGCACAGGGGTTACAATTTCTCATAGCAGAAGAGCGTGTGTGTATAACGAGACGCGACTGTGGCGATGATCCGAGTGGCTGAGCCTGACCCTCTTGCACTGAGCTCAGCCGATCAATCAGGTGATTATCAATCAATAGGTGATTATGAGCTGGTCGGGGGGGGGGGGATAACCGACTCGCCGAACACAGTCAGTTAACCCCGATTAACAGAGCGGCCCGGGAGTCTTGTAGGAATGACAAATACAGGTCACACATTACACAATACAGCTGTGTTGTAGTTTTTACTTAGTTTCTTTTTTTTTTACATTTCTGTTTTGTCTTGAAGAGAGTGAAGGCTGACAGGACAGTGAGGACAGTGAAGACAGTGAAGACAGTGAGGACAGTGAGGACAGTGAGGACAGTGACACATTAACTGGCTGAGTGGCTGAATGTCATATCCAGTGAGGATCCAGAGTGGGTCTCCGTGCTAAACTGGGTGCCTTCCCGAAGAACTTGTAAACTTGTAGATCGTCTATTTTTGAAAAAGAAAGCGGTACCCAAGTACAGAGCCAACTCAGGTCCAGTTTGCTAAGTCTGGACTAAAGAGCGGTTAACCACTCAAACCACATGTCCCTCATGGCTTTAGTCTGTTTGGGCTTTCCCCACAATACAGTAGATGCTGGGGTTTAAGTGGTTAACGTTCATTTCAATAGAGCACCGAAGTCCTGACGTCACTCCCCTGGTGGTGGTGACCCCCTGGGTGACCCCTGGGTCACCACCGCTTTTACATTTTGTAGTGTATTTCCCACTGAGGAATCTTATAGATCACGTCATTACACTGAAAGAACTGTGTTCGGAAAATAAACAAACCACCCTGGTGGTGATTCTGTCAGGTATGTGACTCTGTGTCGGTTTATGATATTGAGTAACAATTTGATAACGTCTGTGTTTGGAGAGGGGAAGAAAATCTTGACCTTTGGACAAATTTGTATTTTCCAATACAAAAATAAAATAAAAAACACAGTGACCCAGGGGGATAGCGCCCCCTAGCAGCAGTGATGATGTCAGACTTCGGCGCTCTATTCGTTTGTTTGGATGAGGCAGTTAGGTCAGGGTGGAGTTAACCCATTTTGGGGCGGGAACCCCTTTTGTTGTTTTAAAGCATTATGTTATACTTTAGCTATTGAAAAATAGCAGATCTACAAGCTCATAGCGCAGCACCGAGTGCCACGCTATGAACTTGTAACTTTATATTCTTTCAGAGCGAACGTTTTTAAGTCAAATCTTTGCTTCTGGAGGGGTCCCTGGAACAACATATTTTGAGAACCACTGACAGAAACATGAGGTTTTTCAGAAAATTGCTGATCACCAATTGGAGTCATTTGGAGTGAAAATCGTCCGATTTAAATCTGTGGCCGATCGTTCGGAGCACATCTAGAAAATATAGCAGTTAACTGCACGATGCCTCTGATCAGCGCACACGCACGCACGCACATGCGCACGCACACACACACGCACACACACACACACACACACACACTCCTAGTGGAAGACTAGCGTGCATGGGTGTGTGTTTCTGCAGAGTAAAAGACAGAGGAGAGGGGGAGAAAAAAAGGGAGACAGAGAGACACATTTCATCATGTCTTCTAAATGATGAAAACCTCATGTTTCTATATCAGTGGTGCTCAATATTTCATGTCAAGGACCCCAAAAATATATGTAATTGGCCGCCGACCCCCAATTGAAAATATGTTGTTCCAGGAACCCCCGCAGAAGCAAAGATCTTTAGTTAACGTTCACTCTGAAAGAATAACATTCAAAAGATTTGAGCCACATTTTCAAGATTTCTCAAAAATAGCAGACCTACAAGCTCGTAGCGCGACACTCGGTGCCGCGCTATGAGCTTGTAGATCTGCTATTTTTCAATAGCTAAAGTATAACATACACCAAAAGGGGTTCCCGCCCAGAATGGGTTAAGAAAAGAAGATGAGATTAGAAACACGACATAGAATAAAGAGGCAGATCCTGCTCAATTCACTAGATAATCCAGGACCATGAGGGGGTGGAGCCTTTTGGGATTGAGAGTCAAACCAAGGGTTAACAAGACACTCATGCCTTCAGACTCACAATCTGTCTGAATGACCATCTTTTATTCTGTACTATAATGTGCTTTGCTACAGTACTTGAATTTAATACGGTACAATGTAGCCTATAATATTTGTGGTGCAATTCATTAAACGTGCAAGGCGCTGCAGATTTTCACTGTGATGTCTAACAGTAAATGTATTAGGCCATAGTTTAAGTTATAACCACTCAAACTCTATATACTTCCCCTAGGAGCCTATACTATAGGCCCCCTCCTTTTTAACCCCTCTATATCAAAATCACCTGGGGCGAAAATGCTCAATCTACAAGCTCGCGGACACGCCGCAATGTGAGCTGGTAGATCTGCTAGATCCTATTATGATATGCCCAGAATAGGGACCCCTCCAAAGCTTCCTGGGGTGAAGCGGTGTTGATTTCGTCGACTAAAACTATGACGAGAAATGTTCGTCGACTACCTGTTTCCACTGACGGAAACTAAATAAAAACTAAGCTGATGACTAAAATATATTAGTGGACAAGAGTCCTTTTACACTTGGCATGCTGAAGATAGTAGATCTACAAGCTCACAACGTGTCGCAGTGCGAACAGTGCTGGCATTGAGCCAGACAGGCCAAAGCACCCCTACAGCCTCCCTACAGGCAGATCTTTTTCAAAAACGTGTACAGTATTTGTTAAAATTGTGTTTTTGTGTGGGCACGCCCACCAGTTCATTAAGTATGCCTGGTTTGCCTGGTGGGTGGTGAACACACCCACAGCTGTTGTTGTATGATAAAGGGGGAGGGGCTGATAGTGTGATGTCACTAAATTACTGTTTTTTATTTCATTGGCCCGTTTGACTGTCAAGGTTTCAGCCTCCAGGAAGAAACCCTAAATACAAAGAGAAGACATCATTGCACATAACCACACCAAGGGGTCTAATGAAGTACGGTCACCTCTTAAACACATGAAAAACTGGAAAAAAGTACAAAAATCACAGCTCCTCTGAGTAAACATGGTAGATTCACTTCTTTTCATCTCTCTTCATGGTGTATCCCAGTTCAAGGTTTATTTGTCATACCGGTACAAGCATTTAAAATGGAAGTATGTGACATTTGCAAAATACTGTGCCACAACAAAACAGCTCTCGATTCTCCCATCTATTCATCCATCCAACTAACCATCCCTCCTCTTTTTGGGACCAAAACATATGTTGGCATGTGAGTTTTTGCCTAGCATGTATCACAGCCGATTAAGCATACAGACAGCGCCCGTTCACTGGGTTTGTTCGGAAATCATTTTTGAACGACCCCGTGAACATTTAATATCAATATATAGGCTACCAATGTGTGCTGTGGCTCCTTCACTCAGATCAGGTGACATTAAATACCTAAGCTTTTATATAAAGCACCTTTGAATAAACTTTAAGTATCTTTTGAGTATCTCCAAGAGGCCAGACTCATGGCCCAGGTCCTCAGTTTGGGGATTCAGAATTCACTGTGTCCTCCGCCCGCCCGCCCGCCCGCGGGCCTGCCTGCCTGCCTGCCTCCCTGCCCGCCTGCCTGCCTGCCTGCCTGCCCGCCTGCCTGCCTGCCTGTCTGCCTGCCTGCCCGCCTGCCTGCCTGTCTGCCTGCCTGCCCGCCTGCCTGCCTGCCTGCCCTCCTCTGCTGCTTCGCTGACAGACCCTTTGCGTCTCGGCCCTCCTTCCTCTCGCGCTGGCTGGCTGGCGTGTCGGTACGCTCTGACGAGCCGTGCCGATGTTTGTTGTCAGGCGCTACAAATCAGACGTCAACTCCGGGGGAACCCGAGGTGAACCAACATGTCCTCCGCCACAACATGACGGCCCGTCACAAGATAAGATCCCAACAGATCGGTTGCGTCCGAGTGCCGGAGGGTGGGTGCAGGAGGGGGATTTATCAATGTGTCAATCGGCCACTACACAACCACAAATCAACGACCCGTTGGTCTGAGCCCCAGGGATTTGTGGGAAATCCAGAGGATTGAAGAGGACAGCGTAGAGAGAATGTTAGGTAAATAACTAGAACTGATGGGGGGCAGGGTCAAGTTGCCCGCTTATTGACATAATCATAAGGGCTGGAATGAGGACACGTGTGTGTATTATAGCACGCACGCACACGTTTTTGGTGTGTGTAATTTTGACGGCCAATGCAAATTAGCGAAACCTCAATGCTCTTTTGGAGAATAAATAAAGGTTTCAATCAATGAATCAATACACAAAAAAAACAATAGTGGCCGACGACATCTCTCTCTCTCTCTCTCTGTTCTTAACGCAAAACTGTGCTTCCAGCACATGCAGTATGTGTTCTGCTTCTCGCTTGGAGGGTCTTTTTTCTCCTCTCCTCTCCTCTCCTCTCTGCTTGCCAGACTATTGTGCAAAGAGTGGCCTCCAAGAGAGTGGGTGGGCGTGTCCACAGCCTTAACCTTAGTGAATTAACGATATCTGAGAGAGGCTCTATTCACTTCTCCACTGGCTTCTATGGCGCTTGGCCCACGCGGTCGCTCGGCCCTGGGGGAGCTCTGTTATTGTCAAGCATCTTAAGGTCACACACAACACAACCAGACAGAACCACATGCAAGACTAGTTCCCGAGATCCCAAGACCAAATATTCAGGGAGATATTTTGTTGTGTGTCTGGAATGACAATCACATATTTAAAACTGTACATATTATTGTGTACCTTATTCTGTACCTACATACTGTAATACAGTTTTATATTGCCAAAGGGACTTTTGTTGTGGCAGATTTTATTTGTCAAGCTTGGGAAAGAAGACAGAGTACTCTGTATAAATCTGAGTTGTAATGTAATGAATTAAATGCAATGTAAACGTGCTGTAAATGATATTGTGAAATATTCGTTTCTGGGGACATTATTTTTTGAATAATGTTTCGTTTTCAATGGTGCAACAATTAAAATATAGAACATACAATCTTAACGGTAATATCGTATCGATATCGCAATATTTGACATAAATCCAGAGATATGACATTTTGTCCATATATACCGTGCAGCCCTACATACTAGTGTTAATTTTGACAGCACATTTTTATTTAGTTTTAGTAATAGTCTTTTGAAGAAAATTCCGTTCGTTTTAGTCACATTTTAGTCATTTGAAAATGTTTCAGTTTTAGTCTAGTTTTAGTTGACTAAAATATAAGATTTCAGTCGACTAAATCTACAGTTGGTTTAGTCTTAATGGCGTATCAATGCTCAATTTATACATACATTTACACGTGTGCTACTTTCGGGGGGGGGGATCTGGCATAAAATGGCTTTTCTTTTAGTTTAGCCATAGCGTTTCTGTCTAGTTTATAGAAGAAAAAGGTCAGTATATTTAGTCATAGTTTTAGTCATCGTAGCTTTGTTTTGTTATTGTCAGTGGAAAAAAGGTAGTCGACTGACATTTTTCATCATAGTTTTAGTCCGCGAAATTAACACTGGCACACGAGGTATGGCTATACTTAGTTCTGTCTGTCATTGGTGTATTTATTTGTACATTATTCATATTACATATCTTTTTCCAATATATTATTCCTAGTGTGTTAGAACAGAGTTGTTGTGAAACGAGGAGAAGATGTAGTGGTGCATTGGTCAGAATGGATTAAGGACCACTGGCCTTACTCGTATACAGTGAATTCAGGGAGGAGACATTAAACATAACTGTCCTTGAGGAGGGGCCTCCATACATTCACTGGCATTATCACTAGGGTACAGATGGAGTCAGTGTTCAATTCTCTTTTTTTTTACTGCATGCTTGCTGAAATGCTGCTGCACCTTGCCTCGAGCCACAAAACGACTCTCCCTCTTCAGCTGGGACAACATGGTCACTCACTACTAGCTGGTTGAGAGAAGACAATATAGACTAGAGATTTTGTGGTAATTTTAGTTGTACCGAGTAACATTCAAGTGAGTGAGTTTTCACTGCATCGGTGCTGAAATTGTGCAAAACCAATGGTGGCGAAATTAAATCTAAAATGTTGTGAACATGTGTTTTCCAGGGTACATTTTTGCCATTTATTTTGTAATTTGCTTATTACCTAATTTGCACTTTAGCAAGACCCCAGGTGACTGCAGTAAAGGCTCATTCATAGTCTGGATTTTCGGTGGTGAGGTGACCACCGGAGCTGAAATAACATTGAGCGGTGGTGAGTAAAAACAGAAAGAAGGGCTGGCGCGGTGGTTTGCTCTTCACCGCGGCTCAGTGACGTCATGTTGTAGTTCGGTGGTCACCCCACCACCGAAAATCCAGACTATGTATGAGCCTACGTATGAGAAATGAATACATAAAGTGAATGCTGTCTAATGTCCCTAATACATTTATCATTTTTATTATGGTGTATTTACTCACACTTGTAAATGAAACATGTGAAGCAGAACATAAAACTGCTCCAATCCTTTTTTTTTATATAAGACCCCCAAGGGTCTTGCATAAAAGAAGAAAAGAAAAAAGCTAAAACAACCCATAACAAGGCGAGACAGAATGGGATGATGAGGACAGCAGCAGCACCACAAAATCACAAAGACAAGCAATGGGAATGAAATCAATTAAAAACACAAAGTCAAAGTGAGAGTTTAGAGTGGCAGAAAGACATTTCCACACTGTACAGTCACCACTGTCACTGTACACTGTACAGTCACCACTGTCACTGTACAGTGTACAGTCACCACTGTCACTGTACACTGTACAGTCACCACTGTCACTGTACACTGTACAGTCACCACTGTCACTCACTCACTGCACTCTACCATCTCCATTTCTACACTGTAGTGTACAGTCACCACTGTCACTAACTCACTGCACTCTACCAGCTCCATTTCTACACTAGAGTGTACAGTCACCACTGTCACTCACTCACTGCACTCTACCATCTCCATTTCTACACTGTAGTGTACAGTCACCACTGTCACTCACTCACTGCACTCTACCATCTCCATTTCTACACTGTAGTGTACAGTCACCACTGTCACTCACTCACTGCACTCTACCATCTCCCAACAGACAAATGGCATTACTGCCAGTGTTGTTTTCGTCGACTAAAACTAATGAAGAATGTTCGTCGACTACCTTTTTTCACGGACGAAAACTACATGGAAATTAAATGAAAACTAAGCTATATGATGACTAAAACTAAGACTAAATAATACTGACAATTTCGTCAACAAATAAAAACTAGACAAAAATGTTAGGAAGGCACTATAGTGGACAAGAGATCCAGTGTAAGTCATTTTACAATGACTGTAGTTGGATGCTGAAAATAGCAGATCTACAAGCTCGACGCGTTGTGGGCTGTCGGCATCAAGGTCCGCCAAAATACATTTTGTTAGACTAAATCAACTGTAGATTAAAGGTGGCCTTACACTAGCCGATAATCAGGCATTTTTGACGCTCGGGGGGTGCCCGACTCGGGATCGGCCCGATCAACATCAGGAATGTTTGATATTTGCTCTGCCCCGCTCCGATTATCCTGCAGTGTGTGGTGCTATCAGATTTCAGATTGAAAAAAATCGGCTATAGTGTAAGGCCACCTTCAGTCGACTAAAATCTTATTATGTTTAGTCGACTAAAACTAGAGTGACACTAAGACATTGCAGGTGACTAAAATGTGACTAAAACTAAATGAAAACTATTCAAGAGACTATGACTAAAACTAAAATCAAAATTTGCTGCCCAAAAACAACACTGGTTACTGCAAAGGCGAGCGCAAAATGGACAGCAAAAATTAAGTAGCGAAAAGTCACAAGATGTCTAAGAAAAACAAAAACCTACGCAATGTTCCCTCAATCTAAATTCAGAGTAAAATCTGTTTTGTTATTTTCCCAGAACATAATCTCAATCACAATATTCAACAAAATGATTTTGTTTTTGTTTTGTTTTCATCAGTAAAACATATCCCTAGATAGATATCGCTATGAGCGCCATGGCCTAGCTACTGTAAATCCATCACATCACCACATGCTAATTAGAGCAATTAACACCCAGCAACACTTACTTCCGTAGCTTAATGAGCAGCACTGTCAATACGACTAGCTGCAGTGCATTTGCAGTGCGGTAAGCTGATTCCAGCAAAGCTCAGAGGGACTGCCTGTGGTTTGTCAAGATGTCAGCAACATCAGCTCTTACTTTCAACATCCTTTCACCTGTTGCTAGAACTATCTATGTGATGATTTGAAGAAGTATTACTAATAGTGGATGATAATAAATAGTAATATTTGTTCATTTGGATCCCCATTAGCTACTACCATAGTAGAAGCTACTCTTAAATGCTCCATTCCATAATTGCGACCTTGCAATTATTGTCTCCACCAGGCCGAAGGCATGGGGAGAGAGTATGTTTTGCACTCCGTCCGTCCGTGTGTCCGTCCGTGTGTGTGTCCGTCCGTGAGCAGCTAATCTCGGCCACCGTTAACCCGGTCGATGCCAAATTTTGCACACACACTCCCTGGATGCCAACGATGAACCTCTGCCCCAAACTTTCCAGAACGGCCTGTTATAGCGCCACCAGGAGGCCGCTTTGTGCAAAACAAGTTTTTGCACAGCACACCTACAGATTTTGTCCAAACATCACGCAAATTGGTACACAGTCTCTCTAGAGCCATTCAACCAAACCGGTCTTTCAGATTTCTCAGACTCCATCCTGATTGGTTAAGATTGGCTTCCAAAGTTCACAGGAGTGCTCAGTTTCAAACAAAATGCTGCAAATCATGAACACATCGCGTGATTTCCGTGAAATTGTGCACCCACATTCCCACTAGGCCGAGGACGAAATGCCACATGAACAATTTCAACTCAGCCTCAAGGTGGCGCTATAACTGGCCGAAAAGTGTTTTTACCTCTAACTGCACGGATCTGTGGATAACCTGGTGGAGACCTGTGCCCAGAAGGGCACTTTTTCTAGTTAATTATTGAAACCCAAGGCCGTCTAAATCAGCAGTTCTCACACTTTCAAGAACATGACAAAAATAACAGATGTACAAGCTCACAGCGCCGGTGGCACGAAGTGGGCACGCTTGTGAGCTTTATATGCTATTTCTGAATGGGCAAAACTAAAAGATAAAATGACGACATGAGTTTAAAGTGATTTAAAAGATGGCATTTCAAGAAAACACAAAGATTATGAGATACTCATACTTTGAAGACTATCAGACAACTATGGACAACCTGGAGTACGACTGCAGCATAGTGCATTTATTCATGCAGTATGGGCATCCACATGACATGTGGATGATGATGATTTATTTTTCCAGCAGTAGACTTAAAACGAATGGAAACGAGGTACAATCCAATGAGATACCACAGCTGTGGATTTTGTCATTTTGACCGTGATGACAAGACATTTTTCTCTGAAGCTCTGAGCAAGTGAGTTACTTGAGAGACTGGGAGGGGAAATCAGTTTGGATTATGAACACTTAATCTAATTTTCGCTTTGGCAAAAAAGTGCTACGCAAAGTGTCCCTTAACACAAAAATAACTTATATTCAAGTGACACGTTGCATGACAGTTTTAGAAATTATATGTATTATATATAAATATAATGTGCAGGTAGTGACCTTGTCAGGGACACACAGAGGAGCTGCACCTTACTGGGCTTAAACTCTGGACCTTTCCGGCTCTGGTTACTCTAACCACAAGGCTCACCCCAACCCCCAACCCTGACCACCATGCACAATGCTTTGTGTACCACTATAGGCAGCAGCAACATAATGGTTAGAGCAGCTAAATGATGATTAGGAACCAAATGGACCATTATGGGTCTGTAACTCAGAGAGTGTACAAATGGAACCAAATGGACCCGGCTCTCAGAGTAAACTTAACATTGATTTTACAATATAAATTGGGGGTCCCAGAGATAGAAATGCCATTAAATGGGGGGGCTGTAGCCTAATTCAGGTCCAAACCTGGGGTCCTCGAAAATGAAAATGGTTGAAAATCACTGTTAGAGCCGTAAAAACTTCTTCTTTTTGGGGATCCTTGGCATACATGTTCTAATGGGGGTCCGCGGGCTAATGAGTGTCGATTTGGGGGTCCTTGGCATACATGTTCTAATGGGGGTCCGCGGGCTAATGAGTGTTGATTTGGGGGTCCTTGGCATGAACAAGCACTGGGTTAGAGTAGTGAGCTTCTGACCAGGGGGCTGTTTGGCTTGAATCCAAGATGGAAGGATCTGGCTGCAGGAAATTAAGAAGACACACTCAACAGGTCCATATGGATCTGGACGTTGACAAAAATCAAGGTTTAAAAATAGAACTACTTGTCCAAAGTAATAATGATGTTCTGTTGCACGTACAACGTTGCTTAATCACACCAAGCCTTATCTTGAATGAGTTTGATGTTTATGATCAACATGCATTCTTTTATTTGTTTCTCTATTTATTAAATAACCCCATACAAGCTCATGTAGATCTACTATTTTATTATTTTTATAGGTAGCAGTCATAAGCAGTTATGATGAGTTAGCGGTCTTTTTTTTTTTTTTATTACATTCAAATCTGAACTCTTTTTTCCAATTATAAAATAAGAAAAACAAACAAGGCAAACCCTGGCTTATAGCATCTATATCTATCTAAAAGGACTTTAATCACCATTATACAACAGGTAATTTCGAGGAAGCAATCTGATGGGTTGAAACAGCTTCCTATAGCCGTGCTTTAACCACAATATTGGAACGGCTAATCAAAACAAAGCGCGCAGCAGACTCTGTGGCTAGGCTAGCTGGATCCTTGGGACATTTGTGGTCGTAGGGTTATCTGCAATAATCTTAGTTTTAAGGGTAACTGTATAATTGCAATATTACACTCAAGGGGGTTCTTTATCGTCATTAATGCACTTCTGCGATGTCTTTCGGAACTCGGCCTGTGGGCGAGTTCCTGCGTGCATTAATGACGATAAAGAACACCCTTTCGTGTAATATTGCTTAATTGTGCAGGTGATTCATTTGGAGTAATCAATAAATTGCAACAGGGGTTGTCAAATTAATTGTTGAACTGTTTCAGTCTGTTTAAAAGCAAGAGAAATGTTCCATCGGTGTGAGAAAGCTTTACTAGTTAGACGTCATTTGGCTGTTGAGATCTGACTTTTTCCAAAACAATTTGCATATTGTCCTTCCTTCCTTTTTTCTTCTTTTTTTTCCTTCTTTTTTTTGATTATCATTATGCCTACAATGCCATGCCCAACATTGGGACGCAAGGGTTAAAGTGGCTTTAACTCTGAAGCTCTGTTCATCTTCAGTGAGAAGAATGAAAGAAAAAAGACCCCAGCGTGTGTAAATATGAAGTGTAACAAAGACACGATCAGCACAATGATGAAACATTCCGTAACCAGCAGAGAGCAGTGGTTGGCTAACAATGTACTGTACAGTACCTGTCCACATAGGAATGTTTCTCCAGCGCTCCCTGTATCCACTTATTAGGATCTTAAGACCAACAGACATGTTATACACGAGATATTTTGTAGGTACTTAATGGATGTGTTATGTACAGCCCCCCAGAGTGGCCAGTATACAGAGGTGGTGACAGTGACGAGTGGGTATACCGAGAGTCACCACCATTTAGGCTTCTTCAATCGTTCATTTATCCTAGAGAATGACATAGGAATCTTTGAGACAGGAGACTAGTGTAGAAGATAGAGAGGTGGAACGCCATCCAACAGAGAGAGATCCCTAGCCGATCTACAAGTTCATAGTGCGGCACCGAGTGGCGCGCTACGAGCTTGTAGATCTTCGTGAAATCGTGAAAATGTGGCGCAAATCTTTGAATATATATTCTTTCAGAGGGAGCGTTTTTAACTCAAATCTTTGCTTCTGGGGGGGTCCCTGGAACAACATATTTCCAGATGGGGGTCGGCGGCCAATTACATATATTGTTTGGGGTCCTTGACATGAAAAACTTTGAGCACCACTGACAAAGTTCTAAACATGGGTTTTTCAGAAAAGATTTAGAAGACATTTGTACCAGGAATGTTACGATTGCGGTATGCTTGCTGTGACAAGCATTAGCCAGCCATCTCTAACTCGTGTGCCAAAGAAGCATGCAAAAGTGAACATTACAACTGGAAGCAAAGTACACAAGACTAGAGAGACCAACGACAATAACGGCAACCTATACATAAAACAGCATAATTTACAACAATTATTTTCATTAATTAAAAAACGAATTTGGTAATAAATGGTAACAGAATGGTAATGGTAATAAATTAATAAAAGAAGAAGAAGATACTTTCACTATAGTTTGGGTCCCGGGGGGAGACATCAGATTTCTCTATTTGAGTGTTTGTGAACCACTGGGCCACACACACACACACACACACCGGCTGCAGCATCCAAGCTTGTATCCCTTTCAGTCGTGCACGCACGCTCTGAAAGCGCTCGTCCATGTCACAGAGAGAGAAACAACAACAGGACATAGATGGACAGTAGGCCCCACTGTCCTTCTCTGTTATCAGAGAGAGACAATGTGGTCTGGAAGGAACCATGGGAACAGGGCCAGGAAAAAGGTGGGTCTATTGTCCGAGCATCCTGCCTGCCTGCCTGCCTGGAGTGCCTGCCTGCGTTCCAGCGTTCCTGCCTGCCTGCCTGCCTGCCTGCGTTCCAGCGTTCCTGCGTTTCTGCCTGCCTGCGTTCCAGCGTTCCTGCCTGCCTGCGTTCCTGCCTGCCTGCCTGCCTGACGTAGTTAATAAACCAGACTAATATCGCACGGATCCGCGGGATATTAGTCTGGGGAGGCTCAGCTTGGATTTCATTTCCAGGGAAACATTTTCTCTTTGACGCAATTGGTCAGAGCTACTGTCAGTCAAAGGTCTCAAGCATTGAACGTCACTGTACCAAAGCCCGCCCATATTGTATACCGTGTCCCTATTGGGTGCACACATTCTCGTGTGTAGGAAATGGGCGTAAAATTGAGCCTCTCCAGACCGAAATCCGCCGGTAGGCAATTTTTTTTGCCAACGGCTGATTCGGTCTGGTTTATTAACCAGGCTATGCCTGACGGTCATTGTTTGTCTACAGGCTTTTTTTTTTCTTCCTTCCATAATACTATTATGGGAACGTCATATCAAAGCATCTCATTTACTACTTTCTATTTTTACTTTCTTTTTAAATATCAATGCATTGTTTTCACAATACATTTACAGAACCTCCTAACTCTCTGAAACAACCTAATGAATGCACTTGACTTGACTTGACTTGACTTGCAGAACCACATATCTAATTAATACAATCAAGTCAAAACTCAGCCATGTTGTTCCCTGGGAAAATGAGTTCCCCGGAAAGACAACGGGGGACACATACGTCTTTCTATTGGCTCCGGAGGGACACACACACACACACACACACACACACACACACACACACACACACACACGTGTGTGTGCATTGCCTGGGGCAATGTGGTTTCAGAGCAGTGGTTGACAAACACTTTATAATGACCACACTTGCCAACACTACCTGCAGCTTCCACAGATATACAAGCTCACACTATTAAATATAAGGTCTTTCCATAGTTACATCTGACTTGCCTAAACATGCAGATACCCTGTTACATAAACTACAGTACAGTACACATACTATTTACCCTGCATGCGTGTGTCTATACGATGTGTGGCCATCCGCTACTACATGTGAACATTCATGTAGACGCATGACAACGCCCTCAGGTACAGTATATGTGCCATGTGACTGTCCACCACTGCCAAATTATATTACAATACAGACTTATATTGTGTATACTACATTACTATTGCTAATAATCAAGTTTGTGTAAATCAAGTTCGTGTAAATGGTTGCAGCATATTTAATTACATGGCAAAACCGTGTTATTGAGGGTACATTCTCCAGCAATTCCTCCATCTTTACTGACAGTAAATTGACATGTTTGTTTTCCCTACAAATTCTACAATGACAGATGAAAAAGGAAAACAAACGTATGTAATGTCAAAGCAATAGTATCAGTTGTGAAATAAACTGTTCTTTTTTTTTACAGATTTTTACAGCCAGGTTTGCATTCAATATGGGGTCACAAAAGTCTACAGTAAATGAGGGCCTGAATAGATAGATGACTACATTGAAAACCAGCATTATCAGGGTTCAAATGACCTGAACTGGACAGTGCTCTGGCTGAATATTCTCGACCTTTTCTGGATCAGGGCCCATATAAAAAAAACCCCAAAAAAACATCAATCGATTGTGTTGGATGAAGAACTGCAGCAATATACAGTACATATATACAGTATGTACAGTCCTAGTCCTGTGCCAAACGTTGTTGGCTTATCCAAGATCCACTCTGGAGATAATGAAGCCTTAGGGTTTCTTTGCTAGCAAATATTATCCCTGAAGGGTTTTCTTGAAGAACCACCATTTGTTAGAAGTTCCTCGAAACACTGACAGGGTTCATGAACCATTTATTTAAGCCTCTGGGAACACCCTAAAAGGTTCCACAAACTTTCTTTGTTTCTTTTGGTGTAGTTAATTAATTTGAAAAGAGGATATTATAACCTTATAGCAGCACAGCATAATATACAACTTGTACTTATTTTTTGCGGCTTTCGCCTTTATTTTATTAGGCTGACATGCAGTAAAGGCCGTCGGGATCGGGAGTCGAGCCCGCGGCACACTGCCAGACTTCGGCTACCGGCCAAGGTAACTGGACCGCTGAGCCACGGCCCAGGCCACAACTTGCACTTTTTAACAAAGGAAGGATTTCAGACATTCTAGTGTTTGAGACAAGAAGGGAAAGACCGGTTCTACAAGTCAGTTGTCAATAGAGCCCCGAGGTCCTGACGTCACTCGCTCGTCTAAAAATCCCCCTATTGGGATTACAATTACAATGCAAATAAAAAGTACATGAACCTGTGGATTTGCACCCTCTACCGATATGGATGTGCTCTATGGGGCAGCTGTATGCCTTGGGCCAAACATTCAGATTAAAAAACAACAACTTTGTTGTACTGATTTTACTTAAATGTGATTTACTTCACGTTAAACATTTTAATTTAATTTAAACGTAAATAACAAAACACTCATCAAGAAAGTAAACACTGTAGCTCGACAGATAGTGCTACTGGTGTTATGCTTTAGCTGTTGAAAAATAGCAGATCTACAAGCTCATAGCGCTACGAGCTTGTAGGTCTGCTATTTTTGATAAATCGTGAAAATGTAGTGCAAATCTTTGAATATATATTGTTACAGATCTTAAATCTTTGCTTCTGGGTCAACATATTTTCAGATGGGGGTTGGCGGCCAATTACATATACGTTTGGGGGTCCTTGACATGAAAATGTTTGAGAACCACTGATATAGAAACATGGGGTTTTTCAGAAAACTGTCAGGATTTAGAAGACATTTGTAGAATCGTCCTCAGGTCTAAATGGGTCCGGGCCCAGTCTGTACGACTATGGTAGCATAAACGTGCTCAGCGTGGCCAAAACAATCTGGCGGGGGACTTAATGATGTAGGTGTTCGGTTATTGGTTTTAGGAAAAGCACTCTGAGAGGCAACACAAAAAGCTGCTCAACATTCAAAAGAGTCAAGTCAATTAAGTAATAATAACAACAGAAGAATTAAAATAGCAAATATAAAAGAGCTATACATAAATTGCTCGTACACTTTGAGCCACCTTTGCAAGGTGCTCTGCATTAGTCTTACTTCTCTTTCTATGTATGCGAATACGGTCTACAATTATGGATTTGCATGTCCGTTATTAATGCTGCAACAACACATTTCCAAATCCACAACTCTTCACAGAAGGCAACCGTTTCTCTCACCTCTAGACTCTCAATTGCATGTTATCACATGTTTGATTACAGGTTCTTTTCACCAGACAAGCGGTTTTGTGTGAAGTACAAACATTGATCGGCGCTCGGCAAAGCATCTCCATTACACTGTGAGACTGGGAATCTGGTCAAAGCATCTCCATTACACTGTGAGACTGGGAATCTGGTCAAAGCATCTCCATTACACTGTGAGACTGGGAATCTGGTCAAAGCATCTCCATTACACTGTGAGACTGGGAATCTGGTCAAAGCATCTCCATTACACTGTGAGACTGGGAATCTGGTCAAAGCATCTCCATTACACTGTGAGACTGGGAATCTGGTCAAAGCATCTCCATTACACTGTGAGACTGGGAATCTGGTCAAAGCATCTCCATTACACTGTGAGACTGGGAATCTGGGCAAAGCATCTCCATTACACTGTGAGACTGGGAATCTGGTCAAAGCATCTCCATTACACTGTGAGACTGGGAATCTGGTCAAAGCATCTCCATTACACTGTGAGACTGGGAATCTGGTCAAAGCATCTCCATGACACTGTGAGACTGGGAATCTGGTCAAAGCATCTCCATTACACTGTGAGACTGGGAATCTGGTCAAAACATCTCCATTACACTGTGAGACTGGGAATCTGGTCAAAGCATCTCCATTACACTGTGAGACTGGGAATCTGGTCAAAGCATCTCCATTACACTGTGAGACTGGGAATCTGGTCAAAGCATCTCCATTACACTGTGAGACTGGGAATCTGGTAAAAGCATCTCCATGACACTGTGAGACTCAGACTGGGAATCTGGTCAAAGCATCTCCATTACACTGTGAGACTGGGAATCTGGTCAAAGCATCTCCATTACACTGTGAGACTGGGAATCTGGTCAAAGCATCTCCATTACACTGTGAGACTGGGAATCTGGTCAAAGCATCTCCATTACACTGTGAGACTGGGAATCTGGTCAAAGCATCTCCATTACACTGTGAGACTGGGAATCTGGTCAAAGCATCTCCATTACACTGTGAGACTGGGAATCTGGTCAAAGCATCTCCATTACACTGTGAGACTGGGAATCTGGTCAAAGCATCTCCATTACACTGTGAGACTGGGAATCTGGTCAAAGCATCTCCATTACACTGTGAGACTGGGAATCTGGTCAAAGCATCTCCATTACACTGTGAGACTGGGAATCTGGTCAAAGCATCTCCATTACACTGTGAGACTGGGAATCTGGTCAAAGCATCTCCATTACACTGTGAGACTGGGAATCTGGTCAAAGCATCTCCATTACACTGTGAGACTGGGAATCTGGTCAAAGCATCTCCATTACACTGTGAGACTGGGAATCTGGTCAAAGCATCTCCATGACACTGTGAGACTGGGAATCTGGTCAAAGCATCTCCATTACACTGTGAGACTGGGAATCTGGTCAAAGCATCTCCATTACACTGTGAGACTGGGAATCTGGTCAAAGCATCTCCATTACACTGTGAGACTGGGAATCTGGTCAAAGCATCTCCATTACACTGTGAGACTGGGAATCTGGTCAAAGCATCTCCATTACACTGTGAGACTGGGAATCTGGTCAAAGCATCTCCATTACACTGTGAGACTGACTGGGAATCTGGGCAAGGCATGTTTGAATTTTATTATCCACAACTTGCATCAGTAGGGCAGAACTTTGTAGAGCGGCTAAAACGCTGATGACCTCATTCTCCGATCTTGCCCAAATATGGAGTGCTGTGATGTCAGAACAGTTCCAGCTCCATATATGGACCATGGGCAGAAGCTCTGTCCAGATGTCAGAACAGGCCAGCACCCCCCCCCCCCCCCATTAGCTTGTAGATCTGCTATTTTTCAATAGCTAAAGAACAACATAATGCTTGAAACACCAAAAGGGGTTCCCAACTTCCCGCCCAAAATGGGTTAGCCTAATATACACACTGACTCAACCATTTATCTTTTATTTAAGCAATTATATGTCAACATTTTAATGACCTTTTTTACATTTATATTTTGGTATTCAGACAGCCAGCAATAAGTAAAAGGCTCCCGCCTCCCCAAAGAAATGTAGTCTCACATCTAGACGAGGCCACAATCTGCATTCAAAGATGTTCCTAGAAGCTTTGTCATTGGTCCAAAAAAAGAAGAAAAAGAAAACCCGGTCGCAATGACTAACCAGGATCAGGAAGTAGACAAGCCAAATCGACCAATGACAAAGCTTCTTGGAAAATCTTTGAATGCAAATTGCAGCCCCTAGAATAGATGAGTCACAGAGACAAAGAATTATAATTGGGGGAGCGCTTTACTCATTGCTGGCTGTCTGAATCCAAATAAATGAAGAAGAAAATCATAAAAAATTTGACATATTATTGTTTATAGCTATACTTATTTGCTGAATTTATTTTAATAATTGTTTTGGGTGGTGGTGGTGGGGGCAAACATAGGTTAAACCTAGAACTAAAAGCATCCCTTTTGATGTCTATGTTGGCCGAGGCTTAATCCGTTTAGACCTGAGGACGATTCTACAAATGCCTTCTAGATTCCCACAGTTTTCTGAAAAACCCCATGATTCTATGTCAGTGGTGCTCAAACATTTTCATGTCAAGGACCGCCAGAAATATGACATTGGCCGCCGACCCACATCTGAAAATATGTAGTTCCAGGAACCTCTCAGAAGCAAAGATTTGAGTTAAAACAAAATAAATTCAAAGATTTGTGCCACATTTTCAAGATTTTTCAAAAATAGCAGACCTATACAAGCTTGCAGATCTGCTATTTTTCAATAGCTAAAGCATAACATAATGCTTAAAAAAAACACCAAAAGGGGTTATCCCGCCCCCAGAATGGCTTAATCCCCTTTTCCTGTGGAGACCTGCAGTGCAGCGTGTCAACTTGACCTCTACCACCTAAACCTATTCATGTCGATCTGACACATATTACAGATGAGAACAGATCCACTCTGCTCCTGACACCGAATGGGGGGAATCTCGCTGTAATGAACACTCAAATCCCTTCAGGTCTACAGTAGTGCCTGTGAGTAGGGTAGGGTGGCCATGGGGCCCATTTGAATAATGAGAATCAGACAAGCTATACCTGCACTAGCACGGTCCATAGACGAAACGCTGCCGATCACAGTTACTGATTGATTATATGTTTGTTTGTCCACCTGGAGAGTGGAGACGAGAGCATGACCATTAGACCCACTGTCACCAGCGTCGTACGGTGAAGTGTACCCAGCAACAACCCTTTTTAGATAATATAGGTCCTTCATTATAAATGCTTTTGTTTTCATCCTCTCTCTCTCTCTCGCTCTCTCTCTCGCCCTCCTCTCCCCGGTTATGGTTTTGCTTACAGCGTTATGCGCCGTGTCCTCGTCTTTCTCTCTCTCTCTCTCTCTCCCGCTGAATATTAATGCCTCCTATGCTAATGGACTTACACTGGTTGAGGTCGACCAAAGCCCCTCCTCTGAATGTTAATCCTCTTCCTCATTTGCATACGCTTAAGTGTCAAATTCCCCCACAAATCATTGCAGCAGTCCTCCGCGCGCCAGGGCTGCTGCTTGCCCCCCCCCCCCCCCCCCCCCCCCCGAGGCGACAGCACATAGAAACAATGTGGTCGCGGGCGTAACGCATGGCATCAAATCCAAATCAAAGCCTGTTTAGATTGCCGGGTCACAGCGGGTTCACGTTGTGTGAAACGACGGTAATAGGATAGCGAGCACAGTCTGGGGCAGAACGTACAGCCTGGCAGGTAATAGGTATGAATTGAGCAGATAATAAGGTTAGGATCGAAACAGACCTAAAGTCATCACTGGAGCAGCGCTGTTTAAGATACAGGGGCAGTCTGTGGTCCAAAGGTGAATGCAGATTGGAGAGAAACACCTAGGTAGCATTTGCCGTATACAATGAAATATGTTTTGTGTTGACCCGTGATAAAAGGGTTGTTAGTGTTGAATATAATAAGCAGGGAGTCTGAGTTCACTTATCTATCTTATCTATTTGGGAGATGACAGTACTACTCTTTTGCATGCAGGACTTGTCCACTTTGAAGCAAGGTTTTCAGTCTATACATAGCCTATAATACTGTAGTGTGCGCGCACACACACACACACACACACACACACACACACACACACACACACACACACACACACACACACACACACCATTTGCATAATCAAATCATCAATTGATTATGTATCTTCTAAAACACATTTCACATTGCCACACAGTATTTCCATTTATTTTGAATAATAATTAAAAAAAACAACATTTAAACATTAGCCTCACGATCAGAGATAACTCAACTATAGGATTTCTAAAAGCAAGGACATGTCCTAGAATGATGGCAACTATATACAGTACTGTTTTTGAACTGCAGCATGCCTCAATGGGACTTTGGCTTAGTTCTGTAAAGCAGGGATTTCTTTTGGTTGTTTAAACTCGAATTGTTTATCCAAAAAGTTTTACCAACAACACCTGGGAGATTGTCCTGAGAGTGTTTAGAGAATAGAGACTTATTTGTTACTCCGTTTAAACATATACGGTACACTATTCACTGCACAACTTCTTACTCCATTTAAACATATATGGTACACTATTGTTACTCCATTTAAACATATATGGTACACTATTGTTACTCCATTTAAACATATATGGTACACTATTGTTACTCCATTTAAACATATATGGTACACTATTGTTACTCCGTTTAAACATATATGGTACACTATTGTTACTCCATTTAAACATATATGGTACACTATTGTTACTCCATTTAAACATATATGGTACACTATTGTTACTCCGTTTAAACATATACGGTACACTATTTTTACTCCGTTTAAACATATACGGTACACTATTGTTACTCCGTTTAAACATATACGGTACACTATTGTTACTCCGTTTAAACATATACGGTACACTATTCACTGCACGTCATCAACTCTATATCTCATCACAAGTTTATATAGAATGAACGCCACTGGGGATATTTATGCTTTCAAGGACAATAGCTATATAGTTGAGTCTCTATAAGTCTTGTCTTAAACCCACTGCTCCATCCTCGTCCAACATGACAGGCAGGCAGCTGCAGTGCCAATCGAATCGAGAGGGGAATTCAAAAAGCACCAGTATCATGAATAAGACAAATGGCAGTATTTCTACCAGTGTGAATGACCTTAACCACTTTCATCAACTTAGCTACGCTTTACCCAACAAAGTAGGGACACACAGGAGCTTAAGCAGCTCCCCGTTTGAAAAGAAATATTCAGAAGAGAATGCAAATTTTGTGACTCATTTTGCTTCCACTGCCTTCCAACAGACACAGTCCAACGTGTGTTAGACACATCGACTTGTCCTATAAAGCAATAGTAAGTGTTACAGTATTTTAATATTATTAGGCCTACTTAATGTCATGTATGACAATTAACAACACTTTCTAATAATTGCGTGCGAGCGTACGTGCGTGCGTGCACGTGCGGCTGCTCAACAGTGACACTTGGTGGTCAAGCAACAACATTTCCGTACTCTAAGACGCTAGGTCTCGTTGTATTTGCCACAAATTATATATATTTTTTTAATATGTTTATTGCAAATAATCACAGAATGTCACTGCACAGAGAGACATTGCAGCTGCTGTATACTCCCGTATAGCTGCTCTATAAATCTCCTTACAACAACGTTTTAACATATTCTGCCGTTTGTGCAAAATAACACCATAAAACGGCCATTACCCTTTTCATGTCACGCAGCACCCCCTAGAGGGAGTTCGCGCACCACAGTTTGGGAACCACTGGTAGGAACAAGAACAGAGAAGAGCAGCACGATGATAAAGGAACGCACGGAATGACCCTGGAGGCTCACACAACATCAATAAGTGACTATAGAGCGTCGCAGTCCCACCCCCTTTCAGAACGACGAGTGGCCCAGGAAATGAATCGCAATGCATTTTTCCCATAGGCTTTTCTTAAAGTATTTATTTAAAGACGGTTACACCGCGGACAAAGCCAACTCGGATCGTGACAAATCATGACAATGAACACAATACTTTGGGCCGATCAAATCATTAGAAAGGCAGGAGACAACACTATTTGTTTTGTTTTTCTTCTTATAAATTATTTGATGGGCCCAAAACATTGTGTTCATTGTCATGATTTGTCACGATCCGAGTTGGCTGCGACTGCGACGCTCTATAGTTGGTCAAACCTCACTTTACATAGGAAGCAAACAGTGTCTTTCTCATCATCACAGAGCTTCAGCCTTTTAACCAAATAAGGCCTGACGTTGAAATTAAAAAAATGTCTAAAAATGTCAGTGGTGCTCAATATTTCATGTCAAGGACCCCAAACATTATACAGTATGTAATATAACAAAACAATGTGTCTTCCTTAATACACATGGTGCGGGAGGTAGAGTGGCTGTCCGTGAACCGTAGCGTTACCGGTAGAGGGGTGGGCGATATGGAAAAATATAATATCAAGCAGTATCACGATACACAATATTATCCCGATACTTTTGTTCATGCGTTCTGTATGGTTATTTTACAATACAACCACCTAGAAGCCAAGGTAACAAAAACTAACAGACAAAGGAGTAACAGACCATTTAGACCAAATACTTTGGCTAACGAAACTGTCGTTCTACAGAACTTAAGTATAAATTAAGGTATAGAACTACAAGTCATAGAATGTGCATTCACTGTATCACGATATACAGTACAGGGACGTGCACACATAGACATCAAAGGGGGCTTAAGCCCGCTTCCCTTTTACTGTCTGTAAAACAACTGCCCTTTCCAGACCACGAATGCAGCATTTACTACACGGTGAAAGAAATGCAAATGCCACTCCTATCCTTTCCATGCCATGCAGGAAGGCAGCATTCAGGAGAATTGCTTTTTTTCCCGAAGTCTCTTGAACTTGAACACAGTACTTTGCGTTGAACAAATTTGTTTAGAAATCCATGTCGTTACACCGCATCTCCTCTAGCTAAACAGTGCTGGGGTTGCACCCCGAAAATAGCTGATCTACAAGCTCTCAACGCGTCGCAGTGCGACACGTTGTGAGCTTGTAGATCTGCTATTTTTGTCCAAAAGTGCCCTCTTACAGGATTTCAGCCCCTGCCCCTCTAACACTCTCTGCACGTCGCTGACGATACTGTATATATGATATCTCTGAAAAAAAGGCATATAGTGGAGACATTATATCGTCTCGACGATATCACCCACCCCTATGGTTACTGGTTTGACACAAAGCTTATCCTGTCCTTGAGCAAGACACTGAACCTCTAGCTGCTGTCGGTCGATGAGCAGGTTGGTTATACCTTGCGTTAGTGCTTCCACCATCGCTGGTGTGTGAATGTAAGACACGTTGTAAAGCATTTTGGATATAAAAGGTCGGTGCTACAGAAATGCAGAACATTTAACCAGCATCTGCATTTTCTAATCATGCAGTAACCATGAAACTGAAGAGAATTAAGCCACAACATCCAATCCCACTGCCAAGAGAATGAGAAAGATAGTGAGGACAATGAACAGCTACTACGATGAGCACAAATAGCCACGAAAAACTAATTCGAATTTTCACTTTATAGTCTGAAGGGATGAAGGTAATGGTATATGTGTCTACGCCTACAATTATGTTGGTTGCCTTTGGGTTTAATAGGTATTGGTAAACACCACACTACTAGTGTCAAGTACTAATGTGTGCATTTGCGTGCCTGTTTGCGTACCTGCAGTATGTATGCAGGTAACTGTTCACATTTCAGAGGCTGCACAAACATCATTGTGCATGTGTGCAATTTGTGTGAATGCGTGCGAGCATGCATGTTTGTTTTTTAATGTCTTCATGTTTGTGTATGTGTGTCCACACGTACACGTACACGTACTGTGTGTGTGTGTGTGTGTGTGCGTGCATGCATGTGTGTGTGTGTGTGTGTGCGTGCATCACGGTGCATGCGTGTGTGTGTGTGTGTTAATTGCACTAGGCATGTGTGTGGTACAGGAGTTGAGGTCCACTGGGGCCTGGACCACACGGTATGAATAATGTATCACACCGGGCCGTTGCATCTCAGCAACATTGCCTAGCGGTCTTCTTAAAGTTGCAACTCCTCGCCAACCTGCCAGCTGCTGCAGTAAGTTACAGGAACTGGAAGCGGATATTAATATATACCATATCTAAATGTGAATCACGGCAACGGCAGCAAAAGCTTAATATATGCTGCTGTTTGATAGCCGTCTAAAGTCGGCGTGCAACGGTTAATATAAACATTTCTGATTTTAAAAAAAACTATATATACATTATTTTTTAAATAGCAGAACTGGCAGATCTTCAAGCTTGACCTTGTGCAATGTTCACTATTTTTGCTTAAGTGGTTAATCTGACTAATGAATTTAGTAGATCATATACTAAATCAATTAGTTGTTGTTTTTTTTCCACGTTGATCAAATAAAATACACTATGATGAAAAACTATGATCCAAAACATGCGCTTCTCGATTACTTGATTAATCATGAATATCATCTATAGAATAAACGCTATAGATCATTGATAGATGCAGCCCTATACTTTTATTATGGATCCCCATTAACACTTGCAAAAGCGTGGCTATTCTTCCTGGGGTCCAGTACACAAAAACACAACACATCATTCACCACAACATACAAATACAATACACAAACAAATGGTTCACTTACAAAAGGATAAGAGTTACATCTCAAAACAATTGCAATTTTGCATTTTCATCAATATCATTTAATCATAGAAAGGTTAGTAGCTCACTCCAAAGCATGTACCATGTGAATACAAGAAGACTCACCCCGTTTCTGTTTTCCTCCCAGAATTTTCCCCAGTGAGGGGTGGGAGAGGCTGGACAGCAGACGGCTGGATTTTGAATTTGAATTTCTCTAACTATAAACTTTCATGACAGCAGACAGCCTAAGTACAAATATAATTTATGAAAAGCTACTACAGTGAAGTCTGTTCACAGAAGTTGTTGTAGGATATGTGGGGATTATCTGACGAGGTACCATTTGAGGGGGCAAAACCTTACATATACTAAATAATACTAAATTGTTTATAGGGTCAATATAAGTAATATAATATAGCCTTTCCACAGGAGTATCTTTTTATATTTTTCCAAAAAGAATACAAACAGCCAATAGCATATTACAAAGTTATCCCCCTCACTGGGGAAAATTCCGGGAGGAAAAACGGGCACGCACCGGGTTGAGTCTTCTTGTTACCTACCATGTACCACAGAGCAGTGGCTCTCAACCTGTGGCTCACGACCCCCAGGGGGGTCCCCACATGATTTATTGGGGGGGGGGGGGGGTCCCCCCCGATCACAGTGAAGTGACAATTTACAATATCTCTCTAAAACCTATTCAGAAATTGGCCAAATTGTCACATAAGATTTTTTTTTTTTTTTTGATCTACCGGTAAATGAAAATCCCAATGTGTAGGCCTACTGTATCTGTGGAACAGAGTCAAATTAAATATAAATGCCTCAATTCCTACAATTCCAAGTGGTTGTTGTCAGAGTGTGTGTGTGTGTGTGTGGGGGGGGGGGGGGTGTTCCCCTGCTCAAATATGATTATCGTGGGCGGTTGCAGTCTAAAAAGGTTGAGAAAACACTAGTTCTACTAGAGAAAATAATGGATGTGGATGGTTTTTAGAAAGGTGAACATTCAAATAGGGCGATGATTGACAAACCAATGTCAACAATGTGTTCTAAAATATAAAGCCCTCCCAATTAAAAACACACTTTAGGCAAAAGTATCCCCCCCCCCCACACACACACACACACACACACACACACACTAGAGAGAGGCCTTGTAAACTATAGCGCTTGATATCTTGGATAAACTTTTCATCTGCAGATTTGCACATAAGTGCCAGGCAGCAGAACAGATGTTGGAGACAGATGCTGGCTATAATTCACCAGTGGGATCAGTGGAGGTTCAGTTTGAATGGCACTGAACGAGCCGCCACACGCTGGCTCACATGCGTCCAACTCATACAGGGCTTCCTTTTTAATGGCACATTTATAGTGACGGGAAACGGAAATTAAATCATTTATAGAGGACGTGTGTTTGTATATCATATATGGATTAAATTCTGACAAATCTTCTATAGGACAATTTGTCTTATAAGCTCTATGGATGTACACTAGACTATACTTTTGCATTTTAGTCAGTGAGGCAGGAATCAACCCTGTGGTGTTCTCATTTATAAGCTGTCAAAAAGTCTCTGTTAAGTTATTAAAGTCAACATTCTATAGTTGTTATACACTGACTTGGTGACTCTCACAGCCACTATGCAAAAGACAGTAGGCTATGCAAATATATGTAAAAATTAGGTGGGCATGTAAATATATGCAAATGATCCAATTGCGCGTGAAAACATAAGTTTCTCCAGACTCCAGAGCCTGACACTTCAGTCACTAAATGTGAGGATTTCGATCGATGCAGCGCGTTACTGAATGAGGTGAAGTAACAACAGAGCCGTATACTTTCACCTCCGGAATGTTTGGCACGTGGGCATCATCATCACATCTGTGCCTGTGGGCTTACATCCTATAAAAACAGATTTATATACTAATAGATGCCCGGGGAAACTAGCAGATGCAAGATACAAGCTCACAACGCATATAGCAGCGCGACCGCGTTGTGAACTTGCAGATCGGCTTTTTTTTTACACAGCCGCCGGCGCGCAACTATATAAGTATCAAATCAGGTGTAATTGTCTACCCACTCTCCCTCTCACACACAACCAACCGGAGCGTCTGTCTGGGGGAAACTCGTGCCGCAACACTCCCCTGTGCTGTGCATACTCTCTCAGAAACTATAAACACACAAATACCGCATCAGAACCAGGGCTGATGTTGGACCAACCGACCCCCCCCCCCCCCCCCCGGCGGTTAGTATAGTAGGCTATAAGGTCCAAGACAAGTCCCAACAACAACACAACTCACCTCTGTGCGCGCCTGCAGCCGCTTGTTCATCTCGTAGATCCGGTACTCGGGCTGCACCATGTAGGGCGAGTGTCTCCGGTAGAAGGGTCCGAAGGGCGACGAGTAGAACGGGTCGTTGGTTGAGTTCGACATGTTGTTGTTCTTGTTCGGTTATAGGTTCCGATCCGACGGCGGAGGACGAGGCTCAACGGGGCATGAGGAGTAGGCGCACCAGCACGGCGCGATCTCAACATCCAAGAAGCCGCACACGGGCTAGCGCACGCCACAACGGAGTGCGATGCTTTCTCTGAAACCTTCTCCTCCACACTACACACACACACACACACACTACACACACACACACACCGCACAGCACCACCACCGACCTCCTGCTGATGATTGTGTTTGGAGAAACCTCAGCCGCTGCTGCTCCGCTCAACTCAAACACTCTCTCTGACTGTGACTGCAAGTTGGACACAGGCTAGTTCAGTTCACACACACTGCTCTGTCTGCCTGCAGCCTGCTGTACAGCGAGGAGGAGGATGGAGAGGAGGAGGCTGCGGAGGAGGAGGGGGGGGGGGGGGGTTGGGTGTGTGTGTGTGTGTGTGTGTGTGGGGGGGGGGGGGGCTCTGTTAGTGAAGGGAAGGATGGTTGGGGGCTTAGAAAGGTCGTTTCCTGTTACTGTGTGTGAGTGAGTCAGATGAGACCTGCAGAGAAAAGTTCAACTTGAACCACCAGTTTTCTTTTTTTTTTTTTTTTTTTTTAAGCAGTGATTCTCAAACTTTTTTTTTTTATTTATTCAAGAAACTCCGGGTTTGATATGCTTTTTAATTTGTTTATTTTTCATTCATTTTTTATCTCTGAGACCCTGATCTATAGATGAATTAGCGTTAATTTAAGTGTACAAATGGACCAAATGGAACCATATAATTATGTCCATATTTGGTTCCATTTGTACTCAAACAGTCAAACAAGTCATTTGGTTTCTTCTAACGATCAGCCATTTAGCTGGGGGACCCCCCCCCCCTGCAAGGACCCCCTGCAAGGACACCTGAGGGTCCCCAGCCAGAACCTGCACGTTGAGAAACAGTTGTGAGTGTCAGTGAGTGCAAACTGTATACATTTTGGCTACATAAATATGCATCTTCTCAGTTGAACCATAGGCTACTTTAAAGTGGGGAACACAATGATGTGTTCATTTTATGGTAGATTACATTTTAGAGCAAGTGTTAGTGCTGGACAGACTGCTATAGGATTATATAGTGTTCATTATTGCAGCAGAACAGGGACTTGCAGAGAGTGTTAGAGAGAGGGCTAAAATCCCGTAAGAGGGCACTTTGACAAAAATAGCGAAAATAGCAGATTTACAAGCTCACAACAAGTCGCGCTGCGACACGTTGAGATCAGCTATTTTCGGGGTGCAACCCAGCACTCTTTAGCTGTAGAGATGCGGCGTGACGACATGGATTTCCTAACAAATTTGTTCAATGCAAAAATACTGTGTTCAAGTTCAGGAATCAGGAGACTTCGGGAAAAATGGCATGGAAAAGGGTGGCATTAGCCATAGTAAATGCTGCATTCGTGGTCTGGAGAGGGCAGTTGTTTGTTGTACAGATGGTTAAAAGGGCAGGGGCTGAAGCCCCCTTTGATGTCTATGTGTGCACGTCCCTGCAGAATAACATGCACATGGTGCAAAGAGCTGACATTTTGAAGACCACTCTCATCTCACACACTATACACATATAGCACAATGTCATTCATATCCCATGATTCATTGTTGCCTCCAATCTGATGAAATGCATTTTATAGCCTTACACTAATTAGCCTTCAAAAATGTACCAGCCTGTATATTGTGTCAGTTAGATTGTAACTCATCAACAGACAAAAAAACCCCCCAAAACAGAGATATATTAAAAACAAGGAAATTAAGGGTTGAAGGAAATAAAAGTATCTTTAAAAGTATAGTAGAGGATTTAATATGTAGAATATTCTGTCACATTATCGGCCAAGGACTTGAGTACTTGTTATCTATCATTTTGTTATGAATGTGAACAGTCAGTCAGTCAGTCAGCCTGCCTGCCTGCCTGCCTGCCTGCATGCCTGCCTGCCTGCCTGCCTGTTATTGGACTGTTAGACCTTAAATTGTGTATTCATTGGTGGTTACTTGTTACCATGACTGCAGCTGTAAATTATGTTTCAGTTAAATTTACACCGATGTAAAAGTATATTTACAATCAACCTTGAATTAATTTTAATTCTATCTTGGCTTTCATGTGCAAGAGACTTGACAGCTCCACTGGGTTCTCTCAGCATGTGTTGATTAGGGAAACTTGTTTTGAATGTTTGTTTTTTTTACCCTGAAACATCGTGCAACATCGTTTCTCCCTGTGCATAGAAATAAGTAAATTCATGGATTGTTCAATTTGTTCCATTTAAGATCTCCAAGTTAGCTGTCTTTCAGTACTACACTGTAGCTAGCATCCATACATGTCATGACCTATTCCATGGGTAAATGACAGGGTGTCCAGGACCCTTAGGGGGTCCTCAGAGTTAATACAGGGGGGGGGGGGGGGGGGGGGTATATGTTAAACACTTGAATCTATAGCATCCCCATTCTGAGGGCAACATTCGCCGAAAATAGCAGATCTACAAACTCACAATGTGTCACGCTGAGATGCATTGTGACTGGGTTGTATATTTATTGGCTATTTTTGTCAAAGACTCAGAGGGACAAAAGAGCAGACCAAGGGTCAATCGTACGACTTTGACTACTTTTTAGATTATTTTGCTGTGGACCGTATAAGGATTTGGTGTGCATACTGCGCCAACATGCTCTTGCACAATGAAAACTTTTAGTCAGAAATGTAAAGAGCACGTGGTACAGTCAGACATTCAGGCTAAAAGGATAACACAAAAAAGTATTGGGGACATGTTTCTATTGTAGTCCTACGTATGTATTCAATTAATCAATATAGCATAAAAGAATACACAATAGTACATGTCATCAATGAATACAAAACACTATAGGCCTATGTACAGTATTATAATGACTTTGCATTTACCTTCCCTTGTGGTCTCCTGAAAGAGAAGTTTTGAAAGAAACCAATGATTGGCATCTTTTAATGGATGGTGTCAGGGCATTCCACATTTTGGTGCCAGAGTCGAATGACAATTTTCCAATGTTAGTTCTATATTTGTGTATTACCAGATCATTTTTTGTTCCATCTTGTATTGGGCTGTGTGGGTGTCACAGCACTCCCTTTTTAGTTAGTATGAGGGTATTGGGGGCACTGCCCCTTTGACTATCCTAAATACCAATCCCATTTTTATATTGCTTAACCCTGCCTTCTACCCTGAGCCATCCCAGAATAGTAAAGCGTGTTGGACTTAGGTGGGTCATGGGCTTAAGGCAGAGCAGAGGAATTGTCAAATTTGTTTTAGGATCTGAAAGCTTATATAGTCTGAAGCTTAGTTTTGAGTGGCATTGAGATGTTGGAGAACTAAGAGGTACAAGTGTAATGCTGTCAAACAAGTCTATGAAGTTATCCATGAAATATGAAAAAGTTTAACCTACAGCACAAATGTATAGTGGACGTGGGTCCCACTTAAGGGGTCCTTGGCACCGATCTATTCACACACAGCTTCACCATATCACATACAGTAGACAATTGTCCCGTTAATGGCTTTATTTTAGAATTATATTTTTTATTTTCTCCCAACTCATTAAATGTAACCGAACATTCCTGAGTAATTGAAAAAATGTTTACTGAAAAATGTGTGCGTGATTAATGAGTCGTGCAAGTATGAATTATTTTTCTAAATTAAAAACACTTTTCATGCCACCCATTTACTCCAGGTGCTATTCCAGCAGTGTTGGGAAAAATGCACGGAAAAGGCTGCGAAGAAGACCCCGCGAATCGAAGAAGACCCCGCGAATCGCAAGTAGTAATCGGCAATTTTCAAGCCAACGATCTAACCCTTCTTCTCTAGCATTAAAAACGCTAATATGCAATTTTTTTATTGAGCTCCAAACATCGTCCCATCACCTCATATCTGAGCCTCAATTCAGAGGAAAAACGCCACTGTAGATCGCCGCTATTACAGGTCTATAGCACCGAAGTCTGACGTCACTTTCTTTTCTTTTTTTTAATTTTTTTTATCCCACGATTTTGTAACCCAGTTTTCTTTTCACCCAGTGCCAATTATCTAATGTAATCCTGGGCGCTACACTTCCTCTGCCAACCTGGGGGGGGGCAGCGAACTGACCTCATGCCTCCTTCTATGCATGAGGAGTCCAAGCTGCTTCTTTTCACCTGACAGGGGAATTTCCCCGGCTGGACGTAGCGCGTGGAAGGGACACGTTATTCCGACCAGTTCCTTTCCCCTCCATCAGGCGCCCCGGCTGGCCAGGGGGAGGTAGTTTTAGAGACCAGGATTACGGCATGTTTTTGTGAGGGTATCTACCCTAGGGGACATGGGGTAGACCCCCGCCTCGGGTATGGGCACTGATAACGCGGAGGAGGGAACACGCCGCCAGTGCCCACAGCGTCCCCAGCGGGAATCGAACCCAGGACCTTGTAGCTGTGAGGCGACAGCACTACCAACTGTGCCACCATGCCCCTCTGACGTCACTTTCAGTAGAGGGCTCCAGTACACAGGTTCATGTATTTTTTTATTTGCATTGTAATCCCCATAGGGGGATTTTAGGTCGCTTCATATAAGAACTGTGTTTGAAAAATAAACCGATCATCCCGGCCTTTCTGTCAGGGGGTGGCTGTGCGTCGTTAATGATGTCCATTCATATTTGATACAGCCAGTTTCTGGAGAAAATTGAATAAATTTGGCCGCAAAGGCCTTGAAACTACATATGAAGGCAATGTCGCTGCTAATATACGTCAAACCCAGCTGTCAACAGATTGCGTTCTGAGATTCCTCGTTGACGCTCAGCTGGCGGTGACTCGACTCGTACTAACCACGAAACATTAAATATATATAAAAAAAACTTAATCAACATGTCAGTTCATGTTGTGCAACGGGCAGCTACAGCCACCCGCCTACCCGGAAATGTAGTCTCTGGGTTGTTTGACTCGTTTCTAACGCGTATTTTGTTACTCTTTGGGTATATTTGTACATTTCCACCTTCAGTCGATGCTTCATATCCATATGAGTGAAAAGGCCGGGGTGATCGGTTTATTCTTCAAACGCAGTTCTTATATGAGGCGATCTAAAATCCCCCTATGGGGATTACAATGCAAATAAAATTACACAAACCTGTGGACTGGCGCCCTCTACCTGTGGACTCCGGTGCTCTATCTATGGAGCCGCCATCTTGGTGAAGTAAAGTGTTGCCTAGTATAAATACCATAGAACTTAAATATACATGATTGGCATGCAAGTGTTGGGTTTTATAGATCGTATATACGTCTATGGCTTATTTATAACTATTTGATAAAACATGGCCATGCAATTATATTTAGGGGGTTGGAATACCAATCGTAAGCAACATAAAAGTATTTGCAAGTTGATTTTCATATAGTACCATACAAACATGAACAGAATCCACTGGCTTCCTCGAAAATCTATCAAACCCTGGCATATACTGTGGAGAATGGTTGATATTAATGTAAAGTATACACAGGAATGTGTGTGGAGAGTGACGAAGCAATTGGCATAATGATTAAATTGGGGAGAAAAAGGGTGTTTAAAAAAATAAGTTGGCTAGCTACTCTCACAAAATCACCAATATTGGCCAGCAACTCTACATCATGTATTTTACCTCAAACCCTCAGATCTCCATATCTGGAGCGGACTTGTTCTGACATTACCTATGTTGATCCTTCCCCACCCGTCCTTCCTCTTCGATGTTTCCCTTTTGACTGATACCTGTCCATTCAAACTCTAGACGGGCCTGCAGCCCCCAAAGTTATTAGTGCAGCCGTGCCCGGCAGCCGGCGAAAACTAGAGTTCTCAACAGGCCCGAAAATGAAGGCCCGGCCCTACCTGGGCCCTCATCAAACTCTGTACACTCAAGACACTGCCCCCATTGCCACCCTTAGATCTCCATATATGGAGCGGACCTGTTCTAATATTCCATATGTTGATCTGACCCCATCAAACCCTGTACACGCAAGACACGCTCCATATATGGCCAGTACAGAATTCATTCCATATGTTGATCTGACCCCCCCCCCCATGCCAAAGCGCCAGCGCTCGCCCAGCAGTCTGTGCACTCGATGCATCTGCCAGTAAGTCGCCTTCAGGTGTCTTGCTGGTTGTTGAAAGAAATATTCTGATATAAATCAATGCTAGTATAAACCAGGGTTTCCCCCCGTTTCTCTGGCTCTTTAATAAACAGAAAATACATTTTTAGGTGGGTCGCCAATTTCAGCCAATCAGGAAAGGCTATGCACTTCTCAGGTTCAGTAACGGGGATCTCCTGGTCTCTCGCCGGCTCTTTAATGAACATAAAATACATTTTCAGGTGAGTTGCCAATTTCAGACGTTCAGGATATAGTACCCATTTATCAGCTTCAATTTTTATAGTGTGCCAGTTCCAATATGTGTCTGCTCACTCCTTTGTGTCATCACTTCCAATTCCACTTGTTTATCCTGTATTCTGTGGGTTCGCAGATCCTGATGATCTGATCCTGAACTGACCTGAAAATGCATTTTCTGTTTAATAAAGAGCTGGACTTTGACAGGGAGACCTCTGTTACTAAACAAACTCTGTATAGCAATGATTGCTACCAGCATACAGAGATATCGAACACGTATTTTAACAAAAAACTAAAATCACTGCATCTTCTTTAATATATCCAATGAATCCAACCCAAATATCCAACCTATTCAGAATGGACGAGTAGATAATACTGTATGGACAGTGTGCAATAAGACAACACAATGTGCAATTCATTGACATAAACTGGTACAATGTTAACCAAAATGGTACAATGGTTAAGATAATATGAGTCATGTGTGTTGAGATATACACATTCTGTATACTGTATATGTCCCGTTGAAATGTAATACTAGTGCTTTTCCACAGACTAGACACATCTAGACACCAGAGATAATAATTGTCTTGCAAAGTGCAGCATCATTTCTGACACGGGAGATTACATTTAGTGAGTTTTCCCTCTATTGTGTCCCCCTTTGGTCCCCCGTATAGATGGAGCCTGGACTTCAAACAAGCCACAAGAGGCTAAAAATAAACAGGCAAGCCTTCGCTGCCGAAGCGATGCCACCAAATCTCTCACAAACTGCCCACACCAGGACCTAATGAACAGAATTTCATGAAGTCAGACTTTTTAATCCAAACCGTGTGAATGGGGAGAGGCAGTCTGAATCGAGTGAGATAAAAGTTGTAATCCAAAATGCCTCGGGCATCCAGTTGGGTAATTAAAAAGAAAAAAGTTTGAAAATCTATTAATAAACCTTTAATTAAAAACTACATTTTTTAATATCTCAAGACCTTTTCAATTGACATTTCTAACAGGATTTGGTTGCTCGCCTAAAGCGCTTATACCACTCAAGTGCTGTTATAGTGCAGTACATTAAACTGAGCAACTCTAACAGATTTCACAATTAACTGGCTTTTATTATTCAAATTATATACTGTACAAACTGTATTCTACAGTATATGAGGGAGGAAATTCTGGGTGGGTGTATACCATCTCTGTTCCACCTATTCTACAAGCATAGACTATACACCCCCCAAAAATACAAAATACTCTCATTACCATTCAACTCATGGACGATGTTCTAATAGTTCGCAATGATCAGCTCCAGTTTGCATCATTTTTATGATGCTGGCATTACAGAGCAGACTGAAAAATACGCTGAATTCATTTTACCTGTGAGGCTGTGCAGTGAGCGTGTTCTACCGTGCCTACGTACGTGTGTGTGTGTGTGTGTGTGTGTGTTCGTGCACGTGTGTGCGTGCGTGCATGTGTGTGTATAAACGGTCTACTGTGTGTGATGTGTACCATTTTCCGCACTGGCCTTGTTGCAAAGTGAATTTCCCTAAAGATAAATGGCACTGTGCCTTAGTAGTATCTGTATCTCTGTATGTTTAAAGCCCCTGCTATCTGTTTAATACAGGAACACGTACTAAAGGACGAGGTGTCGGGGAGGTGCTTTTTAGTAGTGAAACACAGCAAGGTGAGGACACAAAACACTTGTGGATGAGAATGGAAATGGGTCAGGACACATATAGACATTCTGCCTCTGCCGGCCTTCCCTCTCGGTGTTACTATGGTAACATAGCCTATCTTCCTACCTACCTACCCTTAGCTAGTGCACAAAAGTATACAACCGTGGCAGAGCTTGCTACAGGTTTCGCACCTGAACGCACCACCGATGCCGTTCCTGAAGAACTTTGGAAACATGTTATTTTCCTGTTGGGGGGGGGGGGGGGGGTGTCTGTGAGGTGAGCTGTGCTGAAAAGTATAGTCCACACTAATAAACATGCAGAATGAGTGACGAGACTTATTTGGGGTGGGACAGATTATTTTGACGCTTATACTGTATAGCTACAGTACAGATATGAATGACACACTAATGAAATGAGATTACCAAACATATAGATTTTCAATTTGCCCATCATCGAGCACAATAATGCAACACACAAGTAATTTAAAGCTGTTGTTTTGTTGGGGCAACATGATTTTTTTTTTTATTATTAAACACCAAAAATCTTCTCTTAACTATCTTCATACCAGGTCTGCACACCTGTCTAGGAGGTGGGAAAACCTGCAAACTATAATGAGAACACTCGAGAAAAATGTGTCCTCTTTTTCAAGCACACAACTGTTTTCCAAATATGGATGAAATATACCCCGGATGCTGGAGCAAGCAAGTTCTCTATGGCGGAATCTCATTAGCATCGTAATAGCTTCCAGGCTCATTTGCATTTTTTGCCGTGAGTGATTTTTTCCCCCTCTCTCCTTCTCCTCTGCTGGATGAAATAAAGAAATAAAGAAAAAGAAAAAAAAGAGGTAAAACTTTGAACCATCATACTTTATTTCATTATTTATGTTAAACAAAATGTAATTGAAAAGCACTTTTCAATTATGCCACTTCCATATACCAGTGACAAATGAGTTTTGCCGGCGTCATGTCAACCAATTATGGAAAGACACACGCAACTACAAACTAATATTTGCGCACAGGGATGAAGAATTAGTCTAAATAGATTAATGTACAGCGAGTTTGGGCATTTGGCGCTCTTTCAGAAATAGCCTACGTTTTACTGTACAAAAGGTTGGCATGGTTAGGGCATGAAAATCAACTTGGCAGCAATATTCTGGGTGGTGTTGATGTTATGATCCCAAAAACATTATGAATAGATATCATTGCCAAATGTGCGACATTGCATGATGTGGTGAAACAGTGCAATAACATGTTGAAATCTTGATAACTTTAACACATTAAAACCATGTGTAATTTTAGAATTGGTTATTAAATAGACACACTCACATCGCTTGTAGATCTGCTATTCTTGAAAAAGCGTGAACATTCGTGCAAATCTATGAATATATATATATATATTTTAAATAAACCATTTTACTCAAATTTCCTTCTTGGGGTCCCTGGAACCAAATATTTTGAGATGGGGGTTGGTGGCCAAATACATAATCATTTTGGGGGTCCTCGACATGAAAAGGTTTGAGCACCACTGATGTACAGTAGAAACATGCATTCTTTGTTTAGAAAACTGTAGAATCGGCCTCTGGTCTTAATGGGTTGAAGTGAAAAAACTATTATGATGATCCAAACATTGATTTACAATGGTGGTCATTTCTACGAAGGCTTATTACTGCCGTCTCGAGAAAAATGTGGCAAATTTCTGACTTTAAAAACTCACAGAATTGCGACATTAATCGCAGAGATTCCGGAGAAAAACTTCACACATTTCTGACTTTATAATCTCACAGATTTGCCACATTAAATTCTGCCACTTAATGTGGCAGAATTGCCACATTAATGTCGCAAATTATTTTAAAGTCAGAAATTTGAAAAGATTCTCTCAGAAATGTCTGAGATTAATGTCATAAAATTGCCCTGCCCGCTCACCGAGATGGCAGTAATAAGCGTTCGTACATTTCATACAGAGTACAATTAACTTAAAATTACAAAATGTACTGTATGCTATATTGAAGTGATTTTCAGTCTATCTCTCTCTTGCATATTATTTGGGCTTGTCTGAGGACGACAGAGATATTTAGTTTTAGTAGTGGAGAAAATCTACCATTTTCTCTCTGCACTGCTATGGTTTATATGCTCACATCTTGTCATGTGCAGTTTGCAGCCTGGTTTTTTATTTTATTTTATTCTTTTGCAGTTCAGTGGCCCAGCTAGCAAAGAGTTAATATTTTCAACCAGCTCTGCCTAGGCTCTGACACACACACACACACACACACACACACACACACACCCTTGATCACACTCAGACTCAGGCACACACACACACACACACACACACACACACACACACACACGCACGCACGCACGAACAAGAACACACACACAAACCCATAATTCCCAGCACTCCCCCTCTCCAATGCTACCGCCCCCCCTCACCCACCACAACCGCCAGCCTCCCCCCCCCCCCCACACACACACACTGCTGCTTCCCCTGCCTCTCTGCCGCCCCACCATCCCCCTCCCTCCCCCTCCTCTCGTCTCTCCTCCGTTCCCCTCCTCCATCTCTACCCTGCTCGCCCCCGCTCCCCCCCTCCCTCCCCCACCGCCACCACCCACCCTACCCCATCCCCCCCCCCCGCCCCTCCTGCCCCTCCCTCCCTCCCCTCCCCTCCCCTCAGGTCAGTTAATAAGCGGAGCTGAGCTGGAGCCTCATGCCTGGTTGTCTGGAGGACATGCAGAGCACCGTCTCCTGGGAATTGGCTCATGCAGAAATGCCCCTCCGCCGAGGGAATGGAATTTTACCCCTCGCTAAGACACCCCAGCCACACGGCGCAGCGGGGACCCTGACAGGCACGCACACGTCTATGTGATGGCACATATAAAGTGCACGCACACACACAAGCAAACGAGTTCTGTCAACCACACACACACACACACACACACACACACACACACACACACACAAACACACACACACACACGCACACACACACACACACACACACACACACACACACACACACACACACACACACACACACACACACACACACACACACACACAGTGTCCCTGGAGAGTGTGTTCCATATAAGACGTGTCCTCATCCCTCCAAGTGAAGTGACCATGCAGTACCATAGAAACAAACACTTATTTTCCGCCAGAAATCATCAGGAAGCCATCATTACGTTAATGGCGACTCTCTCTTAGGGGACATGCAGTGATATAGCTTTATCTCGCACACAGTCAGTGCCATATGCTTTTTTCCGGCCCCGTATATATATACGCTGGGACATCAGTGGCTGCATGCGTTGGCACCTAATGAGATGGCCCCGCAGAATTAAAAACTATATGCTGGGCTCTCACTGCCTCGAGTTGAGGCGCTCCTTAAACCCACAGCTCCATCTATTGGTCTCCCATGCTACACGGAGAGAGAGAGAGAGAGAGAGAGAGAGAGAGAGAGAGAGAGAGAGAGAGAGAGAGAGAGACCGTAGACAGTGGTGGAAAAAGTAGTCACATGTTGTATACTTGAGTAAAAGTATCAATACTGCAATATAGAAATACTATTTTTTACAAGTGAAAGTCCGGAATTCAAAATTTACTTGAGTAAATTGAGTAAGAGTAAAGTAACTCTTTATGCAAATCCTTTGGAAAAAAGCAGATCTATACAAGCTAGCTCACAATGTGTCGCATAGTATTAGCGACACATTGTGAGCTAGTATCGGCTCATTTCAAATAGCCGAAAGGTATATATAATAAATTTAGTAAGAATAATAATAGGGCTGAAGTATAGGTAATATATGTTTTGTAATAATAAACAAAATCTACAACATAACTAGTACTGAAGTTGTCAAATAAATGTAGTGGAGTAACAGTACAATATTTGCCTCGATCCAACATGTAGTGGAGTAGAAGCAAAAGTATTGGAAATTGGAAAGACTACTAAGCACAGTACAAATACCTCAAAATTGTACAAGTACAGTTGTTGAGTACATGTACTTGTTATACTTCCCACCACTGGGAGCGTAGATAATGGGGAGAAAGTGCTGTGACAGTCTGGCAGGCAGAGGGACTGATTGTTTCATTTGTCTTATCGCCGTGTCAGTGAACAAGCAGCTATTAAATGTAAATTCAAGAGTATAGCTAAAAAACAATATTTCTAAATGCACTGTAAATTAAGGAATGGGACTTGGAAAACAGTGTTTTCTGCAGAGAGTATATGGACATAAGTGCCAATGTATCCCATGCAGTGCTGCCTTGCCTTGCCGACACGTTCCAATTTGGCATTGAGTTCTTAAGTTCTGAATGTTCTTTTTTCCCCTCCATTAATGAATGTGGTCCTTGTGTGTTCAGAGTAGACCATGCTGTTTTAGGACGATATACGAATCATGTGACTGATGAGACGTGATGAATCATTTCAGGTCAGTCGGATCGGAATATGATTCATACCCCCCGACCGACAGAGCTGGATTTGCTGGGGGGGGGACAGACAGTAAGGAGACAGTAAGGAGCTTGTATATAGCCTATGCTATTCTTTTTGCCAAATGTTCACCCCAAAGAATAAGGATAATAGATACTCAAACACAGAAAGAAAGAAAGAAAGAAAGAAAGAAAGAAAGAAAGAAAGAAAGAAAGAAAGAAAGAAAGAAAGAAAGAAAGAAAGAAAGAAAGGGCAGTCCAGGTTCCATCATCTATACACACTTGATCAACTGAGCATGAATCCACTGGGCAATTAACTGAAAATACATCAAAACCGATATTTAGGACCAATAATAACTGACGTAGTTTTGCTCATGTTAGGTGAATCGAATAATTTATGAACAGGTTTTTTTGGTGCCATTGTTTTTTTTTATTTCTCGTAAAAAGAAAACAATTCTATACATAATCGACTAAAATCGATGTGTCTGATTGACCAATTACTATAGCTCTGTGGGGTTGGGCCCTATAGCTGCCCTGCAGGCATGGCGGTATACCAGCTGAACTGGTATGAGGCTGAGCCGTGCGGAATCGACTCCCAGCCGCCCAACCCCATCCTTCATGTACAGATTACCGCCACTCTTCCGGAGGGGATTAGCAGTCACACACAACATAAACCGCTGTCACTTGCACAATTGAATTGTTCACAGACAAGACCCCATGCATCACCATGCAATCCATGCAGCCTGGCTGTAGTAACAGACTGTGGTTGGGAGAGGTTGGATTGGGAAGACGTCTCAAGGTGCTTAAAGCTGCTATTTAAGCATTAATATGGCAATATTTTAATGACTTTGTTTTTTGTTTTTTTTTTGGTATTCCGACAGCCAGCACAATGAGTAAAAAGCTACGGGAATTTTTTTTTGTCTCTGTGACACATCTATAGGGGCCACAATCTGCATTCAAAGATACCTGGTCGAAATGACTAACCAATCAGGAAGGAGACATGGGCAAATCGACCAATGACAAAGCTTCTAGGAAAATCTTTGAATGCAGATTGTGGCCCCTAGATGTGTCACAGAGACTCAATTCTTTTGGGAGAGTTTTACCCATTGCTGGCTGTCTGAATACCAAATAAATAAATAAAAGGTCATTAAAAGTTTGACATATTATGCAGCTTTGCTCCGCGCACGACATTGTGCACCGAAAATATCTGATCTACAAGCTCTATAACGCATCGCGTGCATCATTATACGACATGTAACGAAGGGTAAATCGGGCTTGAGAGGCATGCGATTCAGGCCTAATTATCACAACATAACCCAGCCGTCTGACCTTAACTGGGAAAATATAGAACATTCGCAAAAGAAAATTATATTCACAAATATAATATTCACAAAAGAAGCAATATTTGGTGTAATGTGTTAACACGTGCCCTGAATTCGAATGGAATTTTTAAGAGGAATATTACTCTCTGTGCCAAACACACCATGGAGATGGAGGTGTGTGCGCGAGCGTGCGTGCATGTGTGCGTGCGCGGCCGTGCGTGGGGGGAGGGGGGGGGGGGGAGTGGGAGGCAGTGGGAGGGGCGGTTTCACGCTATAAATATTAATCGATTACGCATAACATATTCCTGCACCTTGTGAATTGATGATAATTTCCAATGGCATGGTGTGCTGTGTTAGGTAGTGGAGGCTTGCGGTTACTTTTTTTACCTCCACCACCACAAAGCAGCTGAGAAACCCAAGCTTGTCTCGTTTACAGAAAGATAAAGAAACTGGTTCTTCAGAGTGATGCCATAAATGGGACCATTTTTGGTTCCAGAAAGAACTCTTTCAGACCATTTATTTTAATGGTTCTACGAAATAAAATCAAAACGTACAGTATGCCACTTTAAACCCTAATACTCCATCAACCTGGTGTCTGCCAAGGTTACTTGGCATGCTTCTTGTCTCCCTCTTCGCTAAAAATGTCCTTGTTGAAAATAGCAGCATCAACAAGCTTGTAGATCTGCTATTCTTCTATGAATGTTCCAACGGTTTTTTTTAGCACCCGATCCGATCATTTGGAAAATGCTGTGATCGGCCCCCGATTTCAGATCACGTGATCGGACCGGGACAACCATACAGTAGATGGAACCATATATACTGTATTTAACCATTAAGAACCACATCTTTTCTGCATGTAGCTATTTCTAGTGCAGAGAGCCAAGGCATCTCTCTCTCTCTCTCTCTCTCTCTCTCTCTCTCTCTGCCCCCCCCCCCCCCCCCCCACCCCCCCCCCCTCTCGGGATATAAGCCTTTCAAAAGTCCTCGTCAGATTTTGCAGCGCAGACCGTACTTCGGCAGCCTGCCGCCTCCACATCTCTGCCCCCCCCAACTCTCCTCCACCCACCCGTCCACCCCCCACCAACACCCTACCACCCACCCACCCACCCAGCCAGCCTCCTCTCCTTCTCTTCTGCTCTCCTCTCACGGCGGCCCACTCTGCAGATGTTTTGGATATATATTCTCTCAGAGGGAAAAAAAACGCCGCCAACTGCCAAGTGCTAACAAAATGCCCTTCGGTCGTCTCACAGCAGCTCCAGAACTCTATAGTCTCCAGCACTGTGGTGATTGTGTGAGTGTGGTGGGGGGGGGGATAGGCTAATGGTTGGTGGGAGACATTAGCGGAGCGGTGGCCAACATTCCAGCGTGCAGACAGAGAGGGGTCACTCTGAGGTTAGCCCCGACATTGCCGATGTCGCATTTATACGTTGCACCTATAGGAAGCTCCTAATTAGCCAACCCGGCTGTATAGCGACTGTGTGCTCAAAATTAACATCGTGGCAATGCAATTAAAAAAAAAAAATAGAACAACATAATTAGCTATCAAACAGTAAAGGTTTGATAGTTTGGAAGCTACAACGTTTTCAGACATGCATTCAGTTTTGGCGTTGTTGCTGTGAGGAGTATATAGGCTACATGCTATAGCATGTTAAGCTTGATTTATACTTGGTTGCTCGACATGTCACTCTGCAGAAATAGCAGCTCTACAAGCTGACAATGCATATGGCGATTAGGCTTCCAGCTCCATGGCATGATGACATCAGAATGCAGCATAGCAGGTGTAGAACATTTCATCGAGGCCAATTATTGTGAAATACCATAACCATTTTAGCTCCTCTCCAACCGAAGCCTTCGGTTTGAAATATGTTTCTATCTCCGCTATAAGACTCAAATTGGACTTGCATCGTTATAAGGGGCATCTATCAAAATCACTTCTGCTCATAGGGGGCACTACAAAGGCAATAGGCAGGGTTGGTATGTATGTTTGGCCAAATTCCTCTATATCGATAATGTGACATTTTGGGGATGACTGCTTTAAGAAAAGACCGTTTTGAGAGTGTTGTGTCTGGTTAAGAAGACTAGAGAGGTATTAAAATGTAGCCTATTCAAATAATTTATGCAGCATGTTAAAAATGGAAATTCAAGGTGGTGATGAGCACGCCAAGACTATCCTGTTCATACACTGTAACGTTCTGTCTAAAATGTACACAATGCATTATTGACAACATCACTGTCATCATGGCCCGTATTCATGTTTTGGATGGAAAATGTGTTGCTTGCTTCAAAAATAATGATTAATTCTGAAAGAATTCATACATGTTTCAGCTTAAGACAGAGTGATTAGGTGTTTTTTCTTTGCTATTTTCAGCATGCAACCAAATGTAAAATGACTTATACTGGATCTACTAGTCCCTTCCTAACATTTTAGTCTAGTTTTTATTTGTTGACAAAATTGTCAATACATTTAGTCTTAGTTTTAGTCATCATAGCTTAGTTCTCATCTAGTTTCCATTTAGTGTTCGTCAGTGAAAAAAGGTAGTCGACGAACATTTTCCGTCTTAGTTTTAGTCGACGAAATCAACACCATGATCCAGAGCACCGTGTAACGAAGCCATGTGGTATAAGTACAGTATATAGCATGGCTTGTGTAACGAAGCCATGTGGTATAAGTACAGTATATAGCATGGCTTGTGTAACGAAGCCATGTGGTATAAGTACAGTATATAGCATGGCTTGTGTAACGAAGCCATGTGGTATAAGTACAGGGTGCAAAAACACTCTGTTGCGCTCTCTCTCTCTCTCTCTCTCTCTCTCTCTCTCTCAGCGATCCATCTCGCATGCAGGCGCATGCAGAGCCCATCCTCATTCCCAGGCTGATGATAATAATAATAATAAACCAATCCGACCTATTATTAACTTACTGAATAAAGAGAGAGGACATTTATATAATAATGATATGGTCTGCATTTACTGTAGCTCCTTTTACAATGTGCTTTATACGCTTATACCCCTTCACATGCAAACATTCACACACTGGGCAGAGCTTATACCCCTTCACATGCAAACATTCACACACTGGGCAGAGTTGTTCTTATACCCCTTCACATGCAAACATTCACACTGGGCAGAGTTGCAAGTCACAAACCTTGTTATCTGGAGCATGCATGCAGTTAGGGGTTCAGTGTCTTGCTCAAGGACAGTTTGACACGACGCCAGGAGGATCCATGGGAATCGAACCAGGAACCTTGGCCACTGTACAGTACCTCTTGGGCCACTGCTGCCCCATATGATGACCTACATATAACAGCTACAGTATAGAATAAGAAGTTGGTATTAAAGTATTTATCATGACATTTCCATAGGCAAATTAGTCAAATTATGGTTAATATTAGGCGTGCGTCAATTCATTGATATTATTATTTTTGAATAAGAAAAACCTTGATTATTCAATTAACCTACATTTAGCATGATTATAAGCATGAAGAACCAGCCTGTACTGTACTGCCTGGGTAGAGAGAACAGAAGAACCAGCCTGTACTGTACTGCCTGGGTAGAGAGAACAGAAGAACCAGCCTGTACTGTACTGCCTGGGGGTAGAGAGCAGTGTTTGATTTGAGTTTTTGTCATATTCTGTTTTCACTTAGTTTTAGTCACATTTTAGTCACCTGTAGGAATGCTTTAGTGTTAGTCTAGTTTTAGTCAACTAAATGTCATAAGATTCTAGTCGACTAAATCTACAGTTGATTTAGTCGACTAAAATGAATTTTGGCAGGCTATGACGCCGTCGTAATGACTGTTTTTACACTTGCTGAAAATAGCCGATCTACAAGCTCACAACACGCGTTGTGAGCTTGTAGATCGAGCATGCAACCAAGTGTAAAATGACTCATACTGGATCTCTTGTCCACTAGTCCCTTTCTAACATTTTACTCTAGTTTTTAATCATGCATCGTTTCTAAATGTTAGATGTTTGTTTCTGTTAGCCCATTTAGACCTGAGGACGCATCTGTGTCACATTATAGCTTTTAACCACTTGAACCATTATTTAAAACATTATCTGTTGAAAAATAGCAGATCTACAAGCAGATCTACGAGCTTGTGGGTCTGCTATTTTTGAAAAATCGTGAAAATGTGGCACAAATCTTTGAATATATATACTCTTTCACAGCGAGCGTTTTTAACTAAAATATTTGCTTCTGGGGAGGTCCCTGGAACAACATATTTTCAGATGGGGATGGGGGTCCGCAGCCAAATACAGATAATTCTGGGGGTCCTTATATAAATAGTTTGAGCACCATTTTTTTTTCCCAGAACATTTTCAGGAGTTAGAAGACATTTGTAGAACCTGTTCTCAGGTATAAATTAATTAATTGCCCAGCCCCCTTGGCACTCTAAATTTGAGCCCCCTCAAAAGTCTACACACACACACACAAACACACACACACACACACACACACACACACACACACACACACACACACACACACAGGGTGTGTCAGTGTCTGCATGCTGAGCTGATGGAGTGCTGTGCTGCACTGCATGAAAACAGGACTATAAGACCCAGGCTGCCTGCAGAGAACAGAAGACCCAGCCTGTACTGTACTGCCTGGGGGTAGAGAGCAGTGTTTGATTTGAGTTTTAGTCATAGTCTGTTTTCACTTAGTTTTAGTCACATTTTAGTCACCTGGAGGAATGCTTTAGTGTTAGTCTAGTTTTAGTCAACTAAATGTCATAAGATTCTAAAATGAATTTTGGCAGGCTATGACGCCGTCGTAATGACTGTTTTTACACTTGCTGAAAATAGCCGATCTACAAGCTCACAACGCGTCGCAGCGTGATGCGTTGTGAGCTTGTAGATCGAGCATGCAACCAAGTGTAAAATTACTGGATACTGGATCTCTTGTCCACTAGTCCCTTCCTAACATTTTACTCTAGTTTTTATTTATTGACGAAATTGTCAGTATATTTAGTCATCGTATAGCTTAGTTTTGATTTAGTTTCCATTTAGTTGTGAAAAAATGAACATTTTTCGTCTTGGTTTTAGTCGACGAAAACAACACTGCTGGCTGGGTAGAGAGGACGTCCAAAGACCCAGCCTGCCTGGGTAAAGAGACAGAACGTGGATTACGTTCAGGTCCATGTTAAGAATTACGTGGCTGGTTTATTAATGTTTGCCGTCCCACATTTTCCATGTTCAGAAATAGCAGAAATAGCAGATCTACAAGCTCACAGCAGTTTGTTGTACGACGTATATAAGTATATAAAGCATCAAATCAATACACGTATGAATCTATTCTCAGATAGTCATAAACAATAAATAAACATCTGTATACATCATGTTAACGTAATCAACAGTCACGTGTATCTGTGAATTAGTCAATGAAAACCATCATATTTTCATTTAACTATCTATCATGTTGTATAGCGGCTCAATATTTACTATTATATACACTACAGAATACAGCGGACCAACCGCAACCATGTGCCGACGTCCTATTATTTATGAATCTATAAAAAAGGTGGATCTATAGCTAATCAATATGGCTCGGTACTTCACATGGTATAGCTTACTTGGCAATCAATAAACAGCCATATCGATCGTATCTCAGCCAATCAATAAACCAGTACTTTTAATCAGTAACCATGTGGGGTGAGGAAAAAGAGAGAGAGAGAGAGAGAGAGAGAGAGAGAGAGAGGGCTTCTGCAAGGTGGAGGAGGGGTGTGATGGGAGACCAAACTTGATGTTGAGAAATAGAATGAAAGAAAGCCAGTTCTTCGCTGTGCTTTTCCTTCCCATCCCCCATCATCTCGTAGGCATAGCAGCAGCCCTGTGCACAGGCGCACACACGCACGCACACACGCAGGCAGGCATACACGCACACACTCATGGACACGCACACATAAGCACAAACGCAAGCAGAACTACACACATATCGCGCACGCACGCACGCACGCACGCACGCACACACACACACACACGCACGCACACACACACACACGCACACACGCACTCACGGCCCATCTCTCTAGCCTAGCTATACACCTGATGGGAAGCAAAGAATATTCTAGATCCAAACTGACTGTTTCTCTGCTGCTATGCATTACAAACACAAAGAAGGAAGAAAAAAATAATCACACCACTGTGAACTGAGTGGTGCAACTGGCTTGAGGTCAGCATGGTGATTGAGAGGTCATATAAAGAGAGTTCACACGTGCATTAGAGAGCAATAGAAGTATTAGCACTAAGAACAGCCAAACTATAACACACACACATGCGCGGAAACGCATCATGAGCTTGTAGATCTGTTATTGTCAAACGTATTGTATTAAGTTTAAAGTGTCGTATAGTCTGTACTGGTACTGTGCTGTACTCTACTACTCCAAGGGGTTGGCAACCCTTTTACCATGGAAGTGCCGTGCAGTGTTGATTTTGTCGACAAAAACTAAGACGAAAAATGTTCGTCGACTACCTTTTTTCACGGACAAAAACAAAATAGAAACTAAATGAAAACTAAGCTATGATGACTAAAAATACTGACAATGAATAAAAACTAGACTAAGATGTTAGGAATGGACTAGTTGAGAGATCCAGTAAATCATTTTATACTTGGTTGCATGCTGAAAATATTTTCAGCAAGTGTAAAATATGCCATTACGACGGCATCAAGGCCCGCCAAAATAACTAGACTAAACTAGACTAACAGTAAAACATTCCAGGTGTGTGACTAAAACAAAATGAAAACTATTCAAAAGACTATTATGACAAAAAATAAAATAAAATGTTAAAAACAACACTGCTGCTGTGTTTTAAATTTTCTTTATAGTCATGCCATGTCAACATGATGTTGAATTATGACAACCACATTAAAAATAAATAAAAACAATTGTCCATAAATATAACATTTCGTTCTCCTTCTGGACTATTTTCTTTAACAAAAACATTGTAATGATCATTAGAAGTAACGCACCTACAGTATATCTCCCAGACTCCCTCCCCATGCAGTCACAGCTCAGTTTGAATTCATGTAGAATTATGTGCAGGATTTGCATGCATTTGAGAGAGAGCTTAATTTAATATGTTATTTAAAAAAAGACAAAATCCTCTCTCTCTCACACGAATGCCAGTGTGCCAGTGATCACCCTTCACTGGCACACCCGTTGCCTAAGGTTGCTTATACCCCTGAGTTCTACTCTGTGCTGTACTCTGTACTGGACACTTTAGGTGTTATAGCTGTCCGTGTTCGGACAGACGGAGGGGCACGCATACCCGTCCGTCCGTACACAGACACAGACACACATAGCTGCGTAATGGAGCGGAGGCACCACTCAAAAATCACCCCGTGTCTAATTTGAACTGTAATCCATGCGTGGTATTTAAAGCTGCACTATTAGGGGGAAAATATAGTACCATCATTTTTTTATGAAGAACCTTGGTGCCAAAAGACGTTATATGCGTTCTTAGAAAATGTGGAACATTATAGAGCAGGGTCTGACGCAATAACTATAGGAAATAACAGCTTTTGACCACTTAAGCTCTTTACGCAATATACTGTATACTTCATTGTACGACGAATAGCGAAAACAGTCTATCTACAACCTCACAAAGCACTGCAATCTTTGTTGCAGTTCTTTTCTTACCTATAATGACTTGCCGAAAATAGGGACGGTTGAAAGTGGTTAAGAGGAAATCTTCCCTGACTCGACAATCTTCGTAGTGCAGAAACACATGGTCACCTTCTTAAACTAATGGCCAAATTAAGTTTTTCAGGAATTTTTTAAAACTAACGATATGGCATTTTCTTAATAATTTCAACAAAAACGTTTAGAACAATTTATGACTATTACATTTAAAATAACACTGTCTGGCAGTTATGTAATATAAGAGGATTAAAATAGAATTACATATAGGATTAAACCTGACCTAGGTCAATTTATTTACTGACTTGAGTTTTCTTTGCCTAAGTCACAAAACCATGTGACTGGCCTAAGTCACACTCTTGAGATAGGCCATTTTACAAAAAGGGCATGATCTGCATGATGACGACATTTCAATGTTCACACAGCTTGCACAAAACTCTCTTTGAAGACATGAATTAAAATACACAGTATATTTGTAGTTAATTCTATAGACATATGTGCAAATGATTTCATGTCATTTATTTTAACCGTGGAACCTTGGAACAGAGGGGCGAAAAAAGCAGATTCAGAATCAGAAGCTTATTATTAATGCAGGTTTAAAGTGGTTAGTTAGAATTATAATTCGTGGATATTTCATGACCAGCAGTTCCTTTTTTCACTAGGTCTCTGATGCAATATATTTTTTAAACCAAATGTTCTGTTGCGTTTTCTTGCGAGCAACACTTGTTGAATGAATTCTAGAACTCTTCATTCCAATTACTATGAGGTATGGTGAACGCAGTTAAAAGCAGTATAGTCTCTGGAGAGCTATATCAGCATCATTCATCATCTATTCTACAGTATAGTAATATCTGAAACTTTGAGGGTTGGGTTGCGATGGAATTTGGAACACATTTCAAGAGGGTTGAATGGGCATTACCCTTGATTGAGGCTTTTTGGTAATGTTATGTAACTAAACTATTTCAGAATGCCAATTCCAGAATTCCAAGTTTCAAAGTGAAACTTGTGATCAAATGTGAATTCAGAGCAAAAAAACTAAATGTCTCAGATATTAATATGAAAAGAAAACAATTATGAGTTCAAATCCATCGCGCTGCATCCGGCTTGGCCAAGCGTCCATACCAGAGGTTCCCAACCCCCGGCCGGGAACCGTATTCTTTTTAGGGACGGATCATACTGCATATACGGTATTATGTCAAAAGAATCAAAATAACTCATTGAGAATACCAAAACAATTGGGGGGGTCATATAACCCCTAAAGAGTGAGATCTGCCTGCCTAAAAGGGCACGTTATTTAAATTAAAGAGAAGCATAAGATGTTCCGCCGAGGAAAACAGATCTGCGTGTGTGCAAAGTCAAAGTGTGCAACCATCTACGGGGAACAGAATTATGTCTTAAAGGGATTGTGACATAAAACAAATCTTTCTTAATTTCTTTAGGTTTTCTGAGCTCAATTCCACCCAAAAAAACTGAACTTTTAACATTCAGTAGATTTTCTGTGGTGTGGGGTCTGAGGTGCTCTGAGTTTCCTGACATAAGAGACAGAAAATACCATATATGTCAATGGGATTTGCCAGCAGATGTCACTGTTTTCACTGTTTTGCCTGTTTTCATTGCAGCTCAGAAGACTTCCAAACCCCAGAGAAAGCTCCAGACCACAGAAAATCCACTGAATGTTCAAAGTTCCGTTTTCTTTTATGTAATTGAGGTCATAAAACCTAAAAGAAAAACGAAAAATAAAAATAAATTGAAACCTTAAAAATGATGTAATGAGATTGGGATAAGAAACGGGAGGTGGACCATACTGTGCTGCTGCTGCTGGCATATTTTGAGCATTCCATCTGTAATATCTTCACATCACTTAATAATCACATCCTCATCCCCTTAGTTAAGTCCTTTATTTAATGGTCATTAATGTTCTCTGTGCGCCGGTTCGTCTTACTGCTGTATAGAGTGTCGCAGTCCCGCCCCCTCGAGAGACCCGGAAAATAAATCCCTGTTTATTTTCCTCATAGACTTTTCAGAAAGTATTTATTTAAAAACGTTTACGCCGCGGACAAAGCCAACTCTTGTCGTGACAAATCATGACAACAAACACAATGTTTCGGGCTGAACAAATAATTAGAAAGAAGAAAAAAACGTCAGGTTACAACACTTTTTGTGTTGTTTTTCTTCTTGTTTTTCTTGTTTTCTTCAACCAGGCCTCAACGCCCACTCTGTTCACACCCGTGTGAACAGAGTGGTGCAACTCCCCTCTCTCTCTCCCCCCCTCCTCTCTCTCTATCTCTCTCTCTCTCTCTCTCTCTCATTAGTAGGCAAAAGTCTGTCAGCACTGTCTCTCTCTCTCTGATTCTGCATGGCACAACAGCGCCCCTACTGGTACTCATTATATGATGCTCATAGTCACATGAACACATACTGTAGGTGAACACATGTACACGGACATTGCTGGTTGTAGGAGTGGTTGCAACACTCAAAAATAGTAGGAGGTGTTGGTCTGTTGTCAAGGCTCCATATAAGGCTCGTAACATGCCCTTTGTATTTACAGCATTAGCTGCGAGGCAGTAGGTCTGTCCCCGGGGCTGCAACTGCATCAACAGACTGGGCTTGCATCTGCCCAGCTCGTACAGTATACAGTATGTAGGGAAGCCTACGAGAAGTTGAAGATAAAGAAGGCTAAAAGGGAAAGCCAGAAGGGTATGGGTTCACAGAATTCTTCAAATATGAGAGGGCATTTAACATATTTTCAACAACAGAAAGTGTATATAGGCTATATTGAAATAAACCATTTCTTATGTTCCTCTCTCTTTCTCCCCTTGCATCCAACTGCAATCACAGGGTGAAACAAATAATCATATTCTTACCTCTTCTATTTTCCGACTAATGAAAATAAATCAACACGTTGACATTGACTAACACTGTAGACGTTGATATTTTGCCTGTTGTAGGGTAACCTTACCAGAACCTATATACTGCTGCACCAGGGGATGCTTATCTTGCTCAAACCAGTATATTACTGCATTTACTCACTGATCTGCACTTAATGCATCACTTTTTACTGACATGTTTGCACTCCTATCATATTTTTTTATTTTATTTTTATTTTTTCATTGTTACTGTGGCTATATGTTAAAAGATGAATACATTATACAGTGTTCATTTTGACAGCAGAAGTTTGGTTTTAGTTCTATGAAATGGTTTAGTTTTTTTTTTTTTTTTTTTTTTAAGATATTTTTTTGTGGCTTACGCCTTTATTGATTTTTTTTTAAGGGATAGAAAGTAGGCTGACAGGAAACGGGAGAGAGATGGGGGGATGACATGCGGTAAAGGCCGTGTCGGGTCCGGGAGTCGAACCCGCGGCACACCGCGACTGGATCACCAGTCCGGTGCCCAGACCGTTACGCTACGGCCTGGGCCAATGGTTTAGTTTTATTCTACGTAGTTATAGTTGACTAAATACCATAAGAGTTTGGTCAAGTAAATGTACAGTTGATTTTGTCGACAAAAATGCATTTCGGCGGGCCTTGATGGTTGCATGCTGAAAATAGCATCTACAAGCTCACAACGCACTGCACCCGTTGTGAGCTTGTAGATCTGCCATTTTCAGAGTGCAACACTCGCAACCAAACATAAAATGACGTCCTTTATATCTAGACCTACTTGATCTCTTCTCCACTAGTCTAGCCTAGCCTACATTTTTTCTTCTAGTATTTATTTGTTGAAGAATTAGTCGATATATAAATATTTAGTTTTAGTTATCATAGCTTAGATTTTTATTCAGTTCGTCAGTGGAAAAAGGTAGTCGACTTCTTCTTTCATGTAACGTCAGAGGTCCAACTCGGTGTCGTGGAGCCATGCCCGCATCTCTGGTCCCAGGTCGAAGAGGCTGGCTTTCAATGGTGTCTGTATAAGGGACAGGTGTTGATCATTATGGTCGGTGGTCTTCTCAGTTGTCAGCATGCCGCACTGTCCGGCGCCACGCCCCTCTTCCACATTGATGCCTAATCAATACCAAATCCAGTTCGTAGGCGGTTCAGTGTGGTTCATTGCCATCATGGCAGGTTGTGTCCCCCTATGACGCCATCTCCTGGGTCCCAGATGTGTAGTGATGGTTATGGGAGGGCCCCGACTGACTCCCAACTCCTGCTTCCAGGCTGCTGTCAGCCATGCATCTCTGGAGATGTCCTCAGGTGGAATTGAGGTATCTCTTGTGCTGCCTTGTTGTATAGGGGTGGCGGGACTCGAGTCTGCTTGGAGGTGCTGGAGTTGTTGTGCATCCAGTCGTGCTTTCCTGGCCAGGATGAGGGTGGCAGCCTCCCGTCGGAGGCCGAGCCGGTGCTATTCCCGCAAGGACTGGCAAAGAGGGACACAGGGGTATAGGCTTCAAGCTTCCAGTTATGATTAGGAGAGCGTTGTTGTTAATAGCCACGTCGACCTTTCTTGCATGAGGGCTCCTGTTCCAGACTGGCGCGCAGTATTCCGCTGCACCCCAGGTAGTCGACGTCGACGAACATTTAATAGTTTTAGTACTACCAAATTAAGACTGTTTTCAGGGAACAGCCAGGGAAAGGGATGGAGTCGACTTCTACGCTTTATAGCAGCTGCAGGTGTCAATAGTCCTAAAGTTGTAGTACTACTAGCACTCCACCACCATTACAGTACTTCCACCATAGAGATTTGCATATATGGAGTTCTTTGTCAGGCATGCTCAAATATGGAGTCTATGCAGATGTCAGAATGATGTCAGAACAGGCCAGCTCCATATAGTACCCGTTCCACCCATCTGTCCCTTTTATGCCCATATATGGAGATTTCTGTATCTGTCTCTCTGTGTGACCCTTTATTCCGATACATGGAGTTCTGTGTCAGGCATGCCCAAATATGGAGTGTTGTGATGTCAGAACAGGCCAGCTCCATATGGAGCATAGGCAAATGGCCCTGTCCAGACACCGCGCAGAGGCCTTTTGTGGCGGTTCTGGACAACCGTGGGTCCGACCGACTCGACACCGCGCACTGCACTCCCTGTAGGGGTGAGGAACACTCCCTGTGGGGGTGAGGAACGCGTGTGTGGAATTTGAAGTCGGTGGGGCGAATGGTTCTTGAGTTACGTTTACACACAGATTGCATCTGTGTAGATTGCATCTTCTATGTAAAGGAGGAAAACGATATGCACATCCCAGCTTTTAAATACGGTGCTGGACCCAAAAAGTGATCAAATGAAGAAAAAGTGGAATGTACGCACACGATATAATTCTGCTCCCCGTCCTTTTTATTTCAACCTACAATAACAACGTTTCGCCCCCTCCGGGCTTTCTCAACTTGAGACATTCCTCTTCATTTGCATTTTCTATTCCCACTTCCCCTATAGTGTTTTATGGTCACAAATCACCAGGAATCCTGGATCGCTTGATTCTAGGCTTAGAATAATGGATGTAAATATTTTTGGAAATCTCTATGGGAAAAATGAATGTGGTCTGGAACGATGGAAAACAGAAAATGGCTGCCACTGCTATGCCGGCGCCCTTTACTATTATTGTTGCCGTTTTCGCCTGCAGTTGCTGCACTGACATACTATTTCTGCTACCAGCAGCACAATTAAGAACCCAAATCAAATGTACCGCATATATTGGATTCCAAAGCAAAGAAATTAATAATGGCAATATGAGAGCTTTCAGTTCTTTTGAAAAAGAAACAGAACTAACTGCTAGACAGGATGTTCCCCCGATTGCAAACGCTCGCTCACCATGTATATTTTGGACCAGTCTAAATAGTTTTATCTCTTCCGTAAAATATGGACTGGTGGTCAATTGTTATTATGCTCTGCAAATACAACCAGCTATAGCCTGCACTCTCTTGACAGCCCCACTGTAAAGAATTTATATCCAGACAAGTACAACAGGCCAGGCATTCTCACATAATCTACAATCCCCGGCCCCACAATGCACTTTGACGCATTCTATAATAGGCAACAATCCAAAGTGCATCGATAATGCTGCTGTATATTACGGTGCTTGAGAGCAGGCTAGTATCCATGGAGCTGGCTGATTATTGAGCTGTGGATACTGTTCAGTTAGTTTGCTGAACAGTCCCGGTCCGTGCTGGTCCAACAAGCCCAGGTGTAACATGGGAATGGATGGCTGTTTGAATGGGAGCCAACAGCTTCCAGCAAATTCCCATCCGAATCAATGGACAGGCTATAGTGGCGCCAGAGCCAGACAAAACGTTTTCCAACAACAACCACAACAACAAAAAAAGCGTGAATCTCATGAGGCTTCCTGAGATGAAGGAAACATGTTTTCTCCTTTTTTCTTTTTTTTCCCTTCTTTTAAAAAATGTCTTTGTGCCAATTTCCATCACCTTTGAACAGGTGTTTTATTTTGTTTCAAGATGAGCTATAAACATGCATGGAGTTGGAGTTTGTGTGGTTATGTTTTTGGCATGCTCTCTAATGAGTGTTTAAAAACACTGGTACGGTCTATGATAAAAAATATATAAATAAATAAACGAGTGCAACCAAGACCTCCTCCCACTGAATATGAATACCAGAAAGATGCAAATGTGCTTCAACAGTGAATTTATTATTCTGCATATGTTCAGAAAACAAAAGGCTTTGGGAAACAGAGGGAGAGAAGTGAACTGCTCCTCTCCCCTCCGCTCCTCTCCTCTCCTCTCCTCTCCTCTCCTCTCCCCTCCCCTCCCCTCCCCTCCTGCATGTCTGCCTAAAAAAACACCCGGAGACAGGCAGAACGAGAGGAAGAGAGAGAGTGAGCGAGAGAGAGGAGAAGGGGTATGAAAGGGAGAAAGAGAGAGAGAGAGAGAGAGAGAGAGAGAGAAGGAAAGGGAGAGGGAAGACATACAGGAGAGAGAGAGAATCCTGGGCCATTTCTTTTTCGCTCTATTTTTTTTTTTTTTAGCAATGGCATCTTGTGTTCTTGGATGTGTCGTTGCCATAGCAACTGTAACTTGGTGACCTCGTTATTTCAGCCTAATCCCGGGCTGAAATTATGGGCTGCTCCACCCTTTTTGCCTGGCTGGCCCGATAACATAATCATTGCAAATGAGGGAAGACACACACACACACACACACACACACACACACACACACACACACACACACACACACACACACACAGTCTGTTGGTTGTGTATCATTTATGTTGTATACTGTAAATGTGGTTGTGTTAAGGGCTTGTATTTCAAGTATTTGTAATATGGGCCTCGACCCAAAAGTCAGAGTATCTGCATGCTGGTTATGGTGGGCCAGTCTGGAAATGTCCAGGCCGAATTCTTTGTCTCAGTCCAGCCCTGCACCGATCTGATCTGACTGGGCTGTACTGTACAGGTTAGATTGCTCAAAATGACAATAGGCACGAATAAGATAAATATGCATTTAAAGTTTTAAACATTAACTAATTAAAATGAACAGTTCAGATGTTGTTGTGTTGCAGTTATTTGAAAATCTGAATATTCTGTCTGAATGATTGACACGATTACTAAAAAGATGCTTATTATTCTGACTATATCAGGACAATAATGATGATTAATTATGATTAGCATTACTACTAGTAATATCCATATTAGTTTTAGTATAGTAATTATGGACGGAAATGATCGATTAAGTCATAATTGATACGTTTTGATAACCTTATCGATTGATGAAATCTTAGAATCTTAATTTCCCTGAACATAAAAATCTACATTTTGCTGTTTGCCAGAGAGAAGACAGAAGGCATATTAAATTCCTCAATCAAACATTTGACCATTTACGATACAGGGACATCTTTTTATGAGGAATGAAATGAAACGTGTCTGTCACGTCACGTGCAAAAGCAGAGACGTTTCTGTGGCTATACCAAGGTGGTGGGTGGGGACTTTGTTTTACCGGCGTGCGTTCCTTGGCCGCGTGCACACGCAGACAGCACAGAAAACCACCCAATGATATTTGATTTGATTCATTATTAACTGTTACGTTTCATTGATTAATTTCTTAACAACGATGAATCAATTAACGATTAAGTAACTATTAACATCCCTAATAGTAATATTGGCACTGGAATTTTGTATCATTAACACATTATATAAGGTTATTGTGGTAAAATGAGTGGGAGTGAAGTAACAATAAGTTCTCTCATGTCTCCCCCCCCCCCCCCCCCACACACACACACACACACACACACACATACACGTACACGTACACGCACGCACGCAAACACATGTACAGGAAAATTCTCAGACACCGATAACGTACAAACACTTGAATTATTGATTTCCATGTTTGATTAGATTTACTTATTGGATAGGGTGCGGGACGCATTCTTAAAAAATTGATGGATGTGTGAAATAAACATGCAAACTGATATGGAATTCCTCAGTCATGCCTATTCAATAATTCACCAAATTTGCATATTATTATTGGTATATCTCATTACTCTGGACGGGGGAGACACTTATATATTCAAAAAATTCATTAGTTGAATATTCTGTTGCATAAATTAACATGAATAATGAAGGACGGTGGTCTTTTAAAGTCGTGATTCAAAGAAAAACAGAAAGTCCTTTATGAACAGAAGGGAACGAGCACAAGGTGAACTGTGTTTGAATGGTTCTCATAGTGCACAGAATCATAAGAACTGTGTATGAATGGTTCTCATAGTGCACAGAATCATAAGAACTGTGTATGAATGGTTCTCATAGTGCACAGAATCATAAGAACTGTGTATGAATGGTTCTCATAGTGCACAGAATCATAAGAACTGTGTTTGAATGGTTCTCATAGTGCACAGAATCATAAGAACTGTGTATGAATGGTTATCATAGCGCACAGAATCATAAGAACTGTGTATGAATGGTTCTCATAGTGCACAGATTCATAAGAACTGCATGTTAGCCACAGTGGAAGAAGTACTCGCATGCTTAAGTAAAATTATCGATACTGCAATGCGTCGCACCGTGACACATTGTGAGCTTGCAGATTGGATATTTTCAGAAATCAAAATTGTACAGTACTTGAGTACATAGTTACTGTACTGTAGTTTACACCACTGGTTAACCAAGAAGAATCTGCCATGAACAAAAAAGGCAAAAAGAGAAAGAAAGAAAGAAAGAAAGGATATAGATTAAGTCCAATCTAACGTGTTATATGAAGTCAGTAAAGTTCTAGAATTAACAAGCCAATTCAAGAGACGATTCAACAAGCCCTACAGTATATTTGTGGGGAGGTGGATTGGCATGAGGCGGCACGCAGCAATGGATGCCTGGTGAATTTGGACAATTTTCAAGTGGCATGTTTGTTGTTCTCCACCTGCGCGAGTTTGGTATTTTGGGGGACTCGCCGTGCACCCATGTGTGGGAGGATTGGACTGCAGTTGGGGGGGGGGGGTTTGCAAATCAGCTGTGCACTGCAATTTGGTTGTGGACAAGGACCACGTCGTGTTGTGGCGTCCACTGCCTGGCACCTGCATGCTTGGATCAGGTGTACTGGCATAAGCCCGTCCATTGCCGTTTAGTGTTTGGCCGAGGCAGACCCAGTCCCAGACCCCTCCAAAATTACACGTTATTGTTATTCACGTCCGTTTCACTTTGGTATGAATCCCTCAAGCTGGAAAACATATTTCAGCATGTTTGTACTTTGTTTGTACTCGCATTCTGATCCACATCATGGATGGTTAAATGCTGCCTGGTATAAACAACAAAAATGGATGCATGGACATGAATAATAATTCAGGTCCACTATATCCTTTTAGCCTTAATGTCTGATCACACCATGTGATGTTTGTTATAGTGTTTACATGTCTGACTAATAAGAATTCTGTTGCGTGGACACTGTCATTTATTTGGCGACTTTGCATTGGACTAAATGAACTATCTAATAATCATGTCCACAGCATGAATATTTTGTGAAATACACATTTTATGTTTGGGTCTAGTCTCATCAACACGCAAACAGCGTTTTCTGTCACTAAAACAGAGATCTTTCTAAATCCATTTCCGTAGAGGTGTATACTTAGCCATGTAAAATGATGACACAAACAGCTTTAAAAAGAAAATTCACATATTCCTCTCACCCAACCTCTGTCAGGAGGCTCCAGAAGATTCCTTTGTTCCTTTAATCTGTTTCAGTTCATAATTCACCATCAGAATACCTTCTTCACTTCCAGTGTATAGGCTTTAGTTTAAGAGAGTCTCTTGCAAACACTATTTCACACCCAAAATGTAATCCCTGGCCTACAGCCTCAAACACAAACTTCCTGGAACTGTTATAGCTGTTCCTGGTACCTCACTTCCTGGTACTTTTCTACCAGAGATCACTTCCTGGAACTTACCCTTTCACACATACACGTATGTGTGGCAATGTCACAATGGGAATGGGCATTTCATGTCATTATAGCGTGTCGATTGAGATGGAATTATGATAAATGCTGTACGGTAGGCTACTGATGCTCAAGGCAACAACACAATTTTATTTTGTTTTGTATTTTACGTCAGAGACCCCTGTCCAGGACAGGCTTCAGACACGCCTCCTCAGGTGACTGAATTAATCCATCGAGGCAACAACACAATGTCAGAAGCTGCATTTATTAACGCTAAGAATCCACACATTTTCAGTGCCTATATGTCATTGTGGGGGCCAACAAAAACAATGTATTTAATAGTTTTTAGAGAAGTTGTCAAAAAAAGTTAAAATACTTTGTGAAATGTTGTGGAAAAATAAACTCACAGAAAGATTATATACAAAAATTACTATTGCTTAATTGAAAGCGTTACACAGTATATCCGTGTAAAAAAAGGCAATACAATTCCTGCAGGAATCATCTCTCCCAATACGAAGCAATAAAAAAGGGATGAACTGGACAAGTTTCTTTCAGCACATACAATACTAGTGTGTCTATCTTCCACAAAAAGCTGAACTTTGCCATTTCAAGCAATATTGCAGACATCTATATTGCCTACGAGAGATGTTACCACCATCACTCAGCACCCTTAATAACAACCCAATGACTTTATATCAATATACAGTATATGCACATCCTGATACAGATGGGACTGTGTTCCACAAAATTACTAATGACATCTCTCAACTGGGTTGCATATACCTATACAGGGTAACAGGCAGTGTTTTGTCGACTAAAACTATAAGATGAAAAAAGGTCGGTCGACGTCGACCACCTTTTTCACTGACGAAAACTACATGGAAACTAAATAAAAACTAAGCTATGACGACTGAAACTAATACTAATATACTGACAATTTCGTCTGCAAATACAAACTAGACTAAAATGTTAGGAAGGGACTAGTGGACAAGAGATCCAGTATCTCATTTTACACTTGGTTGTATGCCGAAAAGAGCCGATCTACAAGCTCACGACACGTCACACTGTGGTGAGTTGTGAGCTTGTAGATTGGCTATTTTCAGCAACTAAACTAACTAAACTACTATTTAGTCGACTAAAACTAGACTAACACTAAGAAGCTATTCAAGAGACTAAAGACTAAAACTAAAATCAAAACTTGCTGCCAAAAACAACACTGGTAACAGGTACGGTCGCCCCTTTTCCATCTCGCCCCACTACTCTACCTATAGCTGTAAATAACAAACATAAATTCAGGTTGGTGATTATATAAAAGGTATTATTATTATATTAATTTATAATTGTTAAGTTCACTCTGTATATCCATGGGCATAATAGCATCATGATGCCATTACAAAACATGGGCTACATATGGAAGAAATGTGTTTAAAGGTACTGTATATGGAAACGGAAATGTTTCAGCTTGAAACGCTGGCTCTGAAGTTTCTGAACCAATCAGAGCATCGCAACCCTCCAGGCTATGGGGTCTTTTGATTGATTGATTGAAATATTTATTAACAGTTTGTAGAATTTACAGTACATTTTAAGCACAAACTCAATACAAAGACTGTTAACTGTGAGTGGACGACCCAATTAAGCATTACACATGTTTACAACAGGGTCCACATTGTTCAATTCATCAAAACATTTAGAGACATACAAATAGACACTTCTATGTAGCTAAAGAACAGAACAGGAATTCATCATATAGGAAGCAAAAAGGGAAAAGATACATATACAGTGAGGGGAAATGGGGTGGGGGGGGGGGGGGGGGGGTCTCAAAGTCTGTGACTTCCTGCACGTTAATTCCGTTTGTAAACAAAGTGACAGGGAGACGTGGGGAAAAGCCAGTGGATTATTTCTAACCTATTGTAACTCCCTCCACGCACAGACAGACACAAATGGTTTCCTCTACTGATTTATTGAAGGCGATCTTCAATCCTCCAAACCCACCGTGAAAACTAAACATAAACAATAAAACAACCACGTTACAATTAACACAAAGTGCCATGCACAGCATGTAGATGCAAACATTTCACATAATAATAAGTAAAATACAGACAAAACAAACAAATACCTCGTTGGCTGCGTGCATAAAACAAAGAAGGGAATCTCTTCAGTCTTAGGTCCTTATAACCTTTCTTATGACAGTCTCTTATGACCTTCTTGTAACTTTAAAGGCTCTTTGTGTGACCAGTGCAAACGGAGCTGGCAGAGCTGCTGCACCTTGCTGCTTCTAGCTGCTTGTGGCTTGATTGCATACACAAAACTCCTGTGTACCAATCGACGTGACAGCAGAGCAGACCAAACGAGACACAGAATGTGGCTTTGACCCTTCAAAATAAAAGCATTACAACAACTTGACAAGAAAAATATATGAAATAATGTTTTAACATGACTGTAACTTAATTATGAACTTCTTCATTATGAACTTAGACCTTTTAGAAATATACAAATTATATTACTTGTAGTGGCAACAGTTACACCTATACACAACCTATATACATAGGCCTATTTCAGCGTGATGATTAAGTTAAAAACAAGTAATACACTGTCTGGATGTCATCTTGAATTGGATTAAAAACTGAGTAGTTCTTTAATCAAAACCAGGTGTGGACAAGAAGCATTGGAAACAAACTGTTGAGCTTCATTTTTATTGGCTTTTATTGATGTGTATCTCTACACGTCATCACGCAGCATGTTTTCGTTTTCAGGAAGTAATTAAAAATATATTTTTATGGACTTTTGATATATAAAAAAAAAAAATTGGCATCCATGATTGTTAGGTATGCCCATATGATGACCTGACCACGGATATGATCTAAAAGTGTGAAAAAAGTATTTTTCATTTCAGTACGCCTTTATAATAAAACGAAATTAACTAACATATATTAAGCAGTCACCGTCGCTGTGTCATGTTATCCTTCCTTGATTTTTACAGTACAGAGATCGACTACTATACAATCAAATAAATATGTATATACAAGATCATTTCAGATTTCAGGGAGGGAGGGAAATATACTAAATGAACTGGTATTAAACTACTACAACACTTTTTGCGGGGTGAGTTGGTAAAGGGGCGAGTCTGGTATTCACCTCATCTATTGAGTGGTTTACCCATATACCTTTAAAGGACAACTTTAGTTTTTTTCAACCAAGGTTCATGTTTTAGGTTGTTATTAGAGAAACTAAAAGGTAGGTGTTCTTTTTTTTTCATTTGCTGCTTTCTTTCGTTTTAGGGATTTTAGCTGTTTTTGACAGGGGGGCGGGGGCATTCGAGCATGGGGCTAAATATGTATTTCTTTACAAAATATTATGGAGATTTATTTTTGTATTATTTACTATAGCCCTAATAAACCCCAGGAAATTACATCTGGCCACAAATAAATCACAGGATCTGCTGAATGTGAAGGTAGCCTACTGGGGGGAAGCCACACTGTGTGTCATAGGCTCAATGTCAGTTTGACACATTCAGTAGATCTCGTGATGTTTTGTGGCCAGATGTAATTTCCAGGGGTTTATTAGGACTATAGTAAATAATTTAAAAAGAAATCGCTATAAAATGTTGTAAAAAAATACATATTTAGCCCCATGCTCGAATGCCCCCGCCCCCCTGTCAAAAACAGCTAAAATCCCCAAAACGAAAGAAAGCAGCAAATGAAAGAAAATGAACACTCACCTTTTAGTTTCTCTAATAACAACCTAAAACATGAACCTTGGTTGAAAAAAACTAAAGTTGTCCTTTAAAGACCTGAGTGCTGAGGCCGATTCTTTAGTTTTCTGAAAAAATGTGATTCTCAAACTTTTTCATGTCAAGGATTCCCAGAATTACATGTATTTGGCCGCGGACCCCCATCTCAACATATTTTCTTCCAGGGGGAAAAAGCTATGACTAAAACTACGACTAAATATAATGACAATTTCGTAAAAAAATTAAAACTTAAACTAAAACGTTAGGAAGGGACTAGTCACTAGTGGACAAGAGATCCAGTATAAGTCATTTTACACTTGGTTGCATGCTGAAAATAGCCGATCTACAAGCTGACAACGTGTCGCGCTACGACGCGTTGTGAGCTTGTATTTATATATCTTGTATTTTCATTACGACTGCTTCAAGGCCCGACAAAACACATTTTAGTCGACTAAATCAATTGTAGATTTAGTCGACTAAAATCGCATGACACTTAGTCGACTAAAACTAAACTAAACTAACGCTAAAACATTCCGGGTGACAAAAAATATGACTAAAACTAAATGAAGTAAAAACTAAAAATAGAAATGTTCTGCCAAAAACAAAAACACTAGCTGAACTATCCCTTTGAAGCTGTCGACCAGGCAAGGACCACCACACCACCATGAAGTATATCCTCTCTTTTGCTTTTATAGGAGAGAACAAGAGCAAGGGTCTCTTTTTACACCGCGCACAACGTTGGATCGCTTACCTTGAAACGTAACCCTTTGTTTACAAGAATAAACTATACAAGGGGTGCACGCTGGCCTAGCGGTCCAGGCACATATCTCTGCTGTCGGGAGGAAACCTCATAACTCAATTTTTTAGGTTTTAGATTATTTTTTGCATAAATCATTGCTGTTGAACACCCTTTACGTCTGTGTGTTGTTTCGAAAATATTGAACCAATGGAAAGTATAGTCAAAAGTGCTTTGGACAAAACCTCTTAACTCTTGTCTCCGCACCTCTCCCCCTCTCATGGAAGTGCTTTGGACAAAACCTCTTAACTCCATTGGACCCTCAAAATGTCTCCACCACCTCTCCCCCTCTCATGGAAGTACAGGTAATTGACAATATATAAAGTTACGACACCAACTTTGATAAGGCTGTATTGCTTTGTTTTAAAAAATATATGTTTTTCTTTATTTCCTGAAAAATATTTTCTTTTTTCATTTCCTGAAAAATGAACATTATGGAGTTATGAGGTTTCCCCCCGACAGCAGAGATACAGTATATAGGTTCTACTGCATGCCTGACAGTGGGTTTGTGGGTTTGAATCCTGATTCCGACGACCTTTGCTGGATGTCACTCCACGTTTCCTTCCACTATATAATATCAATAAAGGCAGAAAAAATATCGGGGGGAGAAAAAAAATAATACATTTTATGAAAGAGCCCAAACTATTAGGGCCTGAACACCTCCTCCTCCTCCTCCTCCTATACCCTCCACCCTCCACCCGTTCCTGAACTTAGACCTGCAGGGTCTGAATGAGAACCAGATGTGTCGGGAGCCAAGAGCGGAGGCTCTAGTTCCAAAAAACCTAGAGTGAGAACAAAAACCCCCAGAAAATCCCCAAACTTGGACCTCTCTCTCTGGACCCTGGGATATACTTCATGGCATCCTGGGAAAGAGAGGGAGAAATGGGGGGGGGGGGGGGTTGAGGGCAGTCAGAGGCGAAGAGAAGCAGAAACCACCACCAGACAGACAAAAAACAAAATAGACAGAATGACAGACAAAGACTGACACGCAGATAAATAAAGTTGGGAGAAAGAGACAGAGAGAGTGGTGTGCATGTGTGCATGCATGCGTGCACGTGCGTGTGTGCGTGTGTGTGTGTGTGTGTGTGTGTGTGTGTGCGTGCGTGCGTCTGTAATCTGGCCTAGCTGAGAGAGAGGACCGCACAACTCCCGAGAGGCTTATCTTGGTTAGATCCTGTTGCTGCTGCAATAGATGGAAAGTCTCAATCCCGCCCGACCACAACACTGCTCCCATGTACAGTCACAATATAAACCCCCCCCCCCACCCCCACCCCCCAACAGTGAGTGACCTGGATTTGACTGGCGGCTCATGTCTACAGTCTCCGCCCCCCTATAGTAAGGTCCCTTGCCATGCAGTGGGCTGCGCTTCGACAGGATGACCACATTGGTTCTGCAGCTCAATAAAGAAATGACCCCTGTAAACCATTCTTACACCTTGGAATCAAATTGGTACGTAGAGTGGATGAACTGTTGTTCATTGTTGATATTGCGTATAATACTATACTATAATCATTTCAATCAACCTTTATTCGTCACATACAATTTTAAAATGCGTATTTAGGCTATACTGTACAATACAATATAAAACAATACTTTATACTAACTAGCCTACGGTATCTATAATATATATAATATATATATATGCTATACACAGTACAATTCTGAACGTTAACCTCGGGGGAACATTCGCCAAGCTCGTGTTTTGAGTCTGTAAATTGGCTACAGCTTTTTGTCCTAACTCGTGTCATATTTGCCATTGACAATGAAAGGAGAATGTGTCTGAGCAAATCGGCGTTTTGGTGCTAACACAAACATTAAATTCCTATTGACAATGAAAGGAGAATTTACGTCATATGTGTCTGAGCAAATCGACATGTTACGCCATGATGATGTACGATGATAAGAGCACCCCTCACTTCACACGGGTGTGATTTTTGAGGGGCGCTAGCCCCTCCTATATACAGGTTTAATGTTAGCGTTTAGTTCAATGTTTGTTTTAAAAACGCCATTGACAATGAAGGGAAAATGTACGTCCTTTTGTCCCTAACACACAAACATTAAATGCCGTTAACAATAAAGATAATTTAATGTTTGTTTTGACACCGTTTGTTGTTTTACATCGCCATTACATCACCTAATCATTGAATTCCCTCGATGTTGTAAGATGATAAGAGCGCCCCTCACTTCACACAGGTGTGATTCTTTTTGGCAAAGAGATGTTCTTCAACAGGGGATCCAGGACACCGTCCTAGGGAGTCCTCAGTTACTACAGGGGATCCAGGACACCTAGAGAGTCCTCAGTTACTACAGGGGATCCAGGACACCGTCCTAGGGAGTCCTCAGTGTTACTACAGGGGATCCAGGACACCATCCTAGGGAGTCCTCAGAGTTACTACAGGGGATCCAGGACACCGTCCTAGGAGTCCTCAGAGTTACTACAGGGGATCCAGGACACCATCCTAGGGAGTCCTCAGTGTTACTACAGGGGATCCAGGACACCGTCCTAGGGAGTCCTCAGAGTTACTACAGGGGATCCAGGACACCGTCCTAGGGAGTCCTCAGAGTTACTACAGGGGATCCAGGACACTATCCTAGGGAGTCCTCAGTGTTACTACAGGGGATCCAGGACACCGTCCTAGGAGTCCTCAGAGTTACTACAGGGGATCCAGGACACCGTCCTAGGTAGTCCTCAGAGTTACTACAGGGGATCCAGGACACCGTCTATAGGGAGTCCTCAGTGTTACTACAGGGGATCCAGGACACCATCCTAGGAGTCCTCAGAGTTACTACAGGGGATCCAGGACACCGTCCTAGGGAGTCCTCAGAGTTACTACAGGGGGGCCACCAAATCTTGTGTGATAGGGACCTTGTTTTAAGAGAACAAAAATAGCAGATCTCCAAGCTCACAACGCCTTGTGCTGTGGGGGGGGGCGTTGGGAGCTTGTGGATCGGCTATTTTCGGCAAAGAGGTTTGGTGCAGTCAAAAAGAGCGGACCAAGTACAAAGCCAAAGGTCAAGTTTACAAAGTATTGAGGGTTTAAAGTGGTTATAAATGCCACTGAAAACACACATTGAACATGAATCCAATATGTATGGGGGTGTCCCTGCTTCATCTCTCTCTCTCTCGGCTAAGAGGTCCTTGGTATGAGAAACGTTGACGGAAACCAAACGGTTTGAGTACAAGTATACAGTTCAACTCAAGTTGACTAGAGAGTGTGAGACATTTTATAAATTAACAGTCAGTATTTTTGCAGCGTAGGCATATTCCAGTGATAGTGTATTGGAGGGGGGGGGGGGGGGTGCACAGGGTATCTCCATCCTACTACAGCACAGTACAGTGCTTGTCAACACAGACATCTCAAGGGGGAAGCGTTGGAGACATCAAAAAGGGCTTTCCGTGTTCAAAGCTTGTCGGGATGTCATTAGGCATTATGTCTTACATACTTCACCTATCAACGAGATCCCTTCCTGGTGGCACGGAGCGTTCCGTCTTCTGAAGATCTCATAGGAGTCTTTATATAGGCTTTGTATTTAAAGGCTGCCGTATAAACCTAATGCATCGTTTAGACTTTAGAGAGGCAAAGGTCTCGCTGGTGGAAAAAGGGTACAAACATGCACCGTGTTCAGCAGGAGGAGCATGTCAGATATTCTGACAAAGTGGTCCCTGCTTGGCCTTCTGGGCCTGGGATGGAGTGACATGGGTTTAGCTGACAGGCGTTTACATTGAAGATATACAATGTGCTGTGTGTGTGTGTGTGTGTGTGTGTGTGTGTGTGTGTGTGTGTGTGTGTGTGTGTGTGTGTGTGTGGGTGGGTGCGTGCGCGCGCGTGCGTGCGCGTGTGTGTGTGTGTGTGTGTGTGTGTGTGTGTGTGTGTGTGTGTGTGTGTGTAATGTATGGGCTATGTGTATGCCTTTATGGCACATCCAGATACTAGATTATTCTCTCCACTCATATTATGCACAATACCAATTTCTTCTAAAGAAATTGGTATATCTCTTTCTGTACCATTGCCTGGTTCATTTTATGAACCAGGCAATAGTTAGTTTATTTTCTTTTTCTTTTTTTTAATGACATCCAGCATTATCATTAGTTTGTCATGAGATTGTAATTGTTGTTGTTAGCATGGTCTGTGGAACATACCACACCAATTTTGCTGCTTGTATCTATATGACAAAATAATATCTATAATATCTATCTATAGTGACAAAATAATCCCTCTTGAATCTCTATCTTCTGGATAGAACCGCAGCACCTGGCGAAAGATAGATAACAAATATGACTGTTAGTGCTGCCAGAATTGGCCAAAAATGATATTCGAATATTCCTTTTAAAACACCACATGTATTCGAACAAATTTCGAATGATTTCGAATGTCGAATGTATATGATTTTAATATGAATATGATATGAATATTGCTGCCTAATATGCTGTAAAACTTTCTCTTTCTTTATCTATATGGTCCGGTCCTGTATGGGCTTGTTGCTGAGAAATGCGCTCTCTTGAGTCTTGTGCAGATCAATTGAATGATTCATAATTATCTTAATAGCCTAATTTGTGTATGTTTTAGTTTACGTGGCACAGAGTCTTGCCAGAACTCACACAGCAATTTTATTGTTATTTTTTTTAATTCAAATCTTAATTTAAGATTTGATTACCGGTATTCTTTTATTTTTTACATTTGAATATTCATTCGAATATGGAATATTTGTTGGCAGCACTAATGACTGTGACACTAGAATGGTTTCTATTTAGACTTTGAGAGGCTAGAGGATATAAATGAAGGAAAGGCGGGTATAACACAGTGGTAACGTGCCTGCCCACTACCATGGAGATTGTTTGAGTGTTCAAATCCACTGCGAGTGTAGAGTTATATAGTCTAAGGTCTGTAGAGTTATATACTCTAAGGTCTGTAGAGTTATATACTCTAAGGTCTGTAGAGTTATACTCTAAGGTCTGTAGAGTTATACTCTAAGGTCTGTAGAGTTATATACTCTAAGGTCTGTAGAGTTATATACTCTAAGGTCTGTAGAGTTATATACTCTAAGGTCTGTAGAGTTATATACTCTAAGGTCTGTAGAGTTATAGTCTAAGGTCTGTAGAGTTATACTCTAAGGTCTGTAGAGTTATATACTCTAAGGTTTGTAGAGTTATATACTCTAAGGTCTGTAGAGTTATATACTCTTAGGTCTGTAGAGTTATATACTCTAAGGTCTGTAGAGTTATATACTCTAAGGTCTGTAGAGTTATATACTCTAGGTCTGTAGAGTTATATACTCTAGGTCTGTAGAGTTATATACTCTAAGGTCTGTAGAGTTATATAATCTAAGGTCTGTAGAGTTATATACTCTACGGTCTGTACACAAACAAAATTGGCTCGGGGAATAGAAGCCGGGCAGGGAGGGTGATAAGTTTCATTGCATCCTATACAGGCTGGGGCGGCACCCGTCAACAGGGCAGTGTTGGGCAGAATACCAAACAACTCGCCCCTTTACCAACTCTCCCCGGGCGTACTGCGCGGCCTGGTATTCCTAAAGTAACCTACAGTAAGTAAATTGTGATTAAACCTAACCTTATTCCCAACCTTAACCTCAGTAAAACTATGCCTAAACTTAACCTTATACCTAAACTTAACCCCAGTAAAACTATGCCTGACCCTCAAACTTTTTTATTGCTTGGGTCAAGGTCATTGTTGGGCATAGTGAAATGAAATACCTCAGTGATAAGTCATAGAGAAATTGTGGCAAGGAGGAAAACAACACCGTGAACAGATTTTGTATGCATCATCCGTGCCATTTTAGTGAGTTATATACAGTCCTTACCCGTTGTGAGATATTTGCCCCCCTTGTGGCCGTGAAGGGTACTGCGCCTGGGTGCGTTTGTAATTGATGAATAAATTAATTAATAATCATTAATGTGTCAAATCGAAAAACGCCCTCCATATTCATATGGTCAATGCCTGTGTGAAAAGTGGGAGTGATTGGTGCAGGCAGTAAGGAGTTACGGCAATGTTTCTGACAGACACACACACACACACAGACACACAGACACTCGGTTAATTATAGTATGATGATGATGATGATGATGATGATGATGGGCATAACATAAGAACAGTATTTTGACTGGTTGATGAAATAATTAATCATAATGGGTCTTCTAGGGGCAAAACATAATAGCAACAGTAGAGCCTTTTGACTGGTTACTGATTCCATGGCTCCCAAGACACAATTAATGTGTTGAAACAGTTTATCTTCTTATTTATCATTATTGTAAAGTGTAGTATATAATATTTTACAGACTGCATCTGTCTGCCAGTTACAAGTCATTCTTGTAAGCCAATGTCATGTAGTTTTGTCACAGTAAATTTTCCTGGTGTGTAGCCGACAGGCTATTGACACGCTGTCACGAAGAACATGGTTCCACACAACTTCAATATAATAACAACTGAAAGTGCTCCCAACGCAATGGTGTAAAGTGTATAGGGTGCAATGCACTGTGTGTGTGTGTGTGTGTGCGTGCGTGCCTTTCAACTTCAAGCATCATGACTTCATGAATAATTCCTATTCATAGGATTTTCAGTCAAAAATAAAATAAATATATAACGACTTTAGTATTTAGTGTAGAATTGTGCAGTTTGTAAGACAAGCCGTCATAGAGCCATTGCTACAGTAATTAACCACATGAACCCTATATACTAGCATTCCTATTTGAGGCAGTTTGTCATAATATGAAAATAGCACATCTTCTTCAGGCTCACTTTGTATCTTCTACTTTCAGCAAAGAAGGGGACCAAGGGCTCCATTTTCGTCACGGCTAAACCCATTATCCTAAAACTTCTTTGCCTTCTTTCTTTTTTTTTTTTTATATTTTTAAAAACATTTTTGAATAGTTCAAAGAGCCAATCTACATTGACACGTTGTGAGCTTGTAGACTGGCCATTTTAACTATTCAAAAATGTTTTGTAAAATAGTTTAAAAAAAAGCTAAGAAGTTTAGGGATAAGGGCTTTAGCGTTGACGAAAATTGAGCCCCAAGTGTTGTAGTTGAGTCCAGCACCTAAAGCGAGTCCAAGTCAAGACCAAGTCCGAGGTGGGGAGAGTCTGAGTCAAGACCGAGTTTGGAGGGGGTTGAGTCCGAGTCAAGACCGAGATCATTCTTTTCCTCATTTGATAGCGGTGGTGGAAAAAGTACTCAATTGTTTTACTTAAGTAAAAGTACCAATACTGAAATTTAGAACTACTTTGTTACAAGTAACGGATTGAAAATGTACAAAAGTTTTGGCATCAAAATGTACTTAAAGTACTAAAAGTATTCATATTGCAGAATGTCACATCTAGCCTATTGAAAATAGCCGATCTACAAGCTTGTAGATCGGCCATTTTCAAATGGTCGAAATGTATAGTAAGTAAGTGGTTAATGTATGTTTTCTAATCAAAATTAAAATCTCCAAAGTAACTAGTAACTAAAGTTTTCAAATAATTGTAGTGAAGTAAAAGTACAAATTTTGGCTCCGAGATGTAGTGGAGTAGAAGTAAAAGTACTGGAAATTGGAAATACAAGTACAAATACCTCAAAATTGTACTTAAGTACAGTACTTAAGTAAAAGTTTTTTTCCACCACTGTTTGATAGGTACAGACAACTCAGCGAGAGCAGCCAGGCCCATCAGCTGCGCGCCAGACAGTTCTCTTAAAATGTTAATGTGAATGGGCTCCTCATATGATATGGGTATAATACAATTATATTTCGTTGCTCTCGACTCAAGTAGAATCCTGGGGGAGTCCTGAGTCCCTTGGTCCGAGGCAAGTCCATGTCAAATTCAGGGGCGAGTCTGAGACGAGACAGAGTAAATGAAAATGTGGACTCGATCATTCAAATCTTAAAGGAATTGTGACATTAAAAAAAGGTTTTGGAATTGTTCTTATTTTTTTTAGGTTTTCTAAACTCAATTGCACCCAAAAAACATGAACTTTTAACATTCAGTAGATTTTCTGTGATCTGGGGTTTTCTGGCTCAAACAGGTGCTCTGATTTGCCGGCAGTTTGTGATGTAAGAGCCTGCAAATCCCATATATGTCAATGGGATTTTCCAGCAGATGTCACTGTTTTCACTGTGTTGCCTGTTTTCATTGTAGCTCAAAATGCTTCCAAACCCCAAAGAAAACTACAGACCAATGAAAATCCACTGAATGTTCAAAGTTCAGGTTTTTTGGGTGTAATTGAGGTCATAAAACCTAAAAGAAAAAAGAAAAAGAAATTAAAATGAATGTCATAAAACCTTTAAGCAAAATGCAGATCTACAAGCTCACAACAGTAGTTCTCAACCTGTGGGTCGGGAGTCTGGACCCACAGGGGGGTGCTCAGGAGGAAGAGCAGGTCGTCCAATGATCCGTGGTTCGAATCCGGGCTTCTCCTGTCCACATGTGGAAGTGTCCTTGGGCAAGACACTGAACCCCGCATTGCCTCCAGTGGTTGCCAGTTGCCACCGTTGGTGTGTGAATGTGGGAAGTGAGGACGCTGGCGTTGACTGTTCGCCGCTTCACCTCCCAAAGTATGTATGAATGAATGAATGGACTGCTTTTGGTGCTGGCTCCAAAACTGTGGAATGCACTTCCCATTGCAGTCAGAACTGCAGCATCACTCCCAATCTTCCGCCGTAGCCTGAAAACCCACCTTTTCAGACTCCATCATGGCCCATAGCACTTACCCTAACCCCTTAGATAGCATTTCTGTTGGCTTAGATAGCATTTGACACAGACTTATAGCATGTTATGTAGACAGCACTATAATTGTATTGTATATAGTCATAGCACGCCATAGTACATATGTATAGCATAGTAGTGAATATGTATAGTTTATTATGTATAGTGTATGTATAGTTTCATCATATAGATATTCCACTGTTACCTTCTTAGCTTACGCATGTTTCATGATAAATGCTTCTATGTGATGTATTCCCATGCTTTTGTTCTTGCTTAAATGTAAATCGCTCTGGATTAAGAGCGTCTGCTAAATGCCTAAATTGTAAATTGTAAATTGGACCATTGTTAAAGCTCTGAGTAGGCACGTAATGCGTATAGAAAAGCGTGATAAAAATGCAATCCATTATTATTATTATTATTACATGATATTGAGCTTAGGTGGTTCGGGCATCTGGTTAGGATGCATCTCGAGCGTCTCCCTAGGGAGGTCCTTGATGCACGTCCCACTGGGAGGAGACCCCGGGGCAGACCAAGGCACAGATGGAGGGATTACATCGACTCACTGGCCTTGGAACGCCTCGGGATCCCCCAGGAGGACGTTACTAATGTTGCTCTGGAGAGGAATGTCTGGAGCTCTCTGGTGGAGCCGTTGCCCCCCGCAACCCGACTACGGATAAGCGTTTGAAGATGGATGGATGGATGGATGGATGGATAAATGGATATTGAGGCTGTACCCAGATAGTGAAATGACAATTTAAGGACTTTTGAGACCTTTTTAATACCTCAAACAAAACAAATTGGAGAAAAAGACCATGGCTGCATCCATCAACAAACCATACTGTGAAAATTGGTTCAAACATTGGCCCAATTGTCAAATAATATATGAAAGAGGCAACAAATATAAGAAAGAGGCAAAGAAATTGTGAAAATAGCCGATCTACTACTATTTTCACAATATGTATCTGTAGAACCGAGTCAAACAAAATGTAATGCCTGGTTGATTGATTGACTGATTGATTGCCTCAACTCCTATGGCAGACCTATATGAGCTTGTGAGCTTGCAGATCTGCTATTTTGAGAGGTTTGGTATGTAGATAGAGGGGGGGGGGAAAGAGCAGACCAAGCACAGAGCCAAAGATATTGAGAGGACTAAACATGGTTAAATTAATTGAAAATATGAATAGAAAAAGATAATGTGCAGTGGGGGGTCCCTGCTGCAGCTCTCTGGGCTTAGGGGATCTGTGGCCTGGATAATGTTGAAGACCCCTGGTCTAGAGGGTTTAAGCCATTTCGGGCGGGAACCTCTTTTGGTGTTTTATAGCATTATGTTGTACGTTAGCTTTTGAAAAATAGCAGATCTACAAGCTCACCGCGCGGCACAGAGTGAAAACGTACTGCAAATCTTTGAATATATATTCTTTCAGAGCGAACTTCTGGGGGAGGGTCCCTGGAACAACATATTTTCAGATGGGGGCCGGCGGCCAATTACATTTAATCTTTGGGGGTCCTTGACATGAAAATGTTTGAGAACCACTGACATAGAATCATGGGGTTTTTCAGACAACTGTCAGGATTTAGAAGTCATTTGTAGAATCGTCCTCAGGTCTAAATGGGTTAAGTGGTTAAACTCTTTACCCCCACCCCCCCAAATATGGATACTGGAGTTCAAGTGGTTAAGTGGTTAACTGACACGCATCTCAAATTGTGCAGCACACATCTCAGTGTGAGCAGATGTTTACAGCCATCCGCCCGCTGCGTGCATGTGTGCGTGCATGCGTGCATGCCTTGATGTCCACTGCACTGTTGTTGCATGCGTCTAAATGTCTGTCCCCCTCAGAAATAAAATGTCCCATCCTCTTTGACCCTTTCATTGTGAGTTACTGGCACGAAGGGCCCCATTTAATTACATCAAAATCGTATCACTCAAATTTTAATTACTCTTGCCTCTTCTAATCACAGATTCATTTATGGCTTAGTGCCATCTAGAGGACGATGTGGGGTGCAACCTGAAGCAAGCGGCTACTGTCATGTCATTAAATGCTGTGACGATTTGCCTCTGAAGCGGGTTAGAATGACAGTTTATACACATCCATGAATCAAGGCTAGTTTACAATCTAGGTTCAGTGGAATGGTTTCAACGTAGTTTATGACCTAAACGTCCTATTTATCAAAAGGGGGGGAGAAAAAAAGAGGAGGCTGATAAATGTGTCCTTTAAATATTTGATAAAAGTCATGAAAGGGTGACTGAAGTGGTTCCAGTCCTGGTGGAATGTGATTTTTAAGTGTCTAAATGCTGAAAAGCATATGGGGCTTTCTGCTCCCCCATCTGGCATTAAATTGACATTAAGTACGTCTCATATAAAGGAGAAAAGCATCTGCTTTTAACAGCTACATCTCAATCTCTGTCTGATTTAGTTGATGTGTCTGTTGACCACCGGGTCGCGATGCGTGCCTTTTACTATGCGTTGTTGCCGTCTGTTGTGGGCATGAACCTTGTGTTAAGACTTCTCATTGGTTGAATATTTATTATTACAGCCACAGGCAGACTTACTTAACCACTTTCAACCTGCTATTACCCTATTTTGGGGCATATATATATATATATATATGTATATATATATATATATATATATATATATATATATATATTTGTAGAATTGGCCTGCAGGTGCGTTATAAATGTATACATTTGTAGATTGGCTATATGTTTGTTACTTTTGCGAAGTATGAAATGGGGCACTGATTTTATGAAACAAATAAATGTTTACATGTATACATGTAGCCATGATGAATCCCATTGTAAAGTACAGTTGCATTTTGGCACCATGCATCAACAGGAGAGAAATCAGATTCAAAGGACTATTTGTGTTGTTAGTGAATGAATCCAGGAATAAGTGCAAGAATAGGGGAGCGGTTAAATTATTACCACAGTACTACTACTACAGGATAGACACATGTAACCAAATGGACCCTTAAGGGTCATGTTTGCATGCAGACTATAGGCAAATAATGTCACAAACTTCTGAAGTTCAGAAGTGTGTGACTGAAGCTCTGAACTGTATATCCAGTACTAAAAGCACAGAGGATGGCTTTAAAAAGTGGCGACCACAAAGCCAATGGCTCCCATCATCATGTCTCTCTTCTGACTGCTCTTTCTGTGTCTGTTGTGTCTGACGTGTCTGTTGTTTTAGATCCTGTGGTTAAGAAAACAGCAGCTTCAGCTCCAAGGGGGCAGGCAGCCAGGAAGTCAAGTATATAAGAGGCGTCTCCCCTGCTTTGGGGCGACTTCTTTACTCACACGCAACACATGTGTGGAGGGCCTGGTCATGGGGAGGTAGGAGAGGGGTTCCTCCCCTGTAGGTCATGTTACCCGGAGCAGCCAGGGGCTAACCACTACCATCTGGCTGGCTCTCTCTCTCTCTCGTGTTCACTCACTGCTTCTTGCTGGATTCAATGGTTTCCACATGGCACCCCGCCATCTCAGACATAACCCCTTTAAAATATTCACTATTACGTTCATGTGAACACACACACGCACACACACCCAGACGCACACACACACACACACGCACGCACGCACACACTCACGCACACACACACACACACACACACACACACACACACACACACACACACACACACACACACGGATAAACATGTTTGTGCACATGCACTCACTAGACATACACTGTACACAATCATATACTCATGTATGCAGGCATTGCAAACATCTATGTATGACCATGTATGAACACACACACAGGAGTGCGCTCGCGTGCACACGCGCACACACACACATGTACTTGACCTGTATGCACACACACACACAGACAAGTGCATGGATGCTGTTCACAATACACTCATGTATACACACACACATTATGCAAACACGTGAAGTGCATGCACACACACACACACACACACATACACACGGACGTGCACACTAACAGCCAGGGTTTGAGGGGGATGGGAGGAGCAGAGAGGAGGGGTTCTTTAATCAGGAAATTCACCTCCAGGGGGGTTTGTGTACGGAACGAGAGAACAAGCCTTCTCTCTGGCTCAGAGCAGACAATTCATCTGTGACGCCATACTCATGTCAATAAACCTAATGCTACATCACGTTTTAGACTCTGGGTAGCAGTGTTGCTCTTGGCAGCACATTTTGATTTTAGTTTTAGTATAGTCTCTAGAATAGTTTACATTTTGTTTTAGTCACATTTTAGTCACCTGGAATGTTTTAGTTAGTCTAGTTTTAGTCGACTAAATATCCTAAGATTTTAAGTCGACTAAATCTACAGTTCATTTAGTTGACTAAAATGTATTTTGGCGGGCCTTGACACAGTTTTTGAGTGGTACAATTAAAAGTTATGTGTGGGTGGGTGCCTGCCTGCCTGGCTGGGTATGAGCACGAAAACAGCATGGTTGTTTTTCACCACCTGTGCGCAACCTAACACACACACAAACATACACGCACATAGGGTACAGTAGAGGGACCGGCACACGGTAACTCTGTCATTTCTCTACCGTTTCGGACGCGGGGCGGCTCGCCAGAACCGGGCCGGCACCCTGGATGCGTTCCTGTGGGTCTGGAACTCTTCCCTTTTGGTGTTTTAAGCATTATGTTATATTTTAGCTATTGAGAAATAGCAGATCTACAAGCTCATAGCGCAGCACAGAGTGCCGCGCTATGAGCTTGTAGTCTTTGCTTCTGGGGGGGGGGGGGGGGGGGGGGGACACAACGTATTTTCAGATGGGGGTCGGTGGCCGATTACATATAATTTGTGTGGTCCTTGACATGGACCACAAACATTAGAAACATTAGGTATTTCAGAAAACTGACAGGATTTAGAAGACTTTTTTATTTATTTCGAAGTCAGGTCTAAATGGGTTCAACTCAAGTTCAAGTGAACGGCATAGAATAGTCAATAGAATCAAATCTTCCCCCACCCCCCCAAAAAAAAAAACCTGTCCCACAAAAGCAAAGAGAACATTGGTTTCTAAGTGGGGTCTGTCTGGGGACCCTCAGCTGAGGCGGTTCCAGGGGGTCCCCAGAAACAGTCTACAACACACCTAATTTCTAAAAAAAATTGGCTATTCGAAAAAAGCCAACCTACTTCATAATAATAATAATAATACATTTTAATTTCATTCATATTGCACTTTACATCTGAGGAATTTGAAATAAATCTAAAAAAAACCCTCAAAACACTACAGTACAGAATTCTCCCTGCCACAAAATCTTTTCAAATGGGACCAAAAACTACCTATAGCCACCTACTAATACCCACGCATTATTCTACGGTGTGACGACACACAAAAGAAACCATGTGCTATTAAGGCCCGGCCTACACCTAACACAGAACAATAGTCACCTGGCTCACATCATGCTATATCAGGCTCTGGTGGGTTGCAACACCCTAAACATGCGATAATCTTTGATCAGCTCAAACCCTTACAGCGATAAACACAGCGGGGGATCCCCATGGGCAATCACTCCAACGGTGGCATCATGGGAGCTAATGTATGCGCTGGCGTCTTGAACACGCCGCAGGGCCTCACACACACACACACACACACACTAGACTAGATGAATTGCAATGCCACCACGTATAAATACACATCATCCACAGTAAGCTAGACCGCTCCTATTAATCCTCGGTGCAGTGATTTATTGCAGTGGGCTCCTCAACGGCCCACCCCATATACCGTGGCCAGCCAGGAGAAATTGCAGGAGTTTAAGACTGAGACCCAGTAAACGTTCTATAGTCTATTTATGTGCATTGCTAAGTGTGAATATATGAGTCAGCAACAAGACGTTTTTTTTTATGCAGTTGCGGAATGGACGAGGTTGTAAACAAACAAACAAACGCCGCGTTACCTGGCTGCTAAATGTATGTTTCTGTTGGCCCCCCTTCCCTCTCGCTTTGGAAGGTTTGTCATTTTGCCAAGGTGAATGGCCTGAAATGGCTAAGCAGTTGTATAAAGATCTGTGTTTGCAGGTAGGTACAGTGTCGTGCACAGATAGACACTAGGTGGTGCTAGAGAGCATCTGCCCTTTGCCCTCTGGACAGCAATGTCCAGAGGGCAAAGGGCTGCGCGGTACCGAGTGCCGCGCTACGAGCTTGTAGATGATCTGCTATTTTTTAAGAATTGTGATAATGTGGTGCCAATCTTTGAATATATTCTTTCAGAGCGAGCGTTTTTAACTCAAATCTTTGCTTCTGGGGGGTCCCTGGAACAACATATTTTCAGATGGGGGGGTCGGCGGCCAATTACATCTCATATATCTTTGGGGGCACTGCCTTGACATGGAAATGTTTCAGAACGACTCACATAGAAACATAGGGTTTTTCAGAAAACTGTCATGATTTCGAAGACATTTGTAGAATCGTCCTCAGTTCTAAATGGGTTAAGGCAACCGCCGGTTCCACGCACTGCACAAGGTGCCCTTTTTTCCCAATTGAGCACCTGCCCCTCTAAATGTCTGTGCACGCCACTGGGTGGGTAGGTAGGTAGGTGTTACGGGGTCCTGCCATGTGCATGACAGCACCCGTTCAGTTCCAAGAATGAACTCATCCATTTGATTAACAGTGGTTCTTGTTGAGGGGGGGGGGGGGGGGGGGGGGCTCCATGCCATTGAGGGTTATGAACGAGTGCCATCTGGTGGTGGGATAAGACATGACAACTTCATATAAATCAGATCCGTAATGGTGATGCGATAAATTGTATGTACCTTGTATGCAGTTTATAATAGTACTAATATAGTATTCATAGTTTTCATAAGAATCATTGATTTAGTGATGATTAGGCTACATAGTAGATTGTATTTTAACTCTCATTTGCTTTAGTGTCCTCAGAATTCAGTTTAATTACTTTATTACAAGTGACAGTATTTTATAGTCTTTAGTATTTCCATATAGACTAACCATAACCATAACCAACCATAGATAACTAACCCACATAACTAACATAAGCTCATAGCTACGAGCTTGTACGTCTGCTTTTTCTTTTAATCGTGAAAATGTGGCACAAATCTTTGAATATATATTCATTCACAGCGAACGTTTTGAACTCAAATCTTTGCTACTGGGAGGTCCCCTGGAACTACATATTTTCAGATGGGGGTCGGCGGCCAATGTCATATATTTTTGGGGGTCCTTGACATGAAAATGTTTGAGAACCACCGACATAGAAACATGGGTTTTTCAGAAAACTGTCAGGATTTAGAAGACATTTTTTAAATTTCGACGTCAGGCCTAAATGGGATAACTAACCATAGCTCCACAGCTTTGATTCCTGCAACAGCCATTGTGTCCATCAACAGCTGTGTGTTCCACAACATACAGAATCTGGGGGAAATATAGAGTAGGAAAAAAAAGTCTCATAAAGTGTCCAAATTCAAAGCTTAATACGTGTCTTTATTTTGGACGATTTATTACTGTAAATGTGATACAAATACAGAGAGGTTACTAATGATAGCAAAGACTAGACAAAGCACAATCACCTCGTTGACACAAACACACAGAACTAAGACAGGGGCACGTGAACTAGGGATGGGACGATATATGAAAATTAACAACATTATCGCGATAATAAAAAACATGTTTAAAATGTTTTGTTATACCACTTGAACCCCCAGCATCGCTATTCAGGGAGAAACATTTGCCAAAAATTGCCACTAAGCTCACAACAAACGGGTTGCGTTGTAAAGCGTTGAGCTTGTAGATCTGCTATTTTTGGTGAGGTGAATCGAGAGTGAGTGTGAACTAAGAGCGTATCGAATGCACAACAAAATATATGTTAATGGCGTTTAGAAGATTTAGAACACTTTCCTGGAGGTCTTTATGGGTGTAATATGTGGTTTTAGATATTTTAGATATTAGCAATGAGCCCAGTGTCTCTGATGTCATGGACACTGGGCTCACTTACTTCCTGGACTACATGTTGTCTCAGTAAGTCAGCCCTCCCCCTATCCACAAGGAGGAGCAGTGCACCAAAGCATTATGGGAATTGTAGTCCAGAAAGGAAGTGAGCCCAGAGTCCATGACATCAGAGACACTGGGCTCACTGCTAAAATCAAAAATATCTGAAACCACATATTACACACATAAAGACCCCCAGGAAAGTGTTCTAAATCTTCTAAATGTCATTAACATATATGTTTTTGCAAAAATTGTCCCTTTAAGAAGTGGTACTGAATGTGCACCTCAACAAAATCTAAAGGGCCCCTGTCAGGTGAAAAGAAGCAGCTTGGACTCCTCATGCATAGGAGGCATGAGGTCAGTCCGCTACCCCCCAGGTTGGCAGAGGAAGTGTAGAGCCCAGGATTACAATTGACACTGGGTGAAAAAACTGGGTTGCAAAAATCGTGGGATAAAAATTATATATAAAAATAAATAAATAAAAAGCTAATTCACCCAGAGGACAATTTCACAATCACTTTAAATCTCTGCGATACGATTACTGTGAGCGTTTTCTGGTGACAATAAACGATAATAACGATTATCATCCAGTCCCTAGTATAGTGTATACAAACAATTCACTCTGGAACAGATTGTCCGTTTGTTAGAAGACAGCGGCTTATTTCAACATTGGGTTCCTTTCACAGTAGGAGAGGAGCGCTACAACAGACAACAATAGAGCGCCGAAGTCTTGACGTCACTCGCTCATCCCCTGGTTCTGCCTGGTTCACGGAAGTAATTTCTCTATGGAGAATAACATGGGGTCCTCTTTAAAATCGTTTAATATTTAAGCAATGTGGTCCAACAAGCTGTCTCTGCGTTATTGTCAGGGAGGTGTCTCTGTATCGTTTACGACCCGTCAGTAACTCGTATATGATACAGTCTGTTTCTAGCGAAAATGTAACTAATTCAGTAGCAGTAACAATAGAGTGTAACGGCCGGGATGACATGTTTATTTTTCAAACACAGTTCTTATATGAGGCGATCTAAAATCCCCCTATGGGGATTACAATGCAAATAAAGAGTACATGAACCCGTGGATTTGCGCCCTCTACCGATATGTGCTCTATACAAACATACAGTTACACAGACACGTTTACATATGTCATGTACTACTTCTGTACATATGGAAAACTACAGGCACAATGTTGTTCAAATGTGTTTGTTTTTTATTCAAGGTGGGTTTTATGTGTATTAAGGCTTCCCACCACACTCAAACAATGAAATGTCACAACCGAACAAAAAATAATTTTATTCCGTGTATCATTCATATAAAAGAAAAAAAAAACATGAAATCACCCCAATTACGGGTTGGCTTGACGAGTGTGCCTGTAACGTTTAAGTTAAAATGCTAAAAAAAAAAAAAAAAACAGCTATTGTAAACCACAGCTAGATGGCACTGTGAGGCAGCATATTTGTAAGGACCTGCATCCCCATTCTCTGCCACCCCATCTCACCCTCTAGGCTAGAGACACTTTGTCGAATGACCATGTTATACAGCAAATCTTCTGTTGCCGACACGCTGTTCTTGTCATACGACACTGTCGTTCAACAAAGTGTAAAATTTGCCTTAAATTACCAACTCAACCTGCTTCCCTCCTACCTACGGCTCCTCTTCAATATCTCCTTGTTCACTCTCCTTCTCTCTACCTCTCGTTTCCCTGACTCCGTCTCTCCTTCTCTCTGTTTTCCTCACCGCCGCCTTCTCTCTCTCTCTCTCCACCTCCCATCATCTCCACAGAGGTGTGTGTGTGTGTTGTTTACTGTGTGGCTACAGATTCGGTCTCCCCTCCAGAGGTCAAGAGCTGCATCAGGCTGCCGGAGGCGGGCCGGTTCGCCCCACAAGCCCAGCCGAAGAACATCCTTGGAGCGAGAGAGAGTAAAAAAACAAATAAAATGTTAAATAATTAAAAAAGGCACAACTAGATCCAAGATGTTCTTCCACCACTTCATCTGGTCATCAAGAGACAAGAACTCCCTCCAGATTGTTTTCCAGGCATTCATCTCTTTTCTCAGGGATTATCACACTGGATCAGATCTCTAATCAAATCCCTCCACGCACGCACGCACACACGCAGAGAGAGAGCTCTGGTTTCTAAACTGAATGGAAGCCAACAGGGAGTCTGTACTGTATGTCTTTATGTGCCAGCAGCTTACTCTAGTCTGGCATTAATTCAAACTCCCACGTTTGCCGTTTCTAATTTTAATCAGTACAGAACACGATATCTCCTGACACAACAAATTATTTTTTTGTAAAAAAATTTTTTAAATGATGTAGCCCGATATTGTCACTGTGTTGTTTCCAAAGCAGGACAGCCTCTGTTCTGAATGGAAGTGATTATTTAATCGTATAGGCTAATTGATTAATTGTTCATATATTTGTCTTAAGACTTTATATTATGATCACTGCTGGCTCCTAATCCGGTTGGAAATTGGTGTTGTTTTGTGTCGTGCATTGTCAGCAAAGCCACAATGTATAATTTAACCCATTTTGGGCGGGAACCCCTTTTGGTGTTTTAAGCATTATGTTATACTTTAGCTGTTTAAAAATAGCAAATGTACAAGCTTTTTTTTATTTTATAGCTGAAAATGTGGCTCAAATCTTTGAATGTAGCCTATATTCTTTCAGAGTGAACTTTTTTAACTCAAATCGAAGATGTTCCTGGAACATCATATTTTTAGATGGGGGCCAAATACATATAATTCTTGGGGTCCTTGACAAGAAATATTGAGCACCACTGATACAGAAACATGAGGTTTTTCCGAAATGTTTCATCATTTAGAAGACATTTTACAAGTTTCGACGTCAGGCGGGAACCCCTTTTGGTGTTAGCATTATGTTATGCTTTAGCTATTGAAAAATAGCAGATCTACAAGCTCGTACTCCTACGAGCTTGTAGGTCCGCTATTTTAGAAAGATTGAAGAACGACATAACATAGAAACGACAGAAACATAGCTTTTTCAGAAAACTGTCAGGATGTAGAAGACATTTTTAGAATCTGATCTCAGGTCAAAATGGGTTAAGCGGATAACATAGTCAAATTAATATCATCAGTGTGTAGTAACAAGTAACAATAGATAAGCAGATTACTTGCGTTCTTAACATATAGGGGAGATGGAGAAGAAACCCAGCATTCTGTGTGGATCAATTTTGCCATCTTGTGGTGAAATAGTGACATTTCACTCCCCTGTATATTATTATTTTAGTCACATATTAACCCATTTAGGTTTTCTGAAATACGTGCTCAATATTTCATGTCATGGACCCCAAAAATTATATGTAATTGGTCGCCGACCAGCATCTGAAAATATGTTGTTCCAGGGACCCCCCCAGAAGCAAAGATTTGAGTTAAAAACGTTCGCTCTGAAAGAATATATATTCAAAGATGTAGGCCGCATTTTTCACAAATTTTCAAAAATAGCAGACCTACAAGTTCATAGCACGGCACTCTGTGCCACGCTATGAGCTTGTAGATCTGCTATTTTTCAATAGCTAAAGCAGAACATAATGCTTAAAACACCAAAAGGGGGTTCCCGACCAAATTGGGTTAAAATAATTGATAATCTGGAGAGCAGAAGGTGTGATCAGCCATCATTCTGATCAGATGACATATAAGCACTGTCCGATATAAAACATGCCGAGCATGGTGTTACAAGGCCATTGACATTGGTCAGCCATGTTCTAACTCAAAAGACTCAAAATATGAACACCCCGCTCTGGACAACTGAAACATTCTGAAACACGACTGTGTGTGTGTGTGTGTGTGTGTGTGTGTGTGTGTGTGTGTGTGTGTGTGTGTGTGTGTGTGTGTGTGTGTGTGTGTGTGTGTGTGTGTGTGTGTGTGTGCGCGTAACGGCGATGACATCATCAACACTCACTCCACGATGTACTCCAATGGGGTCCAAGAACCAAAGTCTGCGTCAGGCATGAATTTCCTGTTCATTGGCGTATCCAAGGTAACCCTGTCAAAATGAAGCCAGATGATAATCAGGGAGGAGAGGAGGAGGAGAAGGGAGGAGAGGAGAGGAGAGGAGAGGAGAGGAGAGGAGAGGAGAGGAGAGGAGAGGAGAGGAGAGGAGAGGAGAGGAGAGGAGAGGAGAGGAGAGGAGAGGAGAGGAGAGGAGAGGAGAGGAGAGGAGAGGAGAGGAGAGGAGAGGAGAAGCTACAGTACCAGACTGCAGCATTTCACACACTGTGAAAAGGAACCTTGCATATTCAAATAAAAACATATTTATATACAGTCAGTAACACACACTCAACTGGCTTTGTTTTTCATTTTTTACTCAGACCTGGCATGTTTAGAATTTTGCAAATACATTTCCGGCTTGAAGAAGCATGATGGACAATAAAAAGCATCAAGAAGAAAAGCATTTTACACGTAAACATTAAAAACATCATGTTAAGTAGGCTTTGTAATGCATGCGCACACAGTCACACAAACACACACACGCACACTACTGCTCTGCTCTGGGTTTGCTGTTGCAGAAATGCAAGTCATGGGCTAATGCTGACCAGATGTGACAGCTAGCTGGAGGGGTGGACTTCATTCAGCCTTGGCATGATTGCTAGGAACATGACCGGGTAGAGCTTCTGGAAAATACACTCCCCCCCCAAAATGCTCCAGAACTAGCTTCTCACGATGACAATGCAGAAATACTGCTCTACATAATGTGAACCAATCAATAAGGCTATGATGTAATATTAATTAAAGTCAGCCACATGAAATACAAACACAGTGTGATTCAATATTCCTCTTCTAACACTTCTGCCTGGTTCGTGTTTCTTAACCAGTGCAAGCAAACGTACGTTTTATATTATACATGATTGTTTAATCTATTCTATAGGGACACGTGTTGCATCCGATATTAACAGTTTATACTGCATAACCCGCTTTCCACGCTATTTAATACATGTTTCTGCCCTGCGTAATACACTACACCCGCTATTTGTTTTGGCCTCGTCACCATAGTCTGCGGACTTGGTGACGAGGCCGTCACGTTATGATGATGAAACCCGTGCTCTGGGCTGCAAGGGCTTCTGGGAAAATTAGTTCAATGCAAGTGAACGGTAGTTTGAACTGGACTCCAGCAGCTCTCACTGCCTGTTGTTGTTGTTGTTCCGGATCGCGACGGTGGCATGTTTTTCGGTTCGACAACAAGCCATGGCTAAAGTGAACAAGCCATGGCCCATAACCAGAACGTGCCATTATTTGACTTGTTGTAGCTGTCTAGTATTAAAGACCCGCTGCAATGGCTATTTCGGTCATTTTGTTTTGAAGTTTGAAACGGAAAGCTGTACGTTTCTGAACCAATCAGAACGTCGCATCCCTCCAGGCTGTGGGACATATAGCTCTGTTACATGCGTGACGCATGCACGCGCATGCACATTTATTTGTTAATAAGTGAAAGTGAAAGTGATATTTAGACAATATTACACGAGAGGGTGTGGTTTTTCACTTCAGTGATGCTTGCGGAACTCGACTACGTCTCGTTCCTGACCGCATCACTGTCGTGGCAATAATCACGTTAAATCACACCCTCGAGTGTAATATTGCAATTATACAACAGTTTCCCTTAAAACTAAGAAAATGGCTGAAACAACATATTCTTTTAATGACAGATGTAGTCACTACGACCACAAATGTCCCAAGAAACTAGCTAGCCTAGCCACCGAGTTTTCTGCGCTCTGGGAGAACGGAGCAGCTGAATTCTTTGTTTTGATTAGGTGTGGAGTGGTGCTCGTTTGAACCACGGCTAGAAGGCTGTTTCAATATCAGATTGCTTCCTCGAAACGACCTGTTGTATACTACAACAGGTGGTATACAACTCTTAGACAATAAAGCATGATTAGAATAGTGCTCTGGATCAGAACCAGTCATGCAGACCTAAATGCTGCATGGCATGCTGCGAGCAGTACTCACGGCAGTATGGCCACAGCGGTAGCCCCAGAGGGAAGCCCACCGTCCTCTCCAGCCAGACTCTGACACAGCTGATGCACAGCAGCTTTAGCCATGCCATAGCCCACCATGCCTAAGGGAGACAAAGACACAACACAGACATACAATGTCGGATGTTATCGTTTCCGAGGGAAACGCGCCTTCCAAAAAGGGACAGAAAACATGCATTGAGAAAGAGAATCATTCACACACTGACACACAGCCGTGGATAACATGCATTTGCAACATTACTGAATGTGAATAATGACCGCTTTAGAATGGGTCACAGGGGTGGGGGACTGTGGAGAGAGGTGACTAAAGACAAAAGATTTGCTGACTTGCTTTTCTCTCCACACTATTTCACTGTATGTATGATGGCTTGAACAAGACAACAAAACTAAACATAATCTTGTAGAATATGAATCGCTAATCATTAATTAATTGTTTGTATGTTATCTGTGCCCTTTATTTGACATTGAATCAGATTATTATTATTTCCAAAAGCAGGTTCACAACAAGGAATTTGTTTTAGTGACAGCTCGATTAAAAATGGACTTAACAAAGTACTGTACCTGCAGCCCATTAAGACCTGAGGCCTACAAAGAATGTCTTCTAAATCATGTTGATTGTTTTCAGTGGTTCTCAAACTTTTTCATGTCAAGGACCCCCAAAATTATATGCATTTGGCCATCGACCCCGGCCCCCATCTACAAATATTTTGTTCTAGGGATCCCAGGGATTTGAGTTTGCTTAAAGAAATTGATTTGCACAAATCTTCATGATTTAAAAAAATATATATCCAAAGACATCTAAAATGACACAGATTTCCCAGTTTTAATGGATTTACAGGAACCAGACAGTGCAATAAGATATTACAGAACAGTCTGGCAGCGTGCCGCGGGTTCGACTCCCGATCCCGACGGCCTTTACTCTCTCCCCATTTCCTGTCAGCCTACTTTCATCTATCCCTCTATCAATAAAAAAGAAAAAAAGGCGAGAGCAAAAAAGAAAACAAATCTAAAAAAAATGAAAAAAAAGAACAGAACATCCATCCAGGCAGTAGACTACACTAGATAGCAGACAATACTCTTGTCACATGATTGTATATTAACTAATTTAGCTGGGGACCCCCTGGTACTCCCCCAAGGACCCCTGGGGGTCCCGGACCACACTTTGAGAACCAAGTTCTTAGTCCATTTAGATCTGAGGCCGATTCTAAAAACAACTTCTAAATCCATTCCTAAGTAAAACCTCAAAAGAGTAAAATAATAATAATAATAATGTTGCTACAGTATATACCGTATATAGCAACAACTACACAAGGAGGTGTTGAAACAACAAATACTCTAGGTGTTCCAGGTTGAAATGGATTAAAGTAGGATATTAGATAACAAATGTTGATCAGATTAGAAGTGTACGTAGTAGATTAGATTAGATTAGCTCTGATTAATTAGCTAGGGTTAAAACAAACCTGCTGCCTGATCTGTTGTATCCAGTGTTTGTCTATGCTTTACACACCGTGACACAGACTTATTGCAGAGCCCCGGGCTTGGCTTAATTGTGTGAATGCTTTGTGTTTAAAAAAGCATCTGGAATCAATAAGTGGCCATTTTCCATTTAAACAGGGTTTTAAAAGAATGCAAAGATTTTCTCCCACCCCCTCCGCCAATCACATGACGGACATGCCAAGCGACCTTTGAAGAATTGACCAATGGGAGAAATGGGTGGTGTGTTTTCATCAAGTTTTTTTTCATTTTTTTTTTTCATTTTGTTGCTAGGGTTCCCAAGGGGCAAAAATCCAAGGCAAAAAAAAAACAATTGAATATTATTTTGCACTGTACAATGCAAAATTGTTTTAATGCCTCCAAACAGCACATTTTTGGAACTTTTATTTAGGCAAACAAACATTTGGCTTAAAATCTTACAGACTACACTACAGAGCACAAAAACTCTTCTTCTGGCAGCAACGGTAAGCATGTGAAATCAAGTCAAATATATATATACACGTATAGAGAATGAGAAGGGGTCACAGGCAGGTGTGTGGACTGGTCTCTGATGAATAAATACATCAATAAAGAAAACTTATGCCACACACACACATACTGTACAAATATAGGCCTACACACACATGCCTACAAAGACGTGGAAAGAAGTGGAAAGTTTGTTTAATATTCAGGGTAAAGAGGAAAAGAGGGTTATTTTCCATTATCATACTAATTCATTATAGCCTGGTTTAAACCCCGCCCACTACACTGAGTGAACTGCTTCAGGAAGCTTCAGACTCTGATAATCAGGCTAAATTCAATCATTACCAACTGACTGTCCACTTTGAAAATAAATAAAAACACTTAAAATAAATGTGATTAACAACCTGTACTACCACAAAATGTAACGCGGCTCACATGCAATAGGCTAGAGGTTTGGGACACCTCCTGGGGTTCAAGCTGAATTCCACATCATCCATATTAGGCTAATAGGTCACAAGGTCACTCACTCACATGGTTTGTTAAACCGTTACTTGACGTGACTTTCAAATCCTCTTTTTCCAGTCTGACTTTGTCGTTTACAATGAATGAGCCTGATTCTGCTGTTGCTCTAGTCTATGCTCTATGCTCTCTGTCGATCTATGTTGCCCTAAGTTTGTCATGGCAATCTCCTCCCCTGCTTTCCACTGCAGATGATCGATCTGGTCATTAGATCAACATTGTTGTTTGCTCAACATGTTTGATCAAAGCCAACTGAGGGGTGGAGGGGGAGGGTCGGTACAGAATACGTACCGTCTGTCCCTCTGCTTCTCTATCTCTACTATGTCTGTTGGGACAATTTAGGGCTTTTTCATTCAATATTTGTCTCTTAACGTTGCCTCGTGTGACCTGGTATTAAAACAGAATTTGTCTACATGACTTTTGGGGTAAATAAATAAACACACAAAGAATTAACATTTCAATGCAAATAACTATTAGAACTATTCTAAAACAATCAGTCTTGGTAATGGTTGCAAGTGTTCCGACTTCTAAACATCCAGTTCCCTAACCTGGTTGAACTACTGATATACAGTTATGTTGGGATATGAGCCAACATGTCAATAAGGGTGCATCCCTAGTTTTAGAATACAGAGTCATTGTTTTTTTCTTTGTTTTTTAATTCAGTGTTTATATAAGCCTTTTTCAGAATGGACAAAATTGTTATAATTTTTGAATACATGTCGATCATATTGACATCGGTTATATCAGCCATAACAGCAATTCATTATATCGGATATCGGTAAAAATGTCTCATCTGATAGATGTCGGCAGGCTCCCGCAGACCTCATCCATACGTTCTGGCTCTGCCCTTCTCTACACAAATATTGGACCGATATCTTTAATTCCTTATCAAAGATAGTCGGGCAAAGAGTGGAGCCCACACCTTTGGGGGCCCTGTTTGGTGTTTTTCCCTCAGTACCGTCGCTCTCTAAACCAGAGAGGGATGTTTTGGCCTTTGTCACTCTGTTAGCTAGGAGACTAATTCTGACCAACTGGAAATCGCCCACTTCCCCTTCTCACACTCATTGGGTTAGGGACACCTTGTACTGTGTAAAACTGGAGAAGATTAGACACTCCTTGAATGGTTCTTCCGATACGTTTGGGAGGATATGGGGTCCATTCTTTCAATTCATTCAGAATTTGGATCCGTCTCTGCTTGGGGATGTGTGAGGTCTGCTGGACTTTTGTTTTAAAAGTAGTTTATACTGTGATTGTATGGATTGTATTGTATTGGATTATGGATGTATCATGTACCTATGCTTTTTTTTATAGGATGTTGTGTACTGTTGTTTTGTCTGTTTTTGTCTGCCTTTTATTTTTCAACTTTTACTGATCTTGTATTTAAGGTTTGTTTGTCTTGTTTTCTGTTGTCCTTTTTCTTTGGGGTGAAAATTCAATGTGTTTACTCTTATGTCATACTTGTGGGGTTTATTTAAGAGAAGCTGTTAATGTTAATTATTATTTTTCAAACTCAGTATTTAAATGCTTCTGTGAAAAAAACCAATAAACAAAGTTATAAAATAAAATAAAATAAATGTCTCATCTGTACATGCCTTGATCCCGGACCCCCCCTAATCAGAGCAGACACGTGTTTACTTGTACTGTGAAGATTCACATGACATCAAAACATCACTAAATGGAAGTGTACACACATGGGAGTGTATAGGAGCTCTGCAATCCCCTGACGACAGCTGCTCTCCATTTGAACAAAGCATCGCAACCGTGTCCTGTCTGCGTCCACATGTGAGGACTAGGATAATATGGTGAACAGCTGAGTCATCCTCCAACACAACCAATGGGATTGTCTGCTGTGCTGCCGACTGCTGAGCGAGAGGGTTTGCATTGTACTAACTGTCGTATACAGTGTATTTATTGTAGGATCTAAGCACATCATATAGCCAGCATGGTTAGCCTGCCCTTGTTCTGTATTGCACGCCACCCCACTTCGCCCCTCATGCGCTATGTATGTTGCGTGTTCTGTCCACTATGTTGTGTATGCGGCGTGTACAGAATACATTAGGTGTTTTTGCTACGAGGCACAATGAGTTTCCCAGAATGTGTGAAATGTGCAAAACATAAACCCGTCACATGGATAAGATTGGTTACGAGGGGGGGGCATCACATGAGTCCACACTCCACAGCAGCTTGAGTGCAGCAGGGAATCAAATCGGAAGGTTTATGTCCCATGGCTAAAAATGGACAAGAACGCAATATAGAATATAAACGTTATGACTTTAATGTTGAAATCATAACTGAGGTTTTGTCAGTGAGTCTCAATTAATTAGTAATACAGCAAGTTAATATATAAAAAGTCGTGAAAATGTGGCACAAATTTGGAATATATATTCTTTCAGAGCGTTTTTAACTCAAATCTTTGCTTCTGGGGGGCCCCTGGAACAACATATTTTCAGATGGGGTTCTGTGGCCAAATACATATAATTCTGGGGAAATAGTTTGAGAACCACTGATATAGAAACATGGGTTTTTCAGAAAACAGTCAGGATTTAGAAGACATTTGTAGAATCGTCCTCAGGTCTAAATGGGCTAAGTTATACTGTAGCAATGGATTATTCTTGAGGTAAGGCGTGTAGGATGCAAGCTGATCGGTTGACACTTTTTTCAGCACTGTGATCCCGTTACTCTCTATACACAAAGTCTTCAGTTAAACCAATACTGGGGATGTTGCTGTGAACAAGGCTATAGGAGGCCCACATTACACAACCACCAGAGATTCATCAGCATCAGTCTTGTGTCTTGTTTTCTTCCTAATTGTCTGGACCGTTTCCCATGCCACTAATGACTATGCCAATGACTATTACCATTAAGTGGGCAGACTACTTGCCTGTGTATTTGTTAAGCTTGTTTCTTTATTGAACCGGACAATAGGAAACATTAGAGGAGAGAAATCACAGGATGAACCCATATGTTCAAGTGAGCGCTCAAGTGTTTTTGGATCATCTCTATCTCCTGATGTTGTTTGTGGGTTTGGCAGTGGACCGCAATGTACCGCTAGCCGCTGTCTGTCAAATGACCAAAAGCTGATAGTGTCTGCACAGTGGCTCAGCTCTGTGACTTAACCACTTCAATCCTACCTAGTCTACTTTGTTGACTGGAGGCCACACAGGTGCCGCCTCATTTTCTTTCCCCCTCTACAGCAAATCTCTTTGCCGTTCCCGCCACGGCCATACGGTGCAGACGTGCCCATGATGAACAAGACACGGTTTATGGTAACCCCTAACCGAGCGCTCATCAAAGCCATCTGAGTAGCCATCAGCTGGGTGAAGCTGAAAACGGATTAACACGGTTTCCATAACAGTAAGCCCAGAAAGGTTATCATATGGATAATAGTAGTAGTACTAGCCAATATCATGTAACGTGTACGCTTGTGTACACGTTATATACATTTTGTAGAATCTGTTCTCAGGTCTAAGTTGGTTAAACAAATGTGCGTTAGCCTGGCATTGCGTGGGCTCACTAACACGGTTGTGGGGAACGTATCAGTGATCCTACGTGATTAGTCCATTTGCTTGTCCTTACCACTTGTGCCGGCGAGGGATGCCTTAGCCCCGGGAAGAGTCAACAGACCTCCAGGCTTCAGGTGGAGAGCAGCTAGATGGCTGGAGACCGTGCACGTCCACACACTCTGCTTCCACATCATGTCTGTGTTCTTGTAGAAGTCTAATGCAGACACGTATGTGAAGTGTAAGAGTACAGTTTAATAATATGGATGCAAATAAATGTGTTAAAAGTTCCATTGCGAACAAATCAATTCTAAAAAAGAGTGATGCACCGATGTATCGGCCACATAATCGGAATCTGCAATAGACATTAACTGATGGCAGTAGCTGGTGTTATGTTGTTGATGCATACATTTCGCATTGGCTATGTTGGTATGTTGGTTATCTGTAGTCTGTGGCAACTTCTGAAATTCTGAAAATGTATGACTTGTATTGAACATGTATTTGTTTCTCTGGCACAAAAGGGGGAAATAAAAACAACAAAAACTAAATAAACATTTATCTGTATCAGTATTGGCGGTCGGCTACATTTTTATTTTAAACATCGGTATTGGCCAAGGATTTCCATATCATTCCTAATAAATAAAAATAATTGGGGTTCATTTTTTATCTACAAGCTTGAATATATTGCTATTTTGTATAAAATAATATAAAAGTGTTTAAGTGATTAATCACTGGCAGACAAATCAATTCAGTCAATTATTAAAAGAAATCTATTTTTTTTTTTTTTATTATTTGATTAATCAAACAAGTAATCGATAAGAATATATACTGACTACGAATATAGGCTACCTGATGTAAAGGCAAAAAGGACATAAGTGATGCTGCAACATCGTGCATCCTGCTCTGACCTTTAGAGCTGCAGTTTCCTCCGGCCCAGCCTCCAGCCACACACAAGATGGCATCCACTTTCTGTTGCCCTAGCAACTGGGCCACATCTGCTGTCACCTAGAGATAACACGTCTTGTTATTAAGCCCAGAACCACACCAATGGGTCGCCATGAAACTCTGTTTTTACCGTTTGGTTGCAAAGGAGTTGCATGGCGACCCATTGGCATTGGTGTGGTTTTAGGCTTTTAGAGGTTTAAATATGCTGGACATGGACACCCTACTGGACTGGAAAATCTTTATTTTATAAAAACCTATGAATTCACTTCAATAATTAAAATAGTTAATGTAAAAAAAATAGGTAAAGCCTACCACGGTGTATGGTTTTTCAACTTTTCCAGCTGGCTGCAATTGCTCGTAATTTATTATGGAATCAAAAAGCCAATTAACACTTCTTTATTGAAGAAGTTGTTTAAATCTTAGTTCTGGCCACATTGGGGGAGCTTATGAGCATGTTGTACTTGTACCTACCTGTCCCGCCTGCTCCGTAAAGCATTCAGACAACTTGACAGGCACATTTTCATCTGCGTCCTCGTTTGCAATGATGTCGATGCTGGCGACCCACTATATTGAGTAAAAACAGAGACAGCTAGGTTAAGAAAGGGACCGTGAGCAGCGAGGTAAATAGTGTAATTAATTACACATGAAAATAAAAGTTCGAGTAGCCAAACTAGCAACAAGAAGCGTGCAGTAGTGTAGTGTAGCCTACTGAACCCAACTAATCAACACTCACTCACCCATCCTTTGGATTTGAAATGCTGAACAATCTTAGAACCCAGTGCTCCTCTTCCACCGTAGACGATAACCCGCTTCTTCTCAGCCATGCTTTCCTCTGACGAGCTCTCTGAGCAATAAACGTTAAGCTCAGCTGCTTTCTAGCTGTTCCAGCGCAAAGCAGAGGATATAAGAGAGAGATGAGAGAGAGAGAGAGAGAGAGAGAGGGTGGGAGGAGAGAGAGGGGGCGGGGAGAGAGGAGAGAGAGAGAGAGAGCGAGACGGGGGCGGGGAGAGAGGATAAGTATGAGAGAGAGAGGGGGGGGGGGGGGGGGAGGAGAGAGAGAGAGGGGGCGGGGAGAGAGGAGAGAGAGACGGGGGCGGGGAGAGAGGATAAGTATGAGAGAGAGAGAGAGAGAGGGAGCAACAGGTTGGCTTTAGCCTTTTGCTGTAGCAATACATTAAAAGAAAATCACACCTGTGTGGACTGAGCGGTGCAACTATACATTTTTTGTTATAGTAGTGTATGTCATTGTGTAATTAAGTGAACGTTTCGTGAAGATTCTTGTAAACCATGTTTTATCTGTTCCATGGACCCTAGAAGACACAAAGAAAACGGTTTACTTTTTTTTTTCCCGCCCTAACAACATTTTATCACCATGCAATACATGGCAATGTGTAGCAATATTCCGTGTCTGTCTGTATTTCTGTCGACATCATTTCTCCAAATCTGCCACCCCGATTTACACCAAATGTGGTCCAGGAGTGTATGATGTGCTCTGGAAGACCCAATAAAAATTTCACCACGATCAGCCCATAGGTAGCGCTACAGCACCAGATTCAAAACGAAAATTCATGATTATTCACAAACTACTTGTCCAATTCCAATGACATTGGCTAGGTTGTTGTACCATGGGCTGAAGCACAAGCCCAGAAAGTTTGACCAAAATCCACCAATAGGTGGCGCTACAACAACAGATTCAATATGCAATTTCACAAGGTGCATAAGCTACCTGACCAATTTTCCACAAAAACCTTGAATAATCAGTAACGGACAGTTTTATTTCAAATCAAAATCAAAGGACACACCTTCCATCATCTTGTTGCTTCCATCCTAAAGAAAGTGGATCTAAAACCTGTGGCTCAGCAACGATGTCTTGTGCCCATACATTGGCTTGCCAATGTGCTCGCAGAATGTGTTCGACGATGGACCGTTGCGTTGGACATATCTTTTCAACACCCTGATTGCCCTTGAGCTGTTTAAACATGTGCCACCGAAGTACTTCAGCTGATTCATACCCAGGTTTGAAGAGCTGACAAACAAACTTTTCACACCCGGCTAACACCTCCAAGGATGGATGAGGGCCAACACCAAGTTCAGCAAGTGCATGGAGAACATCATCACCAGTCTTCATGAACGATTTGAAGCAGGAAGATTTACCTTTTCCTCGGATGTGACCAGTGGTATCGCAACCAGTGAGCGTGTGGAATCCTGGCAATGCGGCTGCTCGTTTGGGGCCAATGGCCGTGTAGATTGGTCTGAGTTTTATCGTCCGTCTTTGATCTCCTGTGCCCATGATGATTGCACTCTCTGATTTGTTTCCCAATATTTCTCGATCGACCTTCGATTAAAGGAGCATGACTTTTGCATTGACAAAAGAAATTTTTTTTATTAAAAGGTTCCTTCTTTGACCGGGTGTATTTTGTTGGGACCTCATCCGTTACAGTAGGCCTGACCACTGATGAGTACCTACCACCAGTATATGGTCTCCCTTTACTTCGGTTACTAAGTATAGTAACATTTGATGTGACACAAGCTCGCTTGTAGCGCTCTTCATCACGTTCTGTATGTACTTTACTGACAGTGTTTCCATAACATGTTTTATGCCACACTACATGTTTGTCACTTAAATCTTGTGCACTAAATTTTCCAATTTTCTCTTTGAGTGCAATACATTCACTGTTACCGAAATCTGCTCTCTTTACAACTGCTGCCAAGACTTTATCATAAGACTGGTTTGCTGGCCGTACCAGATCATTAGATGGACCTTTTTGGCATTTGATGCACAGTTGGAAATTCAGTTCGGTCTTTGATGGTCCCTCTTCAGGTACTTCTGCCTCTGCCATGATTTACCTATAGATACAGAAAATAATAGTTTATGATGGGCAATTTAACTGACATTACAGATAATATTCAGGCTATATTTCTTTCAACATTTACCATCTGCTGTACACCAGATACAATGGTATAGTTCCCTCTTCCTCGAAGGTAGGCTAAAAACAAAAAATGGGACAATACTTAAGTTTTGTATCTTTGAACATTTTTCTTACCACATTGTCTTGTTGTGAAGTGTCCATCACCATGTGTTGTACACTAGGTGCTGTTGTTCCACTGAAAGGGTCAAGTTATATCGCCTGTCACAACCCCTTGTAGCTTGGCCTGCCAGAGTCTGTGCTGCCTACTGTCTCTGTCTTCACAAGGCCTGCAGGTTGCAAAATTGGGGTGCCAATCCATTGGGAGCACCTGGCCAGAATTGCTAGTGTGTATAGTACTTGACTGTGCTGTGCTCTGTACTGTACTGTACTGTGATTATTTTTGGAAGAAATCTTTGAGAAATGAGTTACCGCGTGGGGGACCCCGAACATCCAGACCCCTGGGAACTCGCCCAGGGGGCCGGGCCAGTTCTGGCGAGCCTTCCTGCGTCCGAAATGGTCGAGAAATTACAGAGTTATCGTGTTGCAGCTTTCCGTGCTCACGTCGCGTAGACTAGACATAGATAGGGACACACATACCGGTAGCTGCGTAATGGAGTCACCGCTCAAAAACAATTCCATAAATAAAGTAAAATAAATAATAATGTCCATAGATAAAGCTCCTCAGCTTTCTGTGTGCTTTGAGTGTTTATGCGTCTTTCTTGAGAGATGACAATCTTATGTACAAGTCATATCGCTTATTAGAATCCATTGCAACAACATAACTTAAAAAGTATAGAAATCATGATGTTTGGTGTTGGACCTGAGGAGAAAAGGGTATACACTGATGTTGGTGGAGAAAGGGTACCCCCACCCATCCCTCTCTGCTGAGGCTTATCACCACCAACTACTTTGACAAGATGCTACATGCTCTGCGTGATCTAGTCTTCTTCCTGGCTCCCAAGCTGTGGAATAAACTCCACTCACAGACGGTATACGGCAGACTCACTCCCGAACTCCAGAAAGTGGAATTTTAAAGCAACTGCAGTAAACTCCAGAAAATGCACCTTTAGCCCAAATCACACAGTATGAAATTGAGGAAAAATCTAATTTCTTAATGTCAGTTCAGTAGAATATAATCACTATTTTAAATTGATCTTGTAGTAGGCCTACATTTCATAATCCCAGTTCCTTATTTTATACACCAAAGTTGGTGCACTTGAAATGAAGGGTTTGAAAAATATGCTTTTACTAGCCTACAAGAGATTCAGATTTCCTAGTAGTAGGAATGTCCTTCCTTGTAACAGTTTTGAATTTTCACTACAGATTTTAATTCTACTTCTCCTCTGGAACATGGTTCTTGTTCCCACAGTTCCACCTTGTGGAATATTTTAGTAATTACAGCTTGTAGGGAAATATAGGTGAGCCGATTGGATACTTCATTGGAACAAATTGCTCTAATGAAGATTTCAGAGATTTTAAAGCAGGTCCTTGTCTTTGAGAATCTGTATTGTAAATATGGATTCAAAGTTTTAATACTAGAGCAAAACCTACTCACAGCTGTTCTATTCACCATAATGCCCCAACTGTATGTCCATCGACATGAGTTTAATCTTTATATAAAGAGAATTATCCAGATTGACATGAACAGTACCGTTGTGACATGAGTCAACATGCAATTATAATATGCTCTCTAAAATAATTCCTTATAAGATGGCAACGAGCATCTTTTAGATTAAAATGGTACTCCCAAAATTTTAATGCATATAAATACGACACTGTACAGTCACAATATGCATCTGTGGCAAACAATTTCTCCCAGGTCCAGGGTAGGCATCTACATTCTTGTTCCCCAAAGGTTGCCCATCTACGATTGGATTTTACAGTGTACTGTGGTACTATCCGTAACCATTACTTTGTGCTGATCACTTGACAAGACATGGTAGTTAAGCAGTCACGAGACTGCAAGGTTTGTAGCCAGCTACTACAGGCCTGGCACTTAAATATGACCCCTGTGATAGTTGAGAGGGCATGAATACTCACCGCTAGACTATGTTGACAGACATTTGGCTAGAACCCCACGCTACTTTACAACTGGTGTGATCAGTGTTTCATCACACTCTGAGCAGGACAGTCCAGGCATGTAAACAGCGACTCAAATGTCATCAGGCACGCAACGCTACCCTTTACAGTCCTGTAGATGATTATGTTCTGGGAACATGCACTGAATATTAGTGTGTCGTCCTTGACTGTTAGTGACTTTCCTGAAAACAGGTGTGTCACTCAGGCAAGCAGCGCAAGGTTAAAGTCCTAATTCACAGATTAAAGTCAGGAAGAGATAAGATATGTGGAACAAGCCACACAGTGGCACAGGCAATCCTGGTGCACACCACTATTTTTACAAGCACTAAAGGTCCTCAAATTAGCAAAAATGTGTACTTACAACTCAAGCATGTCACATGACACTGCTGCAATATTCCCATGTTATCACCAACACTGAAACACCAAGTCAGACCACCCTCAGTGAAACTACTACCCCAGGATAACATCCAATGAATCCAGCAGAAGTCTAACTTGGTTTCAGGTAGGGCTACTCTGGAACAAACAAAAAACATTCAAACAGGCAGGGGAGTCATGTAGGTTAATTGCTTTTATTCACTTTTTCCGACAAGGTTCCTGTGTTTAGGGAATGACATTCTGGTGAGGGGCAATGACAAAATACTAAACGAACATGGGCCAAGAAACAAATTCTAAACGGATTCCCCTGGTACAACTAGTAATAAAATACTAGCTGGTCCCTATAAATATTGCAGCATTAAGTAAAATGTACATGGTATGTTACAGTTACACTTCACGACATGAACAGTGGACATACAAAATGATTTACATGACTTTCTTCAGCTCGTCATACAAGACAAGCACAAAGGCTCCGCCCATGCCTCTGAGCACATTGGACCAGGCTCCCTTGAAGAAAGCCTTGCTGCCTTCATCACGGGCAATCTTCCTCCAGCAGTCCATGGTGCCACTGTACATGATGTCCGCTGGGGGGGGGAGGAAATACAAAGATGCATCACACAAACGTTGCAAGGTTTTTTTTAAGCTTAAAAATGTTTCAGATTTAACCTTTACACGCACATCCAATCCCATAAATTGGGCAGGTGCTGAACTAAAGGATTAGAAAAGCCAAAAAAATTTGTACATGGGCACTTTGTGGGTGCAATAATGTTTTTGGAAACTAGTGTTAAAGTGCATGAGCGTTGTCTTTTCTCTGTCAGATTTTAACTTACCTCCTTTGCGTCCAGACTGCATCATCATACGACGGCGGACGGTATCGAAGGGGTAGGAAACGAAACCGGCGCAGGCAGTCACAGTCTGAGCAATTGCCCAGCTGACAACAATGTGTGTATTCTTGGGATCTGGCAGCATACCTGGAGAAAAATGATGCAAGAGGATTAGGACCGTCCAAGAGTTCACCTAAACACCCAAACCCTGGTAGACATTTTGCCAAGAAATAATTTGAATTTACCCTTGGCTGTGTCATAGACGCCAAAGTAGGCAGCTCTGTAGATGATGATGCCCTGCACAGACACACTGAAGCCCTGGTACAGGCCCTTGAGGCCGTCAGACTTGAAGATCGACGCCAAGCAGTTGCCGAGGCCACTGAATTCACGCTTTCCACTCGTGCCGACGTCGGCGGCGAGGCGCGTTCTGGCGAAGTCAAGTGGGTAGACGAAGCAGAGGGAGGTGGCACCTGCGGCACCGCCACAGGCCAGGTTGCCAGCGAAGTACCTCCAGAACTGGGTCTTGTCCACACCGTCGAGGAAGACCTTCTTGTACTTATCCTTGAACGCAAAGTTGAGAGCCTGGGTGGGGAAGTATCTGATGACGTTGGCCAGGTTCCCTCTCCAGAAGGCCATGAAGCCCTGTTCCTTGGGGATACGAACGATGCAGTCCATGATGCCCTTGTACTGTTGGGCAGCTGTGATCTGTTTGCTGGCATGTTGTACCTGGAATAAGCAAAGTGATTTTGAGATTAATTTTAGCATTAGTGATTAATACAAAAAAGGTTGTTCTCAACCAGCCTACTATTCAAGGGTCATAGATTTGTATCACATTTTGAGGAGTCACAATTCAAACGTCAACATTTGAAGGTTAAACTGTGACAACTTGGCCCAGGCCGTAGCGTAACGGTCTGGGCACCGGACTGGTGATCCAGTCGCGGTGTGCCGCGGGTTCGACTCCCGGACCCGACACGGCCTTTACCGCATGTCATCCCCCCATCTCTCTCCCGTTTCCTGTCAGCCTACTGTCTGTCCCTTAAAAAAATCAATAAAGGCGTAAGCCGCAAAAAAACTGTGACAACTTAAAAATATAATATGCAAAATAGCAGGTGGACATGTTTTTACTTTTAAAGGGATCAATAAATACTGTTACAAGTAAAGGTCTGGAATTCAATTTACTTGATTAAAAGTATTGGTATCAAAATGTACCAAAAGTAGACTAGAAAGTACTCATAATGCACATTTCCAGGTATTCAAATATATAAAAACTTTTGAAAATAGCATAGCTACAAGCTCATAGTGACGCATTGTGAGCTTGTAAATCGGCCACTTTCAAATGGGCTGAAACGGTTCATAATGCAATTTTTTTAAATAATCTAAATCTACAAACTAGTAACTAAGGCAGTCAAATAATTGTAACGGAGTAAAGTACAAACTTAAATTACACCACGCTGCCATTCGCGGAGGAAAGTTTTTTTATTCCTAGGATAGCTCAGGAAAGGAGCGCTCGTTTTACCACGCCGGCTACTAGGGCGGGGCTTCCCTACTACTAGTAGTCAAGGAAAGCGCCGCCCGCACGGGCAGAACCTCACCTTCTAATAAACAAACCCCCAGCCAGCTGCCTCGCGGATTACGTCGATTTGTAATACATGCTTTGCCCGTTCGCGCCCCACTGCCGCCACAGCGGATTTTTTAATAGTTTTTGGATTAAGGTTGGTAGGCATAAACACTTGTGTGCGGTCCAAAACACAGCCCAGCGCTTCCTACTCCACTGACAACCAATCACAGCGCTCCAAATTCATCGAATCCCCCAGCCATCCTAGGAAGAAAAACTCGCATAAGGGAGACTGAAATACTAGCCGTTCAGTTGAGGCCTACTACTCATAGCAAGACCATTAGCCTACTACTAAAAACTTCATGGCAGCCATTGACCAAATTCACAGCCCCGCCTCCTGCATGTAATTTGAGCCTCGACGCACCATGCGCCGCTAGTACAAACTGGCAAACTTTCAAACATGGGGACCGACGCTAACCCCTTTGAGTTGACCTTGGTGGTCATTTGACACGAACAATGTGTGAATTCACTAACGTATCACTGTCAGGAAGTGGGGAAAAATATGCCATTAGTCAACACAACTATTCATTTTTGGCCCATTAACAAAAAACATTTCCCCCTCTTTTAAAGTTGTTCTTTTCTACGAAGCACATTGTTGCACCTGTGATATGGTATATGAAATGGGGCATACACATACAAGTTTAATTATCTCAACCTTTTAGACGACAGCAAGAAACAGGAAGAAGTCAAATGTCGAATTACCTACCGCTACAGCCCATGAGCTAGCTGCTAGCTAGCTGACGTTAGCATTGAGAGACGGTTGCACAATGCTCATTGCCAAATAACCGCAGTGGGAGAAAAGAATAAAGCCCCATTGTTCCCGAACAACTTATGTAACAATTATTACTAACCTGGAGAAGGAGCTTCACTCTCTCAATGGGAGCAACAGCTGTCTTGGAGACGGCAGCGGATATGCCACCAGCCAAGAAGTCCTTGGCGAAAGAAATTGCCGTCTCATTCATGTTTTCAGATGTTGTCAAATGTCCTCCCCGTTCAGACAGCCGCAGGACTCACTCAGGACAGGACCGGTAGGGTATGCCGACAGAGGTGAAGTGAACGTTCTGCTAACTTTGACAGGGCGTTTAAGAAGAAGGCTGGACGGCGAGGAAAAAAACGTGAGCCTCACACTCAGATTTAATTGGTTGCAAGCTGTGTGAAGTGAAGTTGTGGGCGGGGATAGAATGTCCTTGGACACATTTGTCTGTCTTCCTCATGACTCTCAAGTCAGGGCAAATAATAGCAAAGTTTGGGGGTCGCAATTTATGGCACCACGTTACACAATCAATTCATAGGGCTGCTACTTGTTTTGATATTGTCAGTTTTAAACACACAGTGCCGAATTGGAGGGTATTTATCATCATGTCATGTTCTTTAACTGGATCAAGGTCAAATCAAATGTCAGCTTTGTGCAGGAGGCCCTCTCAATTGGGTCCCAATAGTAAGGAAAGGTCATCTAACCAGTTCATGTCCTCTAATCTTCAATTTCTCATAATGATTTGATCTAATTGTACGTTTTTAAATGAATATACTAATCAAAGCTAAGAGAACCCAATTATACCAACCCAACATAATTTCACGTAATTATTTTGAGAGAAAGTAATTGTAGGCTATGGTTAGTTGGAAATGCAACACTATTGTGCAGACACTTCAGATAGGATTAGTGACATTAACAGGTGTAAGAAGTTGGATCACAGGTGTCAGACAAATGGGGGGTAATATATATAGACCTGCATGTTGTTGTTGAGAGCTTACCGGTAGTTCTATTTTCCCCTTTTTTTGAACCCATTAAGACCTGAGGCCAAATGCCTTCTAAATAAGTTTTCTGAAAAGCCTATGTTTCTAAGAAACCCCTTATCTCCATATTTGTCTCCACCAGGCCGAAGGCATGGGGAGAGAGTATGTTTTGCACTTCGTCCGTCCGTCCGTCCGTCCGTCCGTCCGTCCGTCCGTCCGTGTGTGTGTCTGTCCGTCCGTGTACAGCTAATCTCCGGCACCGTTGGCCCGGCAGATGCTAAACTGGGACTACCTTTTATGCAGAGCCTCGGTTTCGATGGGCGCTGATGGGACGCTTGTTTTACAGCGCCGGCTACTACCTACCTCAAACCCCAACCATAACGCAATATATCCCTCACCAACCTTAAACCGGTCGTTTTAACGGACCGCTCACCAACCTTAATCCAGTCGTTTTAACGGACCCCTCACCAACCTTAAACTGGTCGTTTTAACGGACCCCTCACCAACCTTAATCCGGTGGTTTTAAAGGACCCCTCGCCAACCTTAATCCGGTTGCCTGTAAAACAAGCGCTTCCTTTAGTGACCACCATGAGGCCGATTTATACTAAACACACACATTCCATTACTCGTACACATTTTAACCATACATCACGCAAATCGGTATACACTATCTCTATAGTCATGTGATCAACACAGATCTGTCCCATTTGCTATATTCCATCCCGTTTGGCTAAGATTGCCTTCTAAAGCTTGCAGGATTGGTCCTTTTCTAACAAAATGCCACAAATCATGAACAGTGTGCCATTTCCGTGAATGCAATTTTGTCAAATTAGCCTCATGGTGGTGCTATAACAGGCCAATTCCTGTTTTTACTGATAACGTCACTGATCTGTGTACAGTACAACTTTGTATGCGCACTCCCTAGGCCTAGAGGGCAAGGAAAACACCTTTACCCTGCATTTTTCGCATCTGCCTGATATGAGGCAGATTTTTGCAAAACACAGTTCTTAACATTACTCGTATACATTTTATCCATCATCACACAAATCGGTATTGACGAGGAATTTCCATCATACATTCACACCAAAAGGACATTTAAATGTATTGACAGCATGACATGAGTCTATACAAACGCTTTGAAGCTCTGAACCACGCTGTGATAACAACAGTGCCTGACACATGGCTCCTGTGACCTGGGACCATTTCCTGCTCACCTGGTCCCCTCCTGTTCCTAAACCTTCCCTCTCTCTCATGTCTCTTTCTGCCCCAAATTCTGGGTGGGGTCTATCACTGATATAATCTGTACCTCTGATTTGTGACTTTGTGCCTGGCTGCCTTGAGACCCGCCGGTGCTGCAGCATCCGTGTACTGCTGTGCACGTTAAATGAAGATAATCAAGAATTATTCCTCACGCGTTTAGTGTGTGTAAAACTGCCACATCAGTATACACTATCTATCACAAACACTCCTCTCCTCCTGGTGGAGACCTGTGCCCCAATGGGGCACTTTTTCTAGTTTAACTTTGTGTTTTTTCATAAATGAACACCCTATACTTGATCATACTACAGCATCAAACAAAAAGTATCAAAAGTAGCAGATTCACAAGTTCAAAATGCGCTGCCAAGCAATGTTTTGAGCATGTAGATCTACTACTTTTGAATTTGAATCCTGAAACTTAAAAGCATTGGACACATGAGGTTTCCACCCGACGCTATATAGCTCAAATCTAAAATGACACGGATGCTTTCCCTGTTTTAATGGGTTAAAACAATAAAAACGGTTTTGGACATACAAGGTTTCCACCCGAGGGCAACAAAATGAAAACAATCACTAGTGACCACATGGACCCACGAAAACAAGTCTCACTACAATGCAATGCGATGGTTTATTAGAACCCCACAATGCTATTGTTGACAGTCCAGAATCAAGTATGTAACATATTGAAATGTGTTTTCATACAGCATGATGATTTTCTTTTCTTTTTTAAACAACACATGTCAAATTTCCAGGGTTTGTACAGGTGAAACATAGAGCAGCCAAATGGCATGTGAACAATTACTGTTCTACATTCATTCATTATAACATCAGCCTGAATGTCAGGCCAATACTGTAATGTTAGGAAGCCTACTGTATTATAGTAATAAACAATTAAAAGTCTGCACACCGGTTCAGACTTTTATTGCTGCTAGTTCTTCCTGATAAAAGATCTTGTGATCGTGTGCATTGAATACCAATAAAAAGAAAGTGGAGCTGAGAACCGATGTGTGGACCTCACTCATTTTACTGTTGAACTGAACTTCTGTTTGTCCAGCACCTTGACTTTAGATTGGGATGTCTTTCTAGCCTAACTGCATTGTAACCTCATAATAATATCAGTCTCATCTTCTGGATTAAGGCCAAGTTGTGCAATTCTAAAAACACTACAAAATAATAAAATAATAATAATAATAATGACACCCAAGGCACATTACAACCATGTAGCAAACCATGTTACTATGGTTTAAATACGAATAGTAGTTACAGAAATATTAAGAAAGATAAGAAAAATGTATATAAATTAAAGTTTGTGCTTTGCACCATGTAAGGCCATGGTCAGACCAAGATAATAATACATGGAGAGATAATACTGTCAGAAGAATAACTGTTGTGATAGAGGTAGAGCTTTGCTGGCAGAAATGCATGATAGTAGATGTCAAGTCAAGTACGTATAATATCATTGCCATGAACAAATGAAGGGTGCGGTCACATCAAACTTAAATTCTGCCTATGGGGTCAGATTCTGCCAATGCTTTTCAATGGGAATGGAGTCTTTTTTGCGGAAATCCTCGAACGGCAACACACCGCTTCATTTCCATTGGAAAGCAATGGCAGAATCCAACCGGAGATAGGCCGAATCAAAGTTCGGTGTGATTGCACATGAAAGCTGAAATTCAGGAGAATAGGAGGATTAAGACTGACACTAGCTTCTGCCATAGCAGCTAGTAAAAGGTTCAAGGCCCATTTGGCCAGTCCATGTCTTATAAAATATTCACCAGTGAGGTGAGGAGGAGTATATTCCGGCATAGAAGACAAAATTCATCGCGCTGTGTCACCAACGATTTTCAAAGGATGACGCCTGTGACCGAAAGCTCATGTTTTTCACACGACGCTTCACCTCTTCCAACTCGTAAGGCCTCAGGCTTTGGTCTACCCCTGGTTTGCGTGTGTAGCTCAGCGGCGAGACAATGTACCCGTTGCGGTAAAGGCACACCTGCTTGCACATCTCAAAGCAGGTGAAGAGAAGGCCAGAGTAGGGAACAATCTGTGGAAGAAAGGGGTAGATATTTTAGAACACTGGTTCTCAAACACAAGCTCGTACAAGCTCATAGCGTGGCACCGAGTGCCGCGCTATGAGCTTGTAGGTCTGCTATTTTTTTTAAATCGTGAAAATGTGGCGTAAATCTTTGAATAAATATTCTTTGAGAGCAAACTTTTTAACTCAAATATTTGCTTCTGGGGGATCCCTGGAACAACATATTTTCAGATGGGGGTCGGAGGCCAATTACAGATTATTTTTGGGGTCCTTGACATGAAATAGTTTGAGCACCACTGACATAGAAACATAGGTTTTTCAGAAAACTGTCATTATTTAGAAGACATTTGTAGAATCGTCCTCAGGTCTAAATGGGATAATTACAGTTGTTTAAAAATGTAAATTTAAATGTAAATTTTAAACTAAATTCAATTCTAAATGGGATAATTACAGTTGTTTAAAAATGTAAATTTAAATGTAAATTTAAAACTAAATTCAATTCTAAATGGGATAATTACAGTTGTTTAAAAATGTAAATTAAAATGTAAATTTTAATGTAAATTTAAAACTAATTAAAACATTATTCAAAAGAATAATTCATGACTAAATAATTTCATGACTAAATTAGGGAGAAAATAGCAGATCTACAAGCTCACAACGCGGTGCACGTTCTGAGCATTTACATATTGGGGCCGCAAACTGCCATCAAATGACATTTGGAGGTGGAATAACAGAACAGAGCATGCTATGCCAGAAATAGAAGCTGCCCACCTAGCGTTGTGGCATACCTTCATGTATTACACGTAGAGCTTTGCTTTCCAAACCCCATCCCACACCCACACACGTCTAATGTATACGCCGCCGCACGACGGTATCTCTTGGCAAAAATAAAATAATTCAAGGTAATGCTGCATTCACACTGACAGCTATAAAGATACAGGCTACCATTCATTTTCAATGTAAGCCAGCGACATACAGTCATATATATATATTAGTAGTTGCTACAGCAGCTACAAAAAGGTTGAGCTGGTTTCAAGTTAAGTTTAACTTTTTATCTGCCAGTGTAACGCCCCTTGAACTCATCTGAACACGTCGTTTACTATCTGGAACAGAGGTTGTAATTATTTAATGTAACAGACAAAGTACGATTTTGACGCATGTGACTGTTGTGACATCAAGCTCACACACTATTGATGTGAACAGCCATGTGTACAATCGTGTCTTACTTGACAAGTTGACATGAATAAACAAACAATGTAGAGTACGGCAATTTATAGCCAACATATACCGTCGAGTCAAGCCATACCTTTATTGCATTGGCAGTAAAGCCACTCCAAAGTGAGAGGATGCCCTTGTTTTTCACCACTTGTCTAAAACAGTCCACCATTCCTCTGAAATGAACGTCAACTCCACCAAAATGGGGCAACCGGGCACTCTGCGCCTGAGAGGAGAATACAAATGTCAGTCAGTAAAGTGTCATGAGGTATCTAATAAACCAAACTTCAGGAAGAAGGTGGCATATTAAAAGAAGACAGATTAAGTAAGTGCAATTGGGTTCACGGATGTGATGGACACAAACTCTGTGTATTACATTACTTTTATTTTCATCAAGGAAAATGTAAGCTTCTGGTTCCACTGAGTAAGGCTCATTCAATGGACCAATTGGTACATGATTAACTTGCAAAAGTGAAAATGTGCATTTAACATCAAGAAGATACTCTGGTTTTATTTTTTATGTGGGCAGATCGATCAATAAGAACATTCAAATGTGTGATAGTTGTGAACACAACAAAGTGACTACAACATATTTCAATAGATAATGTTGACCTAATAGCCTAGCATAGGAATCGGTAATATTCCGCAGAACAGAAAAAAACTCACAGTGCAGTTATCACGGTTTTGCTGGGAATAGAATAATTCAGTTTTACAATCACACTGGATGACCTTTTGTTAAGGTACATGAATGCTCAGCAAACTTATCAGTTAAACAATACCTAGGTTAATCTACTACTACAAAGATTGCGTTTCTATTGTCCATTTCTCACTGACACTTAACTCCGAGCTGTTGATGACAGAGGAACTGTGGATAAGTCTCATAATAGATATGTGAGAGTTTTAAATTGTAGTAACTATCACATCTGAAAGTTGTTTTATTGTTTGATATACTAGAAACAAGTGACACCCAACTAGCCGACTGTGTGATAGTTACTGGCTATCTATAGCTTCAGCAGACCAAAGACTACATTTGCATTCTCAGCTGCTGTTGAACCTTGTGGTACGGTAGCTAATAATAGGCTGATAAAACCGGAAGTAGTATTCTGCCCTTCGAAGACCTATTGTTCCCCATGTGTGTGTGTGTGTGTGTGTACACACTCTGTGTGTGTGTGTGTGTGTGTACACACACACACACACACACACACACACACACACACACACACACACACACACACAGAGAACTGCTGGTAGCCTAAGCCTATATTGTTTATAGTGTATTATGAGTTTTAGACGCACACAACACAAAAGTAGACTTAATATAAATCAGAAAAAGTTCTCTACTGCGCTGCGTAGCGAAACTAAAGTTTGCTTTGAATGATATCTTCTTTGATAGAGGAGGGGGCATTCTTGTTGCGTGCAGAACACAGAAGCAGCAGCCTACATGAGCAATACTGCTATCACTGCTGTGCTGTGTTGCTATGAGAACGTGCGTTCACGTGTTGTTATGCAAAGTGGTAGCATTTTATTTGGGCACGGTACTTGACACGGGGGGGGTGAGGGGCGTTCTCTTGAATCTAGGCCGGGGGACACGTCTAGCATGCATGTGCGTGCACCGTTCCATACCTACGCGTGCACATCACTTTTGTTTTGGTACCAAGGCGTGGTACTGCGTTCACCACTGACACCCCTGCTTATATCGCGTATGGTACTATATACATATATATCTATATAGCACGGAAAATAAATATGACACTGATCCACCAAGTAGTTTGTAAGATTAGCTGTGGAAAGACAGACAGACAAGACACATGAAAGCATGCACTACTCATGTAGTATTAATTTAATTTTCTTTTTTTTTAATATATTTTTTATCCCACGATTTTGTAACCCATTTTTCACCCCTGTGTCAATCATCTAATGTGATCCTGGGCTCTACACACCCTCCGCCAACCTGGGGAGAGCAACGGACCTAACTCATGCTTCCTTCATGCTTGAGTGTCCAAGTTGCTCCTTTACACCTGACAGGGGGGAGTTTCCCTGGTTGGACGTAGCGCGTGGAAGGAACACATTATTCCAACCAGTTCCTTTCCCCTCCATCAGGCGCTCCGGGTGGCCAGGGGGAGGCAGTTTAGAGACCAGGATTACTGCATGTTTTTGTGAGGGTACCTACCCTAGGGGACACGGGGAGAACATGCAAACTCCACACAGAAAGGCCCTTTCGCCAACCCCACCTTCGGGTATGGGCACTGATGACGTGGAGGAGGAAACACGCCGCCAGCACCCACAGTGCCCAGAGCGGGAATCGAACCCAGGACCTTCTAGCTGTGAGGCGACAGCACTACCAACTGTGCCACCGTGCCCCCTTATTAATTTCATTTTCTGAAATTGAAACCCATATAACTTCACTACTTTTCAAAATGTAACCAAATAAATATGCAATTCAATTCAATTCAACATACTATTTCTTACTGAGATTTCAAAATGATTGTAGGCAAAAGAGCGAGAAACAATAGCCTTACATACAAATTGCATGCAATGAACAAGATCAATACCACCAATTAGTAAACTTACTTGCATCTTCCTTTTGACAGTTTCAAATGGGTAAGACAAGGTTTGTGCCACTCCTGCAGCAACACAGCCAATAATAAAGTTCTGGAGTGAAGTTAAACGGAAAAGAGGCTGCTGCCACAGCTTATCCAGGTTCATGTAAACCACACAGCACCCAACAGAAAAGGGGAATGCACCTGTAGTGAAAGAAAATGCAGGTTGCCAAACTTAAGACCTGAGAAACCAGTAGTTATTTTTCATAATTCCAAATAATTCCAAAAAACACTTTGAAGATTTTTCTAAAATGTTCAAAAATAGCAGCACAAGCTCACAGCGTGGCACAAAGTGAACTTGTACATCTGCTATTTTTGAGCGCTAAAAATCTAAAATGACACAGATCCTTTCCCGGTTTAAATTATTTAGAATAGAACACACTGAAGCTACATATTACAATTTCTGAAAATAAGTGGTCAGCAATGACACAGTCAACCTCCAACATTATCTTTATCATTTATCATCTTTATCATCGTGCCACAACCTTATTGTAAATGAATGAATGCTATTTGTGTATTGATGTTTAGTTTACCTAAGACGGTGAGAGAGAAGCCCCTATAAAGTGCCAGAAGTCCTTCGCCCCGGTAGATCTTTGTGAGAGTGTGAACCACACCGACATACGTGGGCTCCCTGCAGTTCTGAACAATGAGCCTGGTCTCTGCCACCTCCAGAGGGTACGTGACCAGGGCAGCCGCTATTCCCGCCACACTTCCAGCAAATATAGCCCTCCACTGAGATATGTAGCCCAATTCATCCATGTGCAGGTGGACTATCCTGGAGATGGAAGAAAGAAAATATAAACACTCAGAAGGTGGGAACGAAAAAATCAAAGTCACATGAAAGAATTGTGATTGGTGCATTTATATAGTGCCTTTCTCTCACACACACACACACACACACACACGGCCCATAGCACTTACCCTACCCCCTTAGATAGCATTTCTGTACACTTAGATAGCACTTGATACAGACTTATAGCATATTATGTAGACAGCACTATAATTGCATTGTATGTAGTCATAGCACGTCATAGACAGTACATTATGTATAGCATAGTATAGTATATATGTATAGTTTAATTATATAGATATTCCACTGTTACTTTCTTAGCTTACGCATGTTTCATGATAAATGCTTTTTATGTGATGTATTCCCATGCTTTTTTGTTCTTGCTCTGGATTAAGAGCGTCTGCTAAATGCCTAAATCGTAAATTGTAAATTGGAGGAAACCAGGCCAAGGCACCAACCTGCTCATCGGGAGCAGTTTGGGGTTCAGTGTCTCTTGCTCAAGGCCTGGAAGAATTCTGCTGCATTGTGCATTTGAAACTTGAATGTTGGCTTGTGGTCGTTTAACAATACAGTGACTTACAGCTAATGTTGACAATTACTGAATATGGACAAAATGTAAACACAGCGAGTCTCTGCCAGCTTGTACATCTGCCATTTTTTTACATGAAACATTTCTGCCAAATACATATAATTCTGGGGTTCAATCTAAACTACTGATTTAGAATGCATTGGTAGAATGGGTCTGAGGTGGGTCGTAACGGGTTAACAGCTGATCATTGTGTGGTAGAGGGTTGTCACGTGGACGGGGTGGGATCTCAGCTATATGGGGGATGGCCGAGAGGTGGCACCCGTGCAACAGGCTTTTGTAGAATGTATGGAATGTGTCTCAACTCTAATGGGCCTGGTTTTGCTTTAAAAGTCCTGACAATCTCAAAAACCCATCTCACTCTTAATGCGGGATGAAACTCTAGGTTGAGTTTGACTTTTGTGTTCCAGTTCAGGTTAAAAAGATTTAGGTGTGTCTGTCACTGTCAATGTGCTTTGACAATACAAGCCTACTTGCAAATTGGCACACCCATGGCTCTAGGCACATTAGGCCAAAACCGCACCAATGCAAGTCCTTGCAACTGCCACTGAGGATACTGATTTCATGCAACTACTCGCAACCGTTTGGTTGCAAGGAGTTGCATGGCCAATCATTGGTGCGGTTTGGGCCTTAACACACCCATCATTAATTGTATTCAGCTGCGTTGCTTACAAGCCATGATCTAATCGGCAGTACATAGTTTTTAACCTGAACAAGAGAACAAATTACAAAATCAGCCTAATTTCATGCCTGTGAAAAGACCAAGCTGTCTTTTCCTGACTGTAAAGGTGGTTGCACACTGGGCGCGTTTTTTGGAAAACCGATGGAGGAAAAAAAAAAATCTGAAAATCGCACCCGGTGTGACCTTAACTGTGACTATGTCAGGAGGTAAGATCGGGTGACGTCACATGTCTTGGGTAAAAGTAGCACCACACAGCACACTGCACAGACTACAGCTGACTGGGAGGACATAACTCCCCTTACTGTAATGAATAATGTATAAAGTTTTACTGTACAGGCTGCCCTGTACAGTCAGTGAATCTGACTCCACAGGACGTGGTTGTTGTGAGAGACTCCTAAAAATTCTCATGGCGGTCTCAGTGTTCATTTCTGCGACCACTAAAACTAAACTAACGACTACCTTTTTTTCACTGATGAATGGTAAAATCTTATGATATTCAGTCAACTAAAACTAGACAATTTTGACTTGACTAAAACGAAATGGTCTGAGGCAGGGCATCAGCAGACAAGGTCAGGGGGCTTCAGCAGAGAGAGAAGGCCGGGTGGGGGGTTTCAGGCGTCGGCAGCCAGGGACTGACAGCAGACTTTCCGGCAGGGGAGTCGGCTGGGGGTCGAGTGATGACAGTTTTGTCATTTGTCATTGTGATGAGTTTTTAGGCAGGGATATGCCGAGAGGGGTTAAGATATAGAAGGTATGCGCATGCTTAAAGTGAATGGCACGTCGAGTGGCAAATCGAGTGGCAAAGCAACATGCATTGCAAAGTGAGTTTAACATTGTTTAACGTTGTTTAATGCAATCAGATAGGACTTTTCTGTTTGGATGCATGGGCTGTCAAGGCCAGAAAGTAGTTTGTTGCCCAGTGGGCATTCCTGCATAACTTCCGGGTTTGATGATGATGTCACACGCATACCCTCTATAGTGGGGCGTTGGCTGGGACAGTCGAGAGGGGATTATTCAGGCATGGCATAATTGTTTTTAAGCAGGTTTGCAGATTTGTGTCATGGTTAAATATAGCAACTACAACTAAAACGTTGCTGCTGGCCGTTTCATTCTGTTATTTACAAACAATAATCAGGAATTGTATTTGCTGACAAGGCATCCAGAAAGAACATAATAAATAGTGCCTCTTGGGTATTTGAAAAGCAGCATCAACAAAACTAAGCAGGTCATTATTATTCATTAGTGTGCTAATCAACCAACTAATATTATCCAGGAAGGCGTACTGTTTATGAGGGATAATCATAAAACAGAAGAGCTCTTCTCTCCAGGAAGGAACATTGTGTACAGAACAGAACAATCATTTGCAGAGGGGATGGGGTGTGTGCTGTTGTTTACATATAGCCTACACGTGCCTTCTTCACCCATCATGACAGGCTACAGCAATAACTACTCTATTAAAGTACTAACCTTAGGTACTAACTAGATGACACGTGTTACACCTCATCATATACTATTATTATTTATATCCCCGATAGTCTGTTTACAATCAATAGCTGTACGGTACGGGGGGGGGGGGGATTTTCTTGCCCTACAATGACACCAAAATCGTCCGAGTAAATCCTAGCGTTCTGATTGGACCAATAGTGAAGGCGTGACACTCGCGTTCCAGAAAACAGGAAGTCATGTATGTGTTGGTTTTGTAGAAGCTTAAAGCTACTGTCAGAGCTTGGCTTGCTAATAATAATATGATCACACGTTGTTCCATTTTAAAGTACACAATGCATTTCCTTAATTTGCTGTCCAGTCCAAATTAGACACAATTGAAGACACAAACAACCATGCTTGCAGTAGTTGTACATGTTCAAGCTATTATCCACTTTTTCAGCGGGCTTTTTACAAGACACTGGTAGCTTTTTGATTGATTGATTGAAGTATTTATTAACAGTTTGCAGAGTTACAGTACATTTCAAGCACAACTCAATACAAAAACTGTTAACTGTGAGTGGACGACACCATAAAAAAGCATTACACTTGTTTACAAGAGGGTGCAGCATTCTTTCTACCCCACTGTCCCCCCAGTAATTAACAGTTTGAATGTGTCCCACAGGCTACAACCTATTAATATGTGTACAATATTTCATATTTATAATATTTGTGTGAGTGTGTCTGTCTCAATTCGCTTACTTTTTGTACGTTGCTACATGCACCGCGCTGTAGGGAAACAGTCGGAGACAGGAGACCACATTCCCTTTCCAGAATCCCCTGAGTCCCTCGTTCTGTGCGACGAGGAGAAAAGTGTGCCAGAAGCCCCTCTTGCAGTGGAAAGTGCCCACCTGGCTCTTGATCTTCACCACCTCCAGAGGCGACGTGACGGTCTTGCTGAAAAACCCAGCGAAACCGACGCACAAAAAGCCCTGGTAGTTTGTCAGTCTGACGTCTTCTGTAACGGTTGCCATTATTATTATTATTACTGCTGTCTGGCGCTGCTGCTATGGTGGCTGCGTCCAAAATCGCGTCTTCTTCTTCTTCATCCGAAGGACTCTGTGTGATGATCTAATCTTCTTCTAGGAACGAGTGGGACACAGCGGTTGTTTACCAGGATTAAGTTGCAGGTATCCGTGCCGTGGTGTTGTTGTGCCTTCTTGAGCCAGCGGTATTATGTGACACTGTGTGGTCTGACATAGCCTGGGTAAACCCACTCCCCCTGCTGGACAACATTTCATTGGGAGGGGTTTACCCCAGGTTTACCCAGGCTAGGTCTGACACAGGAACGTTACTAGCGGCCAGTGATCGTCATGACAGAGAGAGCGGAGCACAGGGCGCCGCCAGCAGAAAGAAAGCACGGTGATATTCCAGCAAAATAACACTAGATGGTAGTGTTTGGTCCACTTTTGGTGCTCGGAACTTCTGCGTTTATTTATTTGATTGATTGATTGATTGATTGATTGATTGATTGATTGATTGATTGATTGATTGATTGATTGATTGATTGATTGATTGATTGATTGATTGATTGATTGATTGATTGATTGATTGAAATATGTATTAACAGTTTGCAGAATTACAGTACATTTCAAGCACAACTCAATACAAAAACTGTTAAATGTGAGTGGACGACCCAATAAAGCATTACTCATTACACTTGTTTAGCTATAGGGTCCACCATGTTCAAATCATCAAAACACATGTTTTAATGACTGTTGGTAGGGCGTTCCACATTTTGGTGGCATACGTGCGAAAATTATTTTGTCCCTTGTTTGTGCCGAATCTGGGTTGCACATGGTTTGTTGCACTCCCTCTGGTGTTGTGGGTGTGGACTTCGTTAACATTAAGGAAGTATTTAGACAGGTAGGCCTACATGGGTGGTGTATCGAATCTTGTGGACCAGACCCATTGCAAGACGCTGTACTCTGTCATCGACCCTAAGCCAGCCTGTCAAAGTGGGTAGGGGTGAGGTGGGTTCGGGGGGTGAGGCCAAGTAGGAGCCTGACCAGTTTGTTTTGGGAAGTCTGGAGCCTTGTTTTAAGGGCATTTGAGGTGCTGTGGTACCAAGAGGTGCATGCATAGTCAAAGAAACCTTGTACAAGGGCTCCTGTTAGGGTCTTAAAGGTGTTTTTGTTGACCAGTGAGGAGATCCTGTAAAGGAATCTTGTTCTTTGGTTGACTTTTTTGATTACGTTGGTGGCCATTTTATCACCGACATTTGACTGACTGACTGACTAACTGACAGACTGATTGATTGAATACTTTATTAACAGTACAGTACTGTGCCAGTACACTACTAGACTAGTATGATTATTTATACAATAGTGCTAAAAGGATAACACAAAAAGGCCTGAGGGCTTATTTCCATTGTGGTCGACTCCTGACTGTCAATTCATAGAGACATTTAAACTAGACATACAATAATACACCAGACATAACATAATCAGCAAATAAAATGTAGCCTACAGTAAACAGTTGGGGGTGGTAGTGGGGGGTCATTTCTGGTGTTGAGATTAATAGGACCAGTTACCATTTGCAGACAGATAGGTGCTCTTTTGTGGAGGTTTTGAAGGAGGGTAAGCAGTCACGCTTTCCGATGGCTGTTGGTAGAGCATTCCACATTTTGGTGGCATAGCCTCGTGATTGATTGATTGATTGATTACTTTATTAACAGTTTTCAATTTGTAGAGAGTTTACAATGATTGTTAAAAGGACAACACAGGAAGCTTGTTTCCATTGTAAATTGCATTCTGCTAGATTCAGAGTGTGTGTGTGTACGTGTGTGTACGTGTGTGTGTGCCCCCATCACATGGTGTAGGTGCAATCTACTTATTGTGTTTATCTTCAAATAATGCAAAAAAAAATAACTACAATACTAGAAAAGATGCATTACAGAATATGGTAATACTACACAATATTTATTACAATACAACAATGTATTAATGTCACAGTGTGTCTCATCACTCATCAGTAGATCAGAACCTCTCGCAAAATATTCTATTTCTATGTTACAACTAAACCAGTGTTGATTTCGTCAACTAAAAATGTTCGTCGACTACTTTTTTCCACTTACTTACTTACTTATCCCCATTACGCCGGCTGGCGCATAGGGCAGCAACAAAGTTCCTCCACTTGTATCTGTCTTTGCCATATTCTCTATGGTCCCCCAGCTCTGATGTTGTTGCTGGAGCTCCTTCTCGATCGTCCTACGCCATGTCATTTTGGACCTTGGACCTTTTTCCACTGACGAAAACTAAATGGAAACTAAATGAAAACTAAGCTATGATGACTTAAAACTAAGACTAAATATACTGAAAATTTCCGTCAACAAATAAACTAAAACTGAAACTAAAACTGACACATTCTGACAATATTGACACATGATGGCTCTATAGAGGGTATGCGCATGACATCATCATCATGCCCAGAAGTTATGCGGGAACGCCTACCGAGTGGCAAAAAACTACTTTCTGGCCTTGACAGCCCATAAACAGAAAAGTCCTATCTGATTGCATTAAACAACGTTTACACGACATTAAACTCACTTTGCAACTCACTATGTGCCCACCCTCTATTGTGACATGTGACAATCTGTGTCAATGCACCTTGTTCATTTAGAACGACACCTGTATGAATGAGAGTGAGACCATGTAGGATGTGAGCAGAGGGGTTTTGTGGTCACTGTAGGAGCAAATGGGCTCCATGCATCATCGAGACAATCAAAGCCGGACCATGTGGGAAACGCTGGGCCACATGCGGCCGGCTGAATGACCTCCTGCGTTGTGTTGTCCCCTTGCTGTGTGTTGGTTCAGTATAGTGGAGGAAGCTCTAAATCCCAGTTAATCTGCCACTGCACTGCACTGGGAGAGCTGGGTGCTCCACAGCTATGGATGCTATCTCTTCAGTCATCAGTGTTGTACTGGTCTGCTGCCTAGTATGCCGGCAGCCCCACAGAACCTTCCTAACTAAAATGTTAGGAAGGGACTAGTCACTAGTGGCTAGTGGACAAGAGATCCAGTATAAGTAATTTTACAATTAGTTGCATGCTGAAAATAGCCGATCTGCAAGCTCACAACGCGTCGCAGTGCGAGGCGTTGTGAGCTTGTAGATCGGCTATTTTCAGCAAGTGTCATTACGAGGGCATCAAGGACCGCCAAAATACATTTTAGTCGACTAAATCAATTGTAGATTTAGTCGACTAAAATCTTATATTTAGTCGACTAAAACTAGACTAACAAACATTCCAGGTGACTAAAATGTGACTAAAACAAAATTAAAACTATTCAAGAAAATCTGACTAAAACTAAAAATCAAAAATTGCTGCCAAAAACAATACTGAACTCAACCCAAATAAAAATATCCTGTAGCATACTGTAATATTATGCAGCCACCTTTCCCCACCCCATCTCAAAACGACTCACCTCACTCTCACTGTGCACCCTATCTCACTCCACCTCACCCCCCCTGAGCCTACCTCACCCTGAGACCCTATCTCAGCTCACCTCGAGGTGGGGTGGGGTGGACCCCACCATGGGTGTTTTTACCTGTACAATCAAACATAACAATCCCTGTGATTGATTTAAGCCGGCAGTCAGATGTACTAGGTGTTATATCAGCTATCTTGACACCAGTGTGTGTTCAAGCACTTATTGGGATCCATACCTTCTCAGGTTGTGACTAACCTCACCTCACCAGGCTTTCCACCTCGGAGGAAAGCCTGGTCTCTGTTCCAAAAGTGCCGTGGGAACCGGTCTGGTGCGGATGATATCGTTACGTCATGTTGTAGTCATCAGGCAGGAACAATCAAACGGGACGTCCTTTTCCCTCAAAACGGAAGAATAACAATAAAAGCTCTCGTAGCCTGTAGCTTTTATTGAGAAAAATCGGTTTGAGGGAAAAGGAAGTTCCGGAAGATTGATGACTACAAAACAATACTACAACATGACGTAGCGATATCATCCGCTCCTGACCGGATCATAAACCCGAAATGGAATGGTGCCCAGGCTAGGTTGTGACTCTACCAGAGCTTTTCATGGCAAATGCATTTTGTGTTGCTTGTTGTGAGAAAGATTAGATTAGATGTCCTTTATTATCCATCCAGGGAAAATCATTTTGCGTGGGTCAATGCATACATTCAAGACAAGACAATACATCATTTTATACACAATTAAAACACCAAGCAAAGTTGTTTTTTTAAAGAAAGCAATATGTCCTCTCTATAGTTGTGGAATACCCTATGTGTTTGTGTGTAGTTTTCATGTGTGTATGTGTGCATGCATGCAATGATGCACAATGGAAGCAATTAGCACACCGAGTCCAGCTCATCCAGTGTGTGTGTGTGTGTGTGTGTGTGTGTGTGTGTGTGTGTGTGTGTGTGTGTGTGTGTGTGTGTGTGTGTGTGTGTGTGTGTGACGTGCATAAATGGGGCAAGTCCAGTTGGACCAGTTGAGCTGGATCAGGTATTAGGGAGTTTGTGTTTATTAATTAAGGAGCCTGATGGCTGTGGGGATGAAACTGACACTTTGCCTTCTTGAGAGAGGCACCATTATATCTTCTATACCTGAGAACAGGACCTCATAGTTTATGAGTTGGGTCTCTCACTATATCTTTATATCTATATCATAGTTTATGAGTTGGGTCCCTTCAGAGATGCTGAAGGGCAGAGCACTGCACCACCATAACACCACTGTTAGTTAGTTGCTGCAGCGTGAGGTCTAGCCAACACCACAGAGTGAGGTCTAGCCAACACCACAGAGTGAGGTCTAGCCAACACCACAGAGTGAGGTCTAGCCAACACCACAGAGTGAGGTCTAGCCAACACCAACTAGTTACTACAGAGTGAGGTCTAGCCAACACCAACTAGTTACTACAGAGTGAGGTCTAGCCAACACCAACTAGTTACTACAGAGTGAGGTCTAACCAACACCACAGAGTGAGGTCTAGCCAACACCAACTAGTTACTGAGTGAGGTCTAGACAACACCACAGACTGAGGTCTAGCCAACACCAACTAGTTACTACAGAGTGAGGTCTAGCCAACACCACAGAGTGAGGTCTAGCCAACACCAACTAGTTACTGAGTGAGGTCTAGACAACACCACAGACTGAGGTCTAGCCAACACCAACTAGTTACTACAGAGTGAGGTCTAGCCAACACCACAGAGTGAGGTCTAGCCAACACCACAGAGTGAGGTCTAGCCAACACCACAGAGTGAGGTCTAGCCAACACAACAGAGTGAGGTCTAGCCAACACCACAGAGTGAGGTCTAGCCAACACCAACTAGTTACTACAGAGTTAGGTCTAGCCAACACCACAGAGTGAGGTCTAGCCAACACCAACTAGTTACTACAGAGTGAGGTCTAGCCAACACCAACTAGTTACTACAGAGTGAGGTCTAGCCAACACCAACTAGTTACTACAGAGTGAGGTCTAGCCAACACCAACTAGTTACTACAGAGTGAGGTCTAGCCAACACCAACTAGTTACTGAGTGAGGTCTAGCCAACACCAACTAGTTACTGCAGAGTGAGGTCTAGCCAACACCAACTAGTTACTACAGAGTGAGGTCTAGCCAACACCAACTAGTTACTGAGTGAGGTCTAGCCAACACCAACTAGTTACTGAGTGAGGTCTAGCCAACACCAACTAGTTACTGAGTGAGGTCTAGCCAACACCAACTAGTTACTGCAGAGTGAGGTCTAGCCAACACCAACTAGTTACTACAGAGTGAGGTCTAGCCAACACCAACTAGTTACTACAGAGTGAGGTCTAACACCAACACCACAGAGTGAGGTCTAGCCAACACCAACTAGTTACTACAGAGTGAGGTCTAGCCAACACCAACTAGTTACTGAGTGAGGTCTAGCCAACACCAACTAGTTACTGAGTGAGGTCTAGCCAACACCAACTAGTTACTGAGTGAGGTCTAGCCAACACCAACTAGTTAGTTACTGCAGAGTGAGGTCTAGCCAACACCAACTAGTTACTACAGAGTGAGGTCTAGCCAACACCAACTAGTTACTACAGAGTGAGGTCTAACACCAACACCACAGAGTGAGGTCTAGCCAACACCAACTAGTTACTACAGAGCGCAGTTAGCTGTGTGTGTGTCACGCTGCGCTCAGTACCACACACTTCTCAATAATTCGTAATTTATTCTAATTGTTGTTATTGCAATTTACGAGCGGGTATAGGCTACTTGAGGCCAGTAAACTGTCTTTTTTGGTTTGATGATGTGCAACCGCAACACACCCACCCCAGCCGGTTCATGTTAATACAAAGTGCCAACATTAAAAGTACTCATTGTGCAGAATACTACTTCTTTTAAAAAGGTTTTTCAATTTGTCAAAATATTTCTATAGCTGAGATAGATAGATGAAATAAGTTACTGTATTACATAAGAGACTGGAGCAGCACGGACATTTAGAGCCTTTTATTTAGGTGCTGAGTATACAAACGACTAACGTTTCGACCTTGCGGTCTTCATCAGAGTCATAGGGTGGTAGCATTTGGGCATGTCTTAAATACATGTTACTGTATTACTCATTAGTCATTGTTTGTAAACCCATTCTGGGCGGGAACCCCTTTTGGTGTTTTAAACATTATGTTATAACATTATGTTATAATTTAGCTATTGAAAAAAAAAAAGCTCTTGTAGATCTGCTATTTTTGAAAAAGTGTGAAAATGTGGCCCAAATCTTTGAATATATATTCCTTCAGAGCGAACAATTTTAACTCAAATCTTTGCTTCTGAGGGGATCCCTGGAACAACACATTTTCAGATGGCGGACAGCGGCCAAATACATACACTTTTGGGGGTCCTTGACATGAAAATGTTTGAGAACAACTGCCATAGAAACATGAGGTTTTTCAGAAAACTGTCAGGATTTAGAAGACATTTGTAGAATCGACTTCAGGTCTAAATGGGGTTACCTGAACATGTTATCTCCCATAAGTCGTTAGTTTTACCAGAGTAAGTCCATTCCTTTGTAATGCAGTCTTTTGCCACAGCCTCAGATCCTTTACAGTTGGATATGGTGTGCCATACAGCATGGCGTTTAGAACCCCGCCTTGTGCGTTTTATGTAAAGAGCATGGCCACAGCCCAGCTGTCTACACACCACATGTGAATCCTTCATGTCCCAGTCGCGATACCGATCAAACGTCGGTCTCCACGCTTTCCCGATTTCCATCTCCAGTACACCGGCACAGTTACTGGTTCCTCCCACCAACCTGAACTCTGTATACAGAGACAACAGAGAATAAACAGTGAAGGAAAGAAATTGAAAGAAAAAGTAATGATTGATGAAAACCTTGTGGCTACAATCAATAATGTTCAGTTGTTGTTTTGTTGGTGTGTTGGTTGAGAGAGAGAGAGAGAGAGAAAGAGAGAGAGAGAGAGAGAGAGAGAGAGAGAGAGAGTGTGTGTGAGAGTGTGTGTGAGTGTGTGAGTGCAACAGGTTGGTTTATTTGTTGAAGGACATGATTTGCTGCTATTTATTTGATATTCACTGGGTGGGAATTTGTAACTTTACTTATGTGTAGAACACACATACCACATGCACACACAGACACCATAATAATTAAAAAAGCGTATAGTTGATATTTTACCTGAACAGGTGAGTCCAACAGCCTTGTCAGGTGAGCATGTGTTTCTAGTTGAGTTTGAGGTTTTACAGTCCAGGATAACGGACTCGTTGCCTTCACAATGGAACTCTCTGGTCCACATTGGAACGTTCCCTTCTCCATAGAGCGCCCCCTGGAGGACTGCATGAGTTCCCCCGCCAAGCTGCCTGCACACCACCTCTGCGTCCTGCTGGTCAAAGTCACCTTCACACACTGAGACCCACGACTGGTTAGACTTCACCTCCACTCTGCCTGAATATTCACTAGGCCCGTTCACCAACCTCACAGACTCTGGGGGTGGGGAGAGAGAGAGAGGGAGAGAGAGAGAGAGAGAGAGAGAGAGAGAGAGTATGGAACACACGGGACACTGATAGCCGATCTACAAGCTCACAACCAGCTTGTAGATCTGCTACTTACATGTTTGCAAAGTAATTTTGATTATCTCAAATAATTGTGTTTAGACTGCATCACACACTCTCTCTCTCTCTCTCTCTCTCTCTCTCTCTCTCTCCCCCCACCCCCAGAGTCTATAAACCTTTATAATGAGTATTATAGTGCCTTACAAGCACATTAATAAATGTTGTAACAGGTTACCCCGACAGCACATTATGGAAGGGCCATATATGATATGTGTTGCTGAGTGAACATAGGGTCTATTTTGGGATGGAGGAACAGAGGGTTGAGGGAACATTGGGCTGAGGGAATATAGGGCATAATTTGGCAAAACAGAATGCAGGGATTGAGGGAACATATGATTTGGGAATGCTATGTTGATTAATTGAATAAAAGGACCACAATGGAAACAAGTTCCCAAGACTTCTTGTGTTATACTTTTAGCAGTATATAGTATTCAATCAATAAAATAAAATACATAAATAAAAACGAGGGAGAGTCACAACCTTTGATCGGCTGAGCCTGTTACTGCCTCATCTGAGACTGCTGGTGAGTGACCACCTCCACACGCTTATCAGTCCACGGCACGTACCATTGATGAACATGCACTTCACACATCTGGACACCCAGGGGAATGCCGTGACAGACAGACAGACAGACAGACAGACAGACAGACAGACAGACAGACAGACAGACAGACAGACAAAATCTGTTATACCTGAACAGATCATCTTGGTGATTTTAGGGTCCCAACTCCAATCCCCGATTGTTTCCGTCGAAACGGCAGAGCCACAGTCCAGCAGTCGACACACTTCGTGCGCCGTCCTCATTTTAATTTGGCGTTCACGATCCTGAACCGTAGCCCACTTTCCATGCTCTTTCTTCTCCAGTGTACCATCACAGTCACTGGTTCCTCCCACCAACCTGAGCTCTGTAGTATAGACATGAAAATGTTGTTGAGCACCTTTCTGCAGTCTATATAGCCAGTCACTGGCACCTCCCATAGATGCCTTTCATTGTTTGCAGTGGTGGAAAAAGTACTCCATTGTACCAATACTGCTGTAGAACTATACTTCGTTACAAGTAAAAGTACGGAATTTAAAATGTACAAAAGTATCGGCATCAAAATGTACTTAAAGTACTCATGTTGCAGAATGTCCCATTTCACAAGTTCAAAATGTGTAGAAAATGTATTGAAAATAGCAGATCTGCGACACATTGAGAGCTTGTAAATCGGCTATTTTCAAATGGCCGAAATGTATAGGGTTGAAGTGGTTAATGTATGTTTAAATCGCCAAAGTAACTAGTAACTAAAGTTTTCAAATCAATTGTAGTGGAGTAAAAGTACACATTTTGGCTCCGAGATGTAGTGAAGTAGAAGTAAAAGTACAAACACCTAAAAAGTATACCTAAAATACCTAAAAGTACTTAGTTACTTTCCACCACTGATTGTTTGTTACCTAGACAGATCATCTCCATGTTCCAACCAGTATGATAGATCCAGATCCCAGAGGGAGCAGAGCCACAGTCCAGCTGCCTACACAGGTTGTTTTCCTTCATCAGCTTCCATATGTGATCTCTGTCATGCAGATATCTCAACCCTCCATCGTGTCTCTCGGCCAGGTTACCAAAACAGTTTGGTTCACTGTGGCTTGGATCCAACAACCTGTAAGCTGATAGAGACAACAGGAAAAAAACAAAAACAATCACACCCGTGTGAAGTGAGGGGCGCTCTTATCATCATACATCATCTCATTCCGGCACAATCACAATTTGCGTACTCACCTTCGTCTTCAATGTTTGTGTTTATGTGACGGGGTCGGTTTTGATTGAGCCAGTGCCAGAATGGTTTCTGAGAGCTGGTGATTATAGGAAATCACCTGCACCTGCTCAATTGGGTGGAGGCTTTAAAATGCAGACTGCAGTGCAGAGAGAGAGAGAGCAGTCCAGAGAGAAGAAAGTTGTTTGGTGCAGAGGAGCAGAGGGCAGAAGAAGCATAGAAGAATCTATAAACGTAGACGCCCTTTCCGGCTCTGAGGCGCATGTCACAATTGAAGGCACAATTTTCCCGAGATTCCCTGCAAAGCATTTGCCTTCAATGAGCAGCTTCCGCGTGCGTTACATAAGTCCCGGAAAAGAGGCGCTGTGAGTGGCCAGTAGTCACTTGAGTGACAGCCTGAGACATGGAGGAGTGACATCACTTGGGTGGCGACGCAGAGTGCCTTCAGAAAATGCATTCAGCACTTCTAAATAAAAAAGCTGCAGAGAACTGTTGCTTTGTGTTCACTCTTTAATGTTTTCTGTTAGTAATCTAATCCCCCCTGGCTCTGATGTTGTATTGTTGTATTATGTGCCCTGTCCGCCCGTGGCAGGACCCGTCTGTGGAGGCGCTGAGGGAGGACGCCAGAGGAGGGAAGGCCCGAGTGAGAGGACCCAGTGAGAGGACCCAGTGAGAGGACCCAGAGGAGAGGACCCAGTGAGAGGACCCAGAGGAGAGGACCCAGAGGAGAGGACCCAGTGAGAGGACCCAGAGGAGAGGACCCAGTGAGAGGACCCAGAGGAGAGGACCCAGTGAGAGGACCCAGTGAGAGGACCCAGAGGAGAGGACCCAGTGAGAGGACCCAGAGGAGAGGACCCAGTGAGAGGACCCAGAGGAGAGGACCCAGAGGAGAGGACCCAGTGAGAGGACCCAGAGGAGAGGACCCAGTGAGAGGACCCAGAGGAGAGGACCCAGTGAGAGGACCCAGTGAGAGGACCCAGAGGAGAGGACCCAGAGGAGAGGACCCAGTGAGAGGACCCAGAGGAGAGGACCCAGTGAGAGGACCCAGAGGAGAGGACCCAGTGAGAGGACCCAGTGAGAGGACCCAGAGGAGAGGACCCAGAGGAGAGGACCCAGTGAGAGGACCCAGTGAGAGGACCCAGTGAGAGGACCCAGTGAGAGGACCCAGAGGAGAGGACCCAGAGGAGAGGACCCAGTGAGAGGACCCAGAGGAGAGGACCCAGAGGAGAGGACCCAGTGAGAGGACCCAGTGAGAGGACCCAGAGGAGAGGACCCAGAGGAGAGGACCCAGTGAGAGGACCCAGTGAGAGGACCCAGAGGAGAGGACCCAGTGAGAGGACCCAGTGAGAGGACCCAGTGAGAGGACCCAGTGAGAGGACCCAGTGAGAGGACCCAGAGGAGAGGACCCAGAGGAGAGGACCCAGTGAGAGGACCTAGAGGAGAGGACCCAGAGGAGAGGACCCAGTGAGAGGACCTAGAGGAGAGGACCCAGAGGAGAGGACCCAGTGAGAGGACCCAGAGGAGAGGACCCAGTGAGAGGACCTAGAGGAGAGGACCCAGAGGAGAGGACCCAGTGAGAGGACACAGAGGAGAGGACCCAGAGGAGAGGACCCAGTGAGAGGACCCAGAGGAGAGGACCCAGTGAGAGGACCCAGAGGAGAGGACCCAGAGGAGAGGACCCAGTGAGAGGACCCAGAGGAGAGGACCCAGTGAGAGGACCCAGTGAGAGGACCCAGTGAGAGGACCCAGTGAGAGGACACAGAGGAGAGGACCCAGAGGAGAGGACCCAGTGAGAGGACCCAGTGAGAGGACCCAGAGGAGAGGACCCAGAGGAGAGGACCCAGTGAGAGGACCCAGTGAGAGGACCCAGTGAGAGGACCCAGTGAGAGGACCCAGAGGAGAGGACCCAGTGAGAGGACCCAGTGAGAGGACCCAGTGAGAGGACCCAGAGGAGAGGACCCAGTGAGAGGTGGCAGACGGTGAAAGAAGGGATGCCAACTCAACTCAGCAGATCGGGCCACGTTTCGACTAGCCCCTCTTTGGAGCCAAGTACCCCTCTATGACCTTGTAGCTGATGATATTGACGGCGTGTGCACTGTGCAGTCGAATCATTGAATGGATTCAGTTTAACCATTATTTTAGTTATAGTTTTTATTGTCAGCCTCCACCTGTTTGGAGAAATTGATTCACTGTTTGTTTGGGACACAGACCTCTAGCCTGTGTTTTTATAATTATACTGCATGCTTTTGTATTATTTTAACTTCAATGTACCTTTGTGTGAAATGATTGTGAGCTTTGTGGACAGTAGGCCATTGTAGACCAAATACACTCACGTGAATTATTGCTTGACCCTTAACCGTCTTCCTGCCATTGCCGAAGCCCTTCGGCAATCAAAGCCTCAATTTGATAATACACCTTGCTGCCATTGCCGTAGCCCTTCGGCAATTATACTTTTATAGTGCATATGATCGATCGAGCCATAATGCTACTCACGTTAGCCGGTTAGCTAGCAATGTTGTTAGCACTGCACTGGATCGTTCAGATTAGATCGCGGTCGCCATAAGAATCCATTCTATCCGTTTCTTTCAATCGCCTGTATCTCCTATTCCTTGTCCCAGATGGCATTTTTGGTCAAACCAGCGTTTCTTTGACGGCACAGAGCCGACGTTGTGCAGTGCTATATGTACCGGCATTGATTCGATTATGTAAACAAAGGTTGTCTTGGCAACGTAAAGCTGGCAGGGATAAGCTCACTTCCGGTTGAGGCAAAATGTGGCTTTTCAAAATAAGAGCTCAAATTAAAAAAATGCTGGCATGAATTAGGTCCTAATTTCTCAATAAATGGCAGCAGTAAAAGGGTTAAGGATCCCCTGGGAGAAAAAGTGGGGACTTCCGGTATCATATTTTTGTATTCCAATGGCCCGATATTTGTCACTGCTTGTACTCCTATTGGCTGGGGGCGGAGCCTGTCAGCAGGGAGTGTTAAAGTGTTAAAACTCATTGCCTGCATAGAACGAGTTTTTTACCTGAACAGGTGAGTCCAACAGCCGTGTCAGGTGAGCAGGTGTTTCTAGTTGAGTCTGAGGTTCTACAGTCCAGGAGAACAGACTCACTGCCTTCACACTGGAGCTCTTTGTTCCACATTGGAACATTGGCTTTCCCATAGAGCGCCCCCTGGAGGACTAAAGGAATCCCACAGCCAAGCTGTCTACAGACCACCTCTGCGTCCTGCTGGTCAAAGTCACCTTCACACACTGAGACCCACGACTGATTAGACTTTACCTCCACTGTGCCTGAACACACACTGGTCCCATTCACCAACCTCACAGACTCTGGGGGGAGAGAGAGAGAGAGAGAGAGAGAGAGAGAGAGAGAGAATGGTGGCATGGATCATGGACTACCTTGCAGCATGTGAGCCTGCTTTCTTTTTTATCAGATAGATAGATAGATAGATAGATAGATAGATAGATAGATAGATAGATAGATAGATAGATAGATAGATAGATAGATAGATAGATAGATAGATAGATAGATGTAATTTATTACCTGAACATATCACCTTCACTTTAGTGTGTTTACCGTCTGGCTCAATTTTACTGGTTTTTGTTGAAACAGCAGTACCACAGTCCAGCTGTCGACATACTTCTTGTGCCGTCTTCTGGTTAAGCTTATAATTATCATCATGCACTGGACTCCACTCTCCATCGAGTTTCTTCTCCAGTGTACCATTACAGCCACTGCCTCCTCCCACCAACCTGACATCTGTAACATGGACATGAGCATTTTGTTGAATAGAGGCTGACCTCTCTGAAGATTTGAACCACAGTTTGGTAACTGTTTAGAGTTGTGTCATCGTTGAAGTCGTTGTTTGTTACCTGAACAGATCACCTCCACTGTGTCATCACTCTTCCGGAACCAGAACCCAAATGACTCACTCGTTCCTGCTGGAGTAGCAGAGCCACAGTCCAGCTGTCTACACATGTGATGTGTTTCCATCAGCTTCCATATATGGTTAATATTGTACTCAGTCTCATACGGATACAAGGTTCTCCACTCTCCATCTGGTGTTTCCTCTAGTGTACCAATACATTTACTTGTTTCTCTGACCAACCTGACCCCTATACAGAGGCAACAGAATAGACAGTTCAAAATAATATTACTTTGATTAAAAGTCTTCAAAATCCTGACAGTTTTCTGAAAATGTTTCTGTATCAGTGGTGCTCAATATTTCATATTTCAGGACCCCAAAAACTGTAATATGCCTCCGCCCCCCATCTGGAAATATGTTGTTCCAGGGACCTCCCCAGAAGCAAAGATTTGAGTTAAAATGTTCACTCTGTAATAATATATATTCAAAGATTAGAGGCACATTTTCATGATTTTTCAAGAATAGCAGACCTATACTACGAGTTCATAGCGCGGCACTCAATAGCTAAAGTATAACATAATGCTTTAAAACACCAAAAGGGGTTCCTGCCCAAAATGGGTTAATAGGCCGCAATCTATAATATATTAGCTGTTGGCTGTTTTGCACCTGTTTTGCGCCGTAACAGGAGCCCTCATACAAGGTTACATACAAGACAGTCTTCAAAGTGATTTTGTTGACCAGTGAGGAGATCCTGTAGGCCTATACAGGAATATTGTTCTTTGGTTGACTTTTTTGATTACATTTGTGGCCATTTTATCACAGGAAAGATTTGCCTCCAGGATGGAATGATAATAGCGTCTGGTAAGACTGGTAAATGCCTAAATTGTAAACTGTGAATATAAATAACCTAAAGTGTCAGGGACGTAGCTGACCATTTGGTTGCCCTACTCGTAGGATATTTCTGCTGCCCCTCCCTCCCGACAAGTGCGCTGCATTTTCTCATTCAGATCGGATATTTTTGCCGTTTGCGAGGACGCACACACGGCCGCTCGTTATTACGCAGAAGAGCCGCGGAGAAATTGGTTATTATGGGCACTGTCTAGTGAGCGTTATTATAGGGTCGGCTTGGTACTTGTTGGCACATTTTGTTGCCCTCCTCGGCGTGTTGCCCTACTCGCAGTGTGTATTGCACGTATATGTAGCGACGGCACTGTAAAGTGTAGGCCTAGTTGATATTTTACCTGAGCAGGTGAGTCCAACAGCCTTGTCAGGTGAGCAGGTGTTTCTAGTTGAGTGTGAGGCTCTACAGTCCAGGAGAACAGTCTCATTGCCTTCACACTGGAACTCTTTGGTCCACACTGGAACATTGGCTTCTCCATAGAACGCCCCCAGGAGGACTGGATAAGATCCACAGCCAACTGAGCCAAGCTGCCTGCACACCACCTCTGCATCCTGCTGGTCAAAGTCACCTTCACACACTGAGACCCACGACTGATTTGACTTCACCTCCACTCTGCCTGAACACAGACCAGTCCCATTCACCAACCTCACGGACTCTGTAGAGAGAGAGTTTTCAAAATAATTTAAAATGTACTTTTCCTATAGATAGACAGCAGGAGTTACATAGTTAGTTACAGATCAAGATTAGGAAAAGCAACTGTTTAAGTCATTGTTTCTTACCGGAGCAGATCACCTCCACGTAGGCGCTCGAATATTTCCCAATGGTTTTGGCTGAAATAGCAGGGCCACAATCCAACTGTCGACACACTTCATGCGCTTCCTTCACGTTCACCGCTACCTGAACCTTAGCCCACTTCCCATCATTGTCCTTCCACAGTTTACCACTGCAGCGACTGGATCCTCCCCTCAACTTGACATCTGTACAGAGACAACAGAATAAACAGTGTAGGAGAGAAAGAAAAATAAGGTTATACCTTGATCAGAAGAAAACCTTTTTAGGCTACAATGTGTACATAATGTGTTGTTGTTATCATCTTTGTTTACCTGGTGTTGGTTTTGGTGTTGGTTGAACTTGGAGAGCTGAAGAGAAACAACATCAAATATATATGAGCATGACGGTCACAGAGTACACATGGGGGGCATTAGGAGAGAGAGAGGGGGGGGGGGGGTCTTTGCTGAAACATTGTCTTTGCTCAAACATTTGCCAAATTCTTAGATAATATAAGAGGCAAACATTGTAAAAAGGTTGAGAACCACTGCCTGATGCACCATGGTCGACCCAAAAGCTCCTTAACACTGAATGTGAGATATGAAATGGAACAATTACACCACCACCCTAAAGACTACGAATCTTTGACTACTGCATTGAGTGACCTGGTAGCCTACATGGAAATTGATTTATTGGAGAACATAGGCTTCATTTAGTTTTGATCGTATTGTTCCACTTTTTGCTTTGGCAATGTAAACGTATGTTTTCTCATGCCAATAAAGCCCTTGGAATTAAACTGAATGTGGCCGGGCCTTCTCTGTTGCTTAAGTCAAATGCTTCTCAAACTTTGAATTGCCAACGTACTATCAATAAAGTGGTTAAAATTATTGTGACGCTGTATTAACACATTTTCACCTCTTTTTTTAACGTAGGCCCTACGTGACAATAAAGCTGATTCTGTTGCTGAATTTTTGCTTCTGGCAAAACGTTGACGATAAACTCTCAGAACTGAACAACTACGAGGCTACTAAACCGGGTGGTGAACAGTTATTTAGAAATCAACACTTCTTCCACCCCTGCCCACATGCATGGTATCAGCAGGTGGTGGATTTGATCTACTTACAATGCACTGATTGCAGCTCCATGGTTAGAGAGGAAAGGAGCAGAGAGGTCACACTCAGCCACAGTATCATCTTCATCCTGCTGTCTGCTCAGTGTCTGAAGCTCTAAGGATACCTACAACCACTGTTTGCTCTGTGTCCCAAGCTAACAATCACACATTCACTAATCATTAATTAAAGTAGAGCACTATTTGTACAGCATGTTTAAAATGTGGACAGTTCAGAGTCCACACAAACCAAATAGTGTGCAGGGGATTACGGATGGAAATGTGCTTCTGTTCTAGCTATAAATCCAGCATGTTTAGACAGCTTGATTGACTGGATATCTTTAAAGGTATACTGGCAGTACGAGTTAAAAACACGCCAAATGGTTAATACTTTCCTAATATTTAACTACTACTAATATTTGATTATCATCTAATATCGTAAGTACTGGGTAATTATCACTATCCATTTGTTATGGATTTTTTCTTACTTCCCTATACTTAACTATAGGCCTACTTAAATTCATGTAAATAACTGGTGATTAGGGCTTCTTTTTGAAGACCCAGAGTGTCCTATCCGATGTTTTGAATTGAGGATGGACAGTGGACACTGATATGATTAATTCCTGTTCTGTTCTTTGACTATATTGAAGTGCCTATTTGTATGTCTCTAAATGTTTTGATGAATTGAACATGGTGGACCCTCTTGTAAACAAGTGTAACGCCTAATTGGGTCCTCCACTTTGTATTGAGTTTGTGCTTGAAATGTACTGTAATTCTGCAAACTGTTAATAAATATTTCAATCAATCTAATCAAGCTATTTGTGTAGCTCTCTATACTACCACTCGGTGGTCACACAGTGCCAGTGCCACTAACCTCGCGTCACCAGAGTTTACACCTCGGCAGAGATTGAATTCCTTGCAGTCAAGTCAACTTGATGGATCATTCATGATTCATTGATTCATAACTTCCTAATATAATATGGAGTAGTACTGATACTGTACTGTACATGTTCAACTGTTTCTTGTTTATCACATTCTGTACATTTTCCTGTTGGGTCAGCGATCACTTACTTTGATGTCATGTTTACCTATTTTATGTAGCGTGTGCGTCCGTTTGTGGTGGACCCTCTTGTAAATGTGGTAAGGTGGTATTGCTTAAGGTAGCCTACTACGCCACCTGGGGAATTGCGCCCCAGGAGATAATTACTAAATACAACACTGAACACCCGGAGCACGTAATGACTCCCCAAACACAGATTCAGTATACAGTATAATAGATAGGCAAGGCAGAAACGTGTGTAACAAATATACAAAAGTCTTTATTAAATTAATTGTTTTAACAATATAAAAGTTATAAAAACAAGTCAGTTAAGTATTTCATATAGCAAGCAGACAGTTCAACAATAAACAACAGCTCCCAGGAGGTCTAAGTGCTATAAAGTGCATAGAGCATGTATATATATTATATATAGATAATACATAAATACATATATATATATATCACTATCGCACCCCTACAAGCCAGTACCGGGGGAATGAGGGGAGCTGGCAGGCTCACCTATCCAGGGTGGTGGTAATATATGCAACACAGCAACTCAAAATAAAGCACAACACAATAACAAACTCAAAGGAAAAGGGCTTTACCACCACCACTGGGCGGCTGCACACTGCTCCAGCGTAGCTGCCCCCGGCACCAGTCCTGCAAGAAGGATAGATATAATATGAGCACTTCGCAGGGGAGGGTATACAGGGTAATAATAATGACAGTACTCTCTCCAGCCTATAGTGGGCCTATAGGGCCCAGTCGTATCCAGATTAGAGGTATATATATATATATAATACAGCACCAAGTATCTATACATACACCAGCAAGGATAAGGAGGAATACGATATATAATACAGGAGAAATATAGATAATGGTGCCCGATATGGGCTACTATCAACCAGGGCACAGATTCAGGCGACCGACCACTCGTGGCCGTGGGATGAGCCCTTTCAGACCCGGCAGTACGAATGTGTGTAGAATGGTTAGAATGGTTCAGCAAAGCAGCAGGTGTAGTGCCGGCCCTGAAAGCACAACGGCTGTATTAAAATACTACTCTTATACTACTAGTCACTGAGGCAGGAACAGCAAAGACACGCAAACTCACCCGCTTTAATGAGGCCAACGTGCACCGTCGTTGTACCCACTGCAGCGGTAGCCAGGTAAATAATACAACTGTAAACAACAAGAGCCCATGTTTATACCCCCATGGTATCACAGACACCAAATGAATATGAATACTGCGGAGAGGGAGGAACACCAACCTAGGTGGCGTGGTGTTGGTTCACAACACGCCGAACAGGACACAGGCCAGAGCAAGTAGCTCCAAGGCTAAAACAACAACAAATGCTCACAGTCAAGTTCACAGTCAACTATTAAGTGCAGGCGATCGTAACAGCAACGTATAGAAACATACCTGCACTGAAGTGCGGACCAAACACCCTGTCACCCGACGGGACAGCTTTGTTAAGGATGATCACCTCAATGCGCGGAATAACTCCTGGCCGTGAAACCCACCAGCAGTGTGGCAGAGAGAGACTGACAGCTGACAAACACGGCCGACACGTCACCTTATAAAGCCAGCCAGGACACTCATCAAGCCCTAATCAGTGGGCGGAGGACGGGCCGTGACAGCGTGGGAACGCTAACGCCCATCCTGCCACAATCCGTCCCCCCCATTTGCATCGTCGACCCGACGATGGCTAACTCCATGGTCTGTGCAACACGTAGACAGCATTAGATGCCGACGTGGGTCCCCTATCCACAGCCTGTGGAAGGTGGTAACGGTTCGAATGTTGGCCTGCTGTGGACCTCTCCGTTCTCCGGACTGCCTCGCTATTTTCGTCAGATGTAGGGAGTGGAAGTAACCTGCTGGACAGTAAGTCCACAGGCACAACCGCAGATGTTTCTAGAGCCACCAGCACAGTGGGGGGTGAATCCTTCCGATTCGGATCCGCTTCCCCACGCTCTGGACTCACCTGTCTATCTTCGTTAATAAGCGGTTCGTCTAACCGAGGAACGGGGGGGTTCTAAATCCAACTGCCCCGTAGGGCTCTCTTCTGGGTTGACCGGCTCAGCCAAGGTGGAATCTGGTTGGCCAGAAGGACACAGGGGAGTCCCCACTGGAGGTGGATCTACGGGCAAAGCCAAAGGGGCCTGGGGTACTTCTGATGTCAGAACAAACCAGTCGCCATCGCTGTGATCGTCACCCACTTGAGAATGTGACTGCTCTACCTGTTGGTCGCTTGGAGAGTTACTGGTGGGAGGCTCTTTCCCAATCCGGAGTTTGAGGAGTGTGCGATGAATATGCTTCACTTGGTTCGGTTCCTTCACAGGTGCAATAGTGTACACGCCCCCCCCAGGCTTGGGAGCTTTAATTACCCTATAAACCTCGGGATGCCATAGGTCATGAATTTTGTGGCGGCCTCTAACGCTAAGGTCACGGAGATAAACCAGCTGGCCCTCCTCCAAGGACGGGTCCCGGACTTTTGGGTCATGAAGGGCTTTTCTCCGATCTGCCGCAATCTTCAGCCGATCCCGAGCCCCCTCAAAGGCTATCTGCAGCCGATTCTGATGTCCGGTGACCCAAGCGTTTACGCTGCCTGCTATCGGTTCCGGGACCCTCCCTAACAGGAAGTCCACAGGTAGACGTGGTTCCTGACCAAACAGTAAGTAATGAGGAGTCTCCCCTGTGGCCTGATGGGGGGGTGGTGTTATAGCAGAATAGCATCTGCGGGAGATAGTCAACCCAATCCGTCTTACGGAAGGATGGCAGTGTGCGCAAGAGGTTGTGTAGAGTTCGATTGAATCGTTCACACTGTCCGTTGCCAGCAGGGTGGTACGGTGTAGTCCGAGACTTTTGAATCCCGTACAGACTACAGAGCTGTTGGATGAGGGATGCTTCAAAGTTTCGGCCCTGATCCGAATGAATGCGACCAGGGACCCCGAATTTATAAAACCATTCATTGACCAGTACTTGCGCCACCGTGGATGCCCGTTGGTCCCTAGTGGGAATGGCCAGCGTGTATTTACTGAACACGTCAGTTATGACCAAGACGTTTTCGTGACCTGACCGGGAAGGTTCCAGGATGGTGAAGTCAATCGCCACAATCTCGTTGGGCCGTGAAGCAAGAAGGTGCCCCATGAAGCTTCGTGCAGCCGGTCTGGTATCCTTTGCTACCTGACACCGCTCACATTCCAGGCACCACTGAGCCACATCGGCAGACACACCCGGCCAATAACAACGCTGACGGATTAACTCTGTGGTTCGCTCGACACCCTGATGTCCATGTTGCTGATGTAACTGCGTCAGAACGTCCTTTCTCAGGACCTCAGGTAGAACCAACTGATGTGTCTCCTCCGCCCCATCCGGGCGGAAAACCTTACGGTATAGCACGCCCTCTCTCCACTAAGCGGTCCCATTGGCCAAGCAGTGTTGTTGCTGGTTTAGACAATAATTTGCGTTCCGCAGTGCTTGGGCGTGTCCCCTGCCTCCAGTGAACTAGAACTTCTTGAATGACCGTATCCCCCGCCTGTAAGGTCTGCAAGTCAGATAAGCTATGGCCAGGCAAAGCTGTAATGGTGGCCTGAGTTGCCTGAACTGGTTGTTCCGGTGGTACAGTCATCCGCAGCACGGTTGGAAGGGTGGTACCAGGAATCAACTCCTGTAGCTCTGTCGCCCCTGCTGGGTGTTGTCGAGACAGTGCGTCCGCATTCCCATTACTCCTACCCGAGCGATATTTCAGCTCGAAGTCGAATGGCGCCAGTTCGCTGGCCCAGCGCTGCTCCACTGCACCGAGTTTGGCTGAAGAGAGGTGTGCCAGTGGGTTGTTGTCTGTATAAACAATACAACGATGCCCTAGCAAGTACTCACGGAATTTCTCTGTCATGGCCCACTTGAGCGCTACAAACTCCAACTTCATGGAGCTATAGTTCGTCATGTTGCGCTCAGTGGGACGGAGACCCCGGCTGGCGAAAGCCACTGGGCGCACTTTGCCCTCCTGCTCCTGGGATAGGACAGCACCCAATCCGCTGTGGCTGGCGTCCACTTCCAAGATGAACGGTAAGGAGAAGTCCGCGTAAGCCAGGACAGGCGCAGATGTAAGCTTCCTCTTCAAGGCCTCAAAGCTTGATTGGCACTGCTCTGACCATAGAGAAGGAAAGTTCTGTTCTGAAACTCTAAGGGAAGCCCTCTTGGACTTTGTCCCTGCAAGCTCAGCTACCAGTGCATGCAGAGGGGCTGCCATTTTGGCAAACCCCTCCACAAAACGGCGGTAGTAGCTGGCAAAGCCCAGGAACGAGCGCAACTCTGAGACCGTGGCTGGTTGACTCCAGTTGGCGACAGCCTCAATTTTCCCGGGGTCTGTGGAGACTCCCTGGCCAGAGATCACATGGCCCAAGTAGTGAACTTCACGTTGGAAGAAAGCACACTTTGACAGCTTGGCCTTCAAACCCTCCCGTTGCAGTCTGCCAAGAACGAGGTCCATCCGCTCCAAGTGCTGAGCCACGGTGGAAGAGAAAATGACAATATCGTCAAGATAAAGAAGTAAAGTTTGACAGTTCTGATCCCCAAACAAGCGTTCCATCAGTCGCTGAAAAGTCCCAGGGGCATTGCAGAGCCCAAATGGCATTCGGTTCCATTCGAAGAGGCCAAATGGGGTGCAGAACGCAGTCTTCTGACGGTCCTTTTCAACGACCGGGACCTGGTTGTACCCGCTGGCCAAGTCCATCGCCGAGAACCAGCGAGCTCCCGTCAACGCATCCAGTGACTCCTCGATTCGGGGCAGCGGGAATGCATCCCTCCTCGTCTTTGCATTTAGCCGTCGGTAGTCAACGCACATGCGGAGACTACCATCTTTCTTCTTTACCAAGACGATGGGAGATGCATATGGACTGCTACTCTCCCTGATAATGTGTGACTCCAGCAGCTGATTAATATGGGCCTTTGCAACCTCGTATGCAGAGGGAGGTATGCGCCGATGTCTCTGGCGAACTGGTGCATCGTCCAGCAACGGAATCTCGTGGGAGATCAAGTCCGTGCAGCCCAAGTCCCCTTCATGGGCAGCGAACACTCCGCTGTACTTCCGCAGCAAGGCTCTAGCCGGCCCTTGGTCTTCGCTCGACAGAGCACTCAGATCCAGAGCCTCAATCTGGTCTGATATGGAAGTACACCCGGTTTGGGAAGAGATGGTCGCTGTGACTGATCCATCCTCGATGACGCCCGACGGCAAGGTAATCACTTGAGTGCTGCTCACTTGGCCCAAGACAACCCGTGGGTAAAGCAAGACGTCGGTGGTCCCCACATTGACTACTGGGACATAGACCGTGCCCCGAGTCACTGTAAGTAAGGCTGGAGAAGCCAACAACCCAGCAGGTAGACCAGACTCTGGGGGTTCGAAGAAGACCGAGGTGGGAACTTCGTGGTCTGTACATGTCGCCGCGACCAGCCTCATCATGCCCCCCGGGATGCGCCATGCGTGCCTGCCACGAACCTTTACCTTCCCCAGGTCAAACCTAGCTGGTTGAGTTTCCGCCCTGTGGCATCGTTGTAAAGCCTCTACGATGGGACTGGGGGCCTGCAATACTGGCAGCGATTTAAAGAGTGCAGCCCCATGCTGGCCAAAGAGCTCGCGATAGCGACGAACCATGACGTTCATCCCCAGGACCCCAGGAGCCTGGGAAGCAAGAGTTGTTGGAGGGTCTCTGACGATTAGTATTCCGCACTTCTGCACGATTTTCCCACAAAGCTCTACGTCCAGCTCCATGTAGCCGACATAAGGGATAGGGAGCCCATTAGCAGCGCTCAGCCGCAACCAGTGACACGATCGTAGGCGATCCTGGCCCCATGGCTCGAAATTCTGTACAAAGAAGGACTCAGTTATTGTGGATACCATGGATCCAGTGTCGATCAAGCAAGGTACCATTCGCCCCCCAATACACACCTCCAAATGTGGACAAGATGACATTAAGCTTGATATTGTACCTGCATCAACAAGACCTCTTGAGCCAGTAGGGTCCCCGCCCGAACTACGGCTCTGTAGTTCAGGGGGTGCTAGTTTTCCGCCTGTGCGTGGGGGAAAGATGACCTGTCCCTAGCTGATGGTGGAACAGGTGCCACACACCTTCTAGCTAAATGGCCGGGCTGTTGGCACTTCCAACAGATCACCGGACCACCACCTGGTGGTCGACTAGTCTGTGGAGTGTTATGTTGAAGTGCCATGGCCTGAGTGAGCTGATTTAGCTGCTCCTGTTGTGTTTTTAGCATGTCCTTCAATTCATTAAACTCCTCCGACCGAAGTACGTTACCGCCTGATGGACGTGCACCGCTGTGAACTGCATACTGGATGCCATGTGCCGAGGGGACGGAATAACTACGGCCCCTTGCCCCCCCTGGCATGCCCTCCCGCTCCCAGCGGATCGCTTCCTCTCTAACCTCCAATAAGGTACTGGTTGGACGCCGACGTACCAGTTGTTTCAACTCCCGTCGAAGGGAGCTCTCTAAGACGTGTTCAGTGAACTGGTCCCTCAACAAGGCCCCTGCATTAGACATGCCGGCCGGTGAGCGCTGTCTGACTCTCTCCATTAAACTCAGAAGAGCAAGAGAAAATTCCTGTAATGTTTCTCCGTCCTGCTGTTTCCTGCAGAAAAATGCCTCCTGTAAAGCTACATAGGACTGTGAGCACCCGTACATGTCTTTCAAAATGCCAATAATTCTATTGGGGTCCTCCCTCTCCGCAGCAGGGCGATGTCTTATCTCCTCCCGTGCCTCTCCCTCCAAGTGATCAAACAGAAAAAAAGCTTGGTCTATGGCCGAAAGATAGCGGGCGCGCATGCAAGCCTGTGCCTCCTCAACCCATTCGTTTATACTTGCACCTGACCTGCCGTTGAAATACGGGCACTTTCTATCTCGCGGCACAAAGACCAACCTTTCTGGTGCAATAGCACTGGCCCCTCCCGAAGGAGGTGCCAAAGTGGAAGGGACTGACAACTCAGAGGAGACCATGTTACTACCACCTGGTTGTGCCTCTCTCTGTTCCTGCCTCAGTGAACTATTATCTGCCCTCAGCTGTGCTACCAGGTCCCTGAGCTCTTGTAGCTCAGCCTCCGAAGCCATGCTGAGCACAGAAATTTTCCAAGACTTACGACCAATTGGAGTAGTACCCAACCCCTGCCTTGGAAACCAGGGAGCCAATTCAGGTGACCAAGGGGGTGCTCTCACGTCCCACCACCACACACTGCTGCTTTGCTTCACACTGGAAAAGAAAAAGAACAAATTAACCACAATCCACACAGAAACCCACAGAAACCAATTGTTCTAAACAGACAAAGAAAAGAAAAAAAATAACACGTCTCTGCCAAGCCTATTCTTAATTTGTAAGTCCTGCCGACCCACGCCAAATGTGGTAAGGTGGTATTGCTTAAGGTAGCCTACTACGCCACCTGGGGAATTGCGCCCCAGGAGATATTTACTAAATACAACACTGAACACCCGGAGCACGTAATGACTCCCCAAACACAGATTCAGTATACAGTATAATAGATAGGCAAGGCAGAAACGTGTGTAACAAATATACAAAAGTCTTTATTAAATTAATTGTTTTAACAATATAAAAGTTATAAAAACAAGTCAGTTAAGTATTTCATATAGCAAGCAGACAGTTCAACAATAAACAACAGCTCCCAGGAGGTCTAAGTGCTATAAAGTGCATAGAGCATGTATATATATTATATATAGATAATACATAAATACATATATATATATATATATCACTATCGCACCCCTACAAGCCAGTACCGGGGGAATGAGGGGAGCTGGCAGGCTCACCTATCCAGGGTGGTGGTAATATATGCAACACAGCAACTCAAAATAAAGCACAACACAATAACAAACTCAAAGGAAAAGGGCTTTACCACCACCACTGGTAGTGTCGGCCCTGAAAGCACAACGGCTGTATTAAAATACTACTCTTATACTACTAGTCACTGAGGCAGGAACAGCAAAGACACGCAAACTCACCCGCTTTAATGAGGCCAACGTGCACCGTCGTTGTACCCACTGCAGCGGTAGCCAGGTAAATAATACAACTGTAAACAACAAGAGCCCATGTTTATACCCCCATGGTATCACAGACACCAAATGAATATGAATACTGCGGAGAGGGAGGAACACCAACCTAGGTGGCGTGGTGTTGGTTCACAACACGCCGAACAGGACACAGGCCAGAGCAAGTAGCTCCAAGGCTAAAACAACAACAAATGCTCACAGTCAAGTTCACAGTCAACTATTAAGTGCAGGCGATCGTAACAGCAACGTATAGAAACATACCTGCACTGAAGTGCGGACCAAACACCCTGTCACCCGACGGGACAGCTTTGTTAAGGATGATCACCTCAATGCGCGGAATAACTCCTGGCCGTGAAACCCACCAGCAGTGTGGCAGAGAGAGACTGACAGCTGACAAACACGGCCGACACGTCACCTTATAAAGCCAGCCAGGACACTCATCAAGCCCTAATCAGTGGGCGGAGGACGGGCCGTGACAGCGTGGGAACGCTAACGCCCATCCTGCCACATAAACAAGTGTAATGCTTAATTGGGTCGTCCACGCACAGTTAACAGTCTTTGTATTGAGTTTGTGCTTGAAATGTACGTACTGTAATTCAGTGCAAACTGTTAATAAATATTTCAATCCATCAATCAAAGACAACGCTCTCTTCCTACCTTCTATTCCAACGCACTGAGCTCGCGGAATGTGGTTTTACTGTTTTGATTGATTGATTGAAATATTTATTAACAGTTTGCAGAATTACAGTACATTTCAAGCACAAACTCAATTCAAAGACTGTTAATTAACTGTGAGTGGACGACCCGCATTACACTTGTTCACAAGAGGGTCCACCATGTTCAATTCATCACTTCACTTCTGCTTTAATAATGTAGAATATCAGAATATCCAACTCTCATTTCCCTGCACACCAACATGACCCGGAACCCACAACGTGTCGTCGTGCCTTTATTTACTATTCCATTGTCATAAATATTTATATTTCACTGATTAATCATGTCTATTCTGAATCATAGACTGTGGTTCTGAATGCGGATCTTCCCCTTCTGTCAGACTGCATAGGCGCATTGTTGCCATCTACTGTTCAGAATCAGAACAGCTGATTTCGTTTTACTGTTCAGTTTTTTGATTGATTGATTGATTTATTAACAGTTTGCAGAATTACAGTTTGATTGATTTAAATATTTATTAACAGTTTGCAGAATTACAGTACATTTCAAGCACAACTCAATACAAAGACTGTTAACTGTGGGTGGACGACCCAATAAAGCATTACACAATTTACACTTGTTTACAAGAGGGCCCACCTTGTTCATGAAAACAAGAGACGTACAAATATACACTTCTATATAGCCAAAGAACAGAACAGGAATTCACCATAAAGGAGGTAAAAAGGGAAAAGAAACATATACAAGTACAACTCAATACAAAACAAAACTGTCATCTGTGAGTGGACGGACGACACCATAAATCATTGCACTTGTAAGAGGGTCCAGCGTTTTCTCTTTTTTTCCACTTAATTTTTATTAAAGGAAGGACAGACAAGAAGAGGGTCCAGCGTTTTCAAAACATTTAGAGACGTACGAATATACACTTCTATATAGCCAAAAACAGGAAATCATCATCATAGAGGAGGTAAAAAGGGAGAATAAACATACGTGAGGGGCAAAGGGGTGGGTGAGGGAATCAGATTTTACGGGGGCCTGCAGTTTCAGCCGTCCGTAGGTGCCCTTTGAGAGCATCCGGTATTAAACCCGCCTACTGTATTCGGATTTTCTTTCCCACACACATACATACAAACATGGAGAAGGCTTCCGTATCTGCTCTAGATCGGATAAAATTGATTACTGCATGAGTGGACCTTCCGGGCGATGGGATGACGTCCTCGGATCTCCTGTGGCCAGTGTTGCCATGTCTGCATATTATCAGAGACTTGGGGCATGTTTTTTTCTGTAAAGTTGCAATTGTAAATAATGTATTTTTTATTCACAGTTTTAGGCTTTAGGCCAGGGCTTATTTCTAAATTGTAGGCCTATAGCTTCTTATTTGGGCTTGCTCGCTCCTGATGTTGTTTAAAAAGGGATAGTTCCTTAATTAGTGTGTGTGTGTGTGTGTGTGTGTGTGTGTGTGTGTGTGTGTGTGTGTGTGTGTGTGTGTGTGTGTGTGTGTGTGTGTGTGTGTGTGTGTGTGTGTGTGTGTGTGTGTGTGTGTGTGTGTGTGTGTGTGTGTTTTTGATTGATTGAAATATTTATTAACAGTTTGCAGAATTACAGTAGATTTCAAGCACAACTCAATACAAAGAGTGGACGACCAAATTAAGCATGGGTCCACCATGTTCAATTCATCAAAACATTTAGAGACGTACAAATAGACAAATATATAGTCAAAGAACAGAACAGGATTTCATCATAAAGGAGGTAAAAAGGGAAAAGATACTTATACAGTGAGGGGAAAAGGGGGGGCGGTGGCCGGTGGGGGGGATTCAGATTTTACGGGGGCCAGTTTCGAATCAAGGTGCCCTTTGAGAGCCGAGTCATCTGCGAACAGGAACAAGTTGCAGTCACAATGTCATGTCGTTTACATTAAATTAGGAACAGTAAAGACCCTAGTATGCTTCCTTGAGGAACGCCACAGCTCACTGGGAGGGGACAGTGTTCCATTCACCTCCACCATCTGTTCTCTCCCCTCCAGGTAGGATTGCATCCAGAAAGGTAAAGGTTGAGAAACACTGCAACATACTAAATCCAACACGGGTTATGCGGCTGCCACGCCCCCAGGCAAGTTAAGTTTACTGAGGTTTAGGTATAGTTTTACTGAGGTTAAGGTTAGGGTTAGGTATAGTTTTACTGAGGTTAAGGTTAGGTGTTAGGTATAGGTTTTTTTACTCGATCATAGTCAGACCTGATTGCTTGTTTCTTTCGCAGTCGCAAACCAGACCTGGCAACGCCGCCTGTGACAGTCATGAGTGGAGCCAGGTCAGCAGAGAGCAGCAGAAGGAAGGAGGAGGAGGCGGCTAGTGTTCACCACACAGCGAACAAACGTTGTTTTCTTCTAGTGGAATTCTGGGAGTAAGAGCGGATAAAAAAAAAAGTCGCAGTTCCACAAGAAGATCACCACGGAGCCGCGGAAGCGTTCCGTTCCTTCCGAGACACACAATGAAGAGGCGGATAGAATCGGATCTAGTGTTTATATTCCCGTTGTTATGTGCGTTCAGTGTGTGTTGCTCGGCGTTCTACCTTCCGGGTTTAGCCCCCGTGAGTTTCTGCAAAGAGGGCGAAGGAGGTGATGACTGCCAGGTAAACAAGGAACTGTCTGAGAAAACTGCTTTTCTTCTACTTTATAATACATGTGAATTCACGTGTAGGCCGCAGAATTTAACATGTTCGTTATTGTATTCTTTAGCATTCTTTATCCAGCTTTTAGTATTAGCTTAACGTTACCTTGAGGTACCGTTTAGGCCCGAGACTGACTGGATCGGAGAACTATTAGCTGGTCAGCTTGTCCCGACAACTTGGCATCAGATAACATGCAACAGTATCGGCACAATGCTCAGGGCGCTTAATACAATGCTACGTCAGTGTTGTTAGAGAATAGATATCTATACCGCAAACAACTGGGAATGAATCTATGATGTTTTGAGTTGTTTCTGGCTCTTCGGATAGACAGCAGGTCATAAGGTGCTGCTGGTGCTGGGCCATTGATACGTGTCCAGAAAATAGATGTTCCATTCAAAACAAAGCTGTGATTATGTGGGTAACAACACGGAAGGGGAAGTACCGGTAATCGGTGCACCTTCATGAAGATGCATCGGTATGGTACCCATAGCAGTAAGCATTTACTAAGCAAAGCAGCATCATCAGGTCCTGACGGAAGTAGAGCACTTATTATGACCTGCTTTATATATATCTATGGCTCGGCTAACCTAAGATGTGTAGACTCTCGTAGATGTATTCGATCGATTCAGACATTTTGATTCTGACATGTTCAATAGATTCAATAGATCAGAATCGATCAAATACATCTACGAGAGTCTAAATCTTAGGCTATGGTAGCCCTCCAAGCAGAACCCAAATGCTACTGAAGTTTCTGACATTTGTTCGACCCAGTGCATTGGGTCCTGTTCCACGTCGTCCATGCCACCTGATTAAAACATTTACTGGCTCATGTTTACATGTTTACCGCCTCTCCGCGCTCTTTGACGATATTCTTCAGTATGAGGCTTTCTGAATATGTAAAGTATAAGTACCCATACATGCCGCTGCGAATATCTCCTGTGGCGCGGAAGCCGTTAAGTATTTTTAATATATGTTTGCCCGATTTGGAAGCTTGGATTCTTCTTTTCCTTCCTTGTTAATTGACACCTCATTGTACCGCCTATCTGGCTAGCTAGTGGCGCTATAGCTATGACACAGCAGATCAGAGGCAGGGACGTAGCCTCACAAGCCAACCGCACACCGGGAGGCGGTACAATAAACGGTAAACAAACAAGAAGAAATAAAGCGACCAAATCGGTCAAACAAAGATTAAAAATACTTAACGGCTTCCGCGCCATAGGAGATATTCGCAGCTGGATGTATAGCTACTTAAAGTTACCGAATTCAGAATAACTCAAGGAAAATAATGGCGTCACATGCCGCGGGTCCTATTTTAGAGAGAATCTCCACTTCCGCATATAGGAATTTCCATACGAAAATACAGTAGTGAGCAGGGACCCAACGTAAAACTCAACAAAATATCAAAAAAGTTTTACGTAGGGTCCCGAAAGGGGCTAAGGCTATGGCTAGCAGGCTAGGTCACTAAAATGATCTTCCACTGTCCACATGTAGGTGTATGAATGGATCTCTAACATGGGTTTACGGTACTGGGCCAGATAGAGCTAACGTGTTGGTCGTCTACATTTCATGAGCTTTCATTAGTCAGGTTTCACCTGACAAATGGTTATTTGTACCTCCATGCAATAACCAAGTAGGCAGGTGCTCTCTAAGTGGAGAGTGGATACTAATTTGACTATTTCCCCCCTTTACAGACCTCAATCCAGCTGTTTGTAAATCGCTTGGACTCAGTTGAATCAGTCCTGCCTTATGAGTATGACGTGTAAGTAACAGTAGCTGATATAAGCTTTTTTATTCTTATATATTATATATTTATTTTTATGAATGCCTGCATGTCAGCAAGCCCATAACAATTATTGAATTCTTCTTAATTTGTTAAAGGTTTGACTTTTGCAAAGATCTCAAAGAGAAGAGGCCGTCAGAGAACCTTGGGCAGGTGTTATTTGGTGAAAGAATCGAGACTTCACCATACAAGGTGAGAATCATTCTGGAATATATTACGGTACAATTTGTTTTCTGTAGTGTTTATTTATTTTTTATTTTGTAGGTTTCCACAGTTCCAACTTCCTATCCTTGTGTATTCAATATTCTGTGAATATCTCTTCCTCGAAAGAGAAGGTCTGCACATCGCACATATCTCTTCCTTCCGCATTTTCTTCCAGTTCAACTTCAATGAGAAAGTGACGTGCAAGGAGGTGTGCAAAAAATCGTATAAGAAGGGTAACGAGGATGATGCGGCCAAGCTTGATTTTCTCAAGAGAGGAATGCAGTTAAATTACCAGCACCACTGGTAAGTTGCTTTGGGGTGTGGGTGTCCTGTCCTGTGGGTGTGGCGTATATATTCAAATGGCATGTCATTGTCTGAAGCCGGTCATACTAGTATCACTGGTAGTAATGCAAGACGTCAAATTTCTCTTTTAGGTCTTGAGCTAAAATGTCTGGGGACCACACATACAGTGCAAAATAAGAATAACATGACTGTGCAAATGGAACAAAATGCCCCGGAAAGGGTTAATTTGGTTCCATTTATACACTGTCAGAGTTAAATGAACCCTGAGGATTTTACAGTAGAAATTGTGTCCAAGAGTTAAAATATTTGATCAAATGGTGGTCCATGGACTAATCTAATATATCAAACTCGTAGTCCTTGAAATTAAAATGGTTGAGAAACTCTAGTCTAAACAACATGCTATCTAAATGACATTCTTAACAAATGTTAAGAATGTTATTTAGATACCATGGTCATCAAGCAAAACTAAATGTAAATCACAAACAATCGTGAACAAGTAACTAACAGTATATTTGCAATTACAATGCATAGTATAACTAGCATTTCCAGTTCAACAAGGTGGCATTTGCATGAAAAGAATGCAGATCAGTGACAATTGGGCATCATTTCCGGTAATCAATTTCAGGATCGTTGACAACATGCCGGTGACATGGTGCTATGATGTAGAGGATGGTCAGAAGTACTGCAATCCCGGGTTCCCCATTGGCTGTCTTGTCACTACGGATGGCCGAGCTAAAGATGCCTGCGTCATCAATGTGAGTCCAATTTCCCCTGTCATTCATAAACTCTCATTCAGCCTCTTAACCTCTTTAGCCATGTGGATTAATTAATTTGACATGGTAGATGTCCCTGGTGTCCTTTTTTGTTGGACAAAACATTATAGGCACAAACGAATAATATGTGTAAACATTTTCGAAACTTCTCATATATAGTGGAAATTGCAGACCTAGTATGACATCTCAGCTGTGAGCTTGTGGTTAGGCCTAAGTGGAGTCTGCATACTGTACAGACACCAGAGTGTATTTAAGGCTACACATATATGGATCTTTTGCTAAACGCACAAACGGCGTTTTCGGCCACTCAAACGGAGGTTTTTGGAAACTGATAAATAAGTGAAGATTTTCGTAAAATATCCGGATCAGTGGAGCTGTGTAGTCATGCGAAACTGAGCTTTTGAGAAACGATGATGTCACCGCTCATTAGCGCATATCATTTTTACTAGAAATGTGAGAAATGCAGCTTGTGCCTACATGGAAACTACACGGATATCAATCCAATTGTTCATGTTTATATATCACTGTTAACAACTTTAAAACGTATCATATGTTGCATCAACTGCAGCGAGCAAATGCTCTGCTCTGCTGCATCCAATAATAAATATATCAGCCTACTAGTCCAGTGCGGACTGGTGATTTAATTTGTATTGGTGCTGAGTGTGAACTTGAAGCTTGAACAGGTTAATTGCGGACCGCTACAGATGAACTGTGGATATTAACCTACCAATAAGGACCCAGGCCAAATGCCATTGCAGTTGGCTACACCTGCAACAAGTCTATGCGTGTTGTGTGCATACTGCAGAGCCATGTGAAACTATATTCTCGTGCTGTATTTTGCTCTCCATTTTATGGTCATGGAGGAGAGAGAGAGAGAGGTGTGTGAATGGCGAGAAGAAAGTATACAGTGGGTCGCCGTGCGCATATATGGCACATCTCTCTCCTGTTTAGGTAATAAAGGGCGCACGCTTGACTGCATTCCGTTGTCACTGTGCCTGGATGCCTACAATGTGCGTGTGTGAACTTTTGTTAGCCTTTATTAGCCATTATACCGTGACATTTATTATACACCTCGAAAATATAGCCACTCTACAAGCTCACAAGTGCATGGTTGTGGTCGTGGACACTTCTATAGGTCTGACTCTGCTATTATTTATGATAGTGTCTATCATTTTTAAGAAAAGGCGAGTGTCGGGATCTGGATATTTACGCACATAGTGTGACATGCTGACAGACAATGAAAGAAACATGTTTCACTTCCACTCACAATTTAGGTGGCTTTTAAAATGCGGTACTTATTCCTTCATTAAAACATGATTTAAAAGTGATATAAAATCAAATATAATATAGCCTACAATTGAAACCTGCTACTGCAGTGTTTTTATCCTGTCAATGTGTTTCTGCGTTTGTGTGTGGACTCATATCTCTGTCTTATGGGCAGGGATCTTTTCTAAAACGGAGGACGAAAATATCCATTTTGCAAAAGATCCATATACATGTAGCCTGGGCCTAAGTTACCTGTAAATGTTGTTTTTCAGGCTGACTTCAATAAGAAGAACACCTTCTACGTCTTCAACCACATAGACATCAAGATCACATACCACAGTGGAGCAAATGAGGGATGGAGAGGGGCTCGGCTGGTAGCCGCCACTCTCGAGCCAAAGAGGTTAGTTTATTGACCATGACAGTCCTATATCATGTTGCTGTCGGGCAGAAACGTCCATTTATGTTTTTCATATGCCCTAGTTCGTCGTACCACATTGTTGCACAGAAGTAGCCAAAATAGCCAAGTTGTGACACATTGTGAGGTTTTTGAAAGGGTTTAAGTGTGTCTGTGTTTTGTAAATATTGAACCAATGGAACGTATTAACAAGAGCTTGTGACTAAATAATACCTATACTGGATCCATTGGAACACAGGTTAGTTTATCCATTTCCTGAAAAGGTTTTGGACATACAGTGGCGATGTTATGAGTTATATGTGTTATATATGTATTACGGTACCATGAGAGCGCTATAGTGCTTTTCTGCTTTATCGTGTTGCTTTTGGTTGAACAGCGCTCAATAAGGCCTAGACTTCTTAATAAGTATTCCATGCATTCTGTGTTAACAGCATCCAACATAAGGATCCGATAACGTGTGAAAGTGGCCCTCCCACAGAGCTCCCTGGAGAGTTTGACAGCGATGTGCAGATAACATACACATACTCTGTCTCCTTTGAGGTAGGAAATAACATGTCTTCTTACTACACCATGAAACCTGTGGTTGAGGCTTTTTCAAATGGGCATTTGGAGGCCTCGCCCACAGGTTGGCAAAAAAGATTGTTATGATCAAATAAAATGAATATTAAAACATAACGTTAAGATATTTCATCTTATTGTTTTCATTTAAAATCTTGGAAAAGTTTTATTTATTTATTGTGGTACAGAACTGATACATTTCAACTTAAAGTATACTATGCTAGTTCCATTGATCCACGCTGGAACACAAATCGATTGATTGCACATAAAAAATAATGAAAATGGAAGTCTCACACCCATGTGGGTTAAGTGATCAAATGTGTGGGCCACCAATGTTTATTAAGTGGGCCCTGATCCAGAAAAGATTGAGAACCACTTAACTTTTCAGTTACATTATGTACGTAACTTACATATGGTCCTGAGATATAGGAACAATAATATAGCCTCCATTACATATTTTATTGCAGTATTGATACATCCTCTCTTTAACAGGAAAACAATGACATCAAGTGGGCCTCTCGGTGGGATTACATCTTGGTCTCCATGCCACACACCAACATCCAGTGGTTTAGGTAGGAGTGATTCTTCCATTCCTTTAACCACTTAAACCTCCAGGGTTCAATACTACTAGGTACGTTCCTTTTTCCCCGAAACAGTAAAATTAAATTGGGCTCCTCCTTCCAGCAAGGAGTGTTGGGCGGGTCGGAGTAAGACGAAAGCTGCTGCACCTAAATGAAATGGTTAGGCGCACCAGTGCAACCAATGTACAAAGTTAGTTTGGAGTCCTCTTAAACCTCTTTGCTGAACTTTCTTTTGTAGGGATGCAAGGGTTCACGTGGACAGGTTGAGGGGCCAGGGCGAAGATGTCCGTCCGAGACGGAGATTGATAAAAACGACGGAGATTAATGATATCAAAACCGGTCGCATCACTCCACAGCCTAGGAGCGCTTGTTGCGCAATCCTCGATGTTGCGCAACAGTGAGACGTCATCGAAAATGTTCCCCCCCTGTTTAGCCACGACAACAAAAATCTTAAAACGTTAATAACTTGTGATCTAAATCATCCCGTCTAATTATAAAAAAAAAATATTTGTTAGACGGGCCCTGCTGTCCTCCCGTTGTCGATCGCATCGATAGTGTTTTGGCTAAACTTAGCTGCTACAGCCACATCCGGAACAACATCCAGTCTGTCGGTAAAAGTGCTCCGGGCGCTATAAACGCTGGGCACATTTTATTAATGGATTAAATAACCCCGGGCAATAAATGTTTTAAGGAAATTCTGGCTTGTTGTTGAGGCCTTTTGGGTCGTTGACACTCATTGGCTAATGGTGCGGTTTGTTTTGTTTTGTTTGTATTTCAGCATCATGAACTCCTTAGTGATTGTCCTATTCCTGTCTGGTATGGTGGCCATGATCATGCTACGGACCCTGCATAAGGACATTGCCAGATATAATCAAATGGACCAGGTATTGCAGATTAACCCATTACATTAGTACATAAGAAAAGATGTGTTGAAGGTCCACTTAGTAAGAGTTAAACTCATTTGAAATAAAAAATATATATTTGCAACTGAAAGTCTGAAACTCGAGAGAAAAAGAAAGGAGTGCACAGCAATGCAATGGAAAAAATGATATTCAGTTACCCTATGTTGCAAGTAGATGGCAACAGGCAGTTTAGATGGCTATTTCTATGCAGAATACTCAGAATTGTAAACCTTTGCTAACACTTCACAGGCAGACATTATAAAAGTTCCAGCAGCACCAGGAAAAACCTACGTATGTAACCTTGTTGAAAGCCATTTTATTCACAACCCGTTGTGGTGTTTTGGTCAGCTTATGGGTGGATGATTTCTCCATGGAGTGCACATGGTAAAATATGGTGTGGCTTTCTTTCCTCATTTGCAGGACAGTATAAATAAATAAAATCATCAGCATGACCGGCAGTAATTGTTATTCACACCATATTTTACAGCCTTCGGCAAAGCAGCGTACTGACTTGAACCGCTATGCTAGTGTGTGTCAGACTGTATTTGTGAGACATGGTGATCACTGCCTGGTGATTGGCTGACCTCTTTCTTATGTTGTCTAACCCTAGCATCCCTATATTCTCCCTATTCTGTGGGAAACATTTTCATGAAAATAGCAGATCTACAATCTCGCAACGCCCCGCCGCAATGCGCTGTGAGCTTGTACATCTGCTATCTTCGGTGAAGAGAGTTGGAGTAGAGGTAAAAGGAAAAAAAAAGCTGCCCCGGGGGACCCCGGCCAACTCTGTATTAATTTACTAGGTTTATGTTTATGTTTATGTTTATTAAAGGATCCCCATTAGAGACACATGAAAGAGCCTCTAGTCTTCCTGGGGTCCTGAATAACACAAATACAATACAGATGTACAAGTAAAAATTCACATTAAAACAGGAAAAACTAAATTTAAAATACAAAAACAAATTCACATGATAAAAACTATTAATAAACTCAAATACTCAAATCAGTTATATAGGTCCAGAGGGTTTTAAGTGATTGAATGTGTCAAGAGCTTCCCTGATTTCATCTCGTCTTCATCAATAGGAGGACGCTCAGGAGGAGTCCGGGTGGAAACAGGTGCATGGAGATGTTTTCCGTCCTCCCAGGAAGGGCATGTTGCTGTCTGTGTTCCTGGGACAAGGCACCCAGATCTTCATCATGACCTTCATCACCCTCTGTAAGGACTCTTGTACAACAGTCGGTTCTGTTTGGTTAACCCATTTTGACCTGGGAACGATTCTACAAATGTCTTCTAAATCCTGACGGTTTTCTGAAAAACCCTTTCTATGTCAGTCGTTCTCAAACTATTTCATGTCAAGGACCCCCGGCCGCTGACCCCCATCTGAAAATATGTTGTTCCAGATGCAAAGATTTGAGTTAAAAAATTGGCTCTGAAAGAATATATATTCAAAGATTTGTGCCATATGTTCACGATAAATAAATAAAGATTGCAGATCTACAAGCTCCGCACTACGAGCTTGTAGATCTGCTATTTTTCCAATAGCTAAAAGTATAACATAATGCTTAAAACACCAAAAAGGGTTCCCGGCCCAAAATGGATTAACTGCTGCACACAGTAGCATGCTTATGGCCTTCTGTACACGCGCACAGGCACAGCACCAAAATACTGAGTGAAAGGTTTGAAGAGGGTGTGATCATGAATCCACTCTGATGCTGTACTGTGTAATCGCATCACTATCTCCCAAAAATCTATGTAATTGCCCGCCGAGCCCCATCTGAAAATATGTAGTTCCAGGGGCCTCCCAGAAGCAAAGATTTGAATTAAAAACGTTTGCTTTGAAAGAATATATTCAAACATTTGGGCAGAAATTTCTTGATTTTTCAAAAATAGCAGACCTACAAGCTCGTAGCTTGGCACTCGGTGCCGTGCTATGAGCTTGTAGATCTGCTATTTTTCAATGGCTAAAGTATAACCTAATGCTTAAAACACCAAAAGGGGGTTCCCACCCAAAATGGTTTAAGCCAATGCTGTCATTTTCTAAAGACGGTGTATTCAATCTTTATTGCAGACTCATGGTCCAGATCACATACAGAGGAACAAAAGACAGTAAATAATAAAACAAATTAAAAATAGATTTTTTAAAATATACATACTTAGACAGTGCATATGCTCACAGCCTGTAGAGGCAGTTTAGCCAATGTCTCCAAATCATGGAAGAGCTCTTCACAGGGTTGGTTAACAACCTGATGACACAGTTGTCAGACTCCTCTAGTCGACACATGAGTTTGTACATTAAGTTTCTTAGAAGGGCTTGACAGGTAGGCACCCCCAAGTTCACAAACAGCTGACTGGCACTGTGCCAATGTGCCATCTTGCCACCCTCACTAGTAATCGTAATGCATCATTATATGCAACCTTAAGTTTATGCATGCTACTCACCTTGTAGTTACTCCACAGTTGAGCAGTATACAACGGTGTACAGAAAGCTTTAAACAGTGATACCTTAACATCTGAAGAGCAATTATGAAGTTTCCTCATTACAATGTTTGCCTGGGCATACAATTTGCACCTTTGTCTATGAATGTCTTTATCATCTGTGAGGTCATCAGAGATATTCAGTATTTAAGTCCGACGTCATTTTGTAGTGCTACGTTACGTCCGGGTCCAAGTGGCACCAGCTCCCGTCCGCATCCCATTGTAAATAGAATATCTAAACGCGTGAATCTTTTTAAATTGACGTTATTTTTCAGAAAGGAAGCCATAGAGGGTTAAAATGGGACTTAACTCGAGTAGAATTATTAATGTTTTGTACAAGTGTCCATGACAACAAAAATATATGATGTGGAGACAATAAAGACTATTATTATCATTATTATTGAAGGTGGCAACAGTCCATTTGCTCGGTAAAATATTTCGGGGGATATTTGGAATGTGTGCAGGCTTGAGTATGTTGAATCTAGTTTGCATTAATGAGGATTTAGTTGACACAATAAAATAAAATGGCGATAGTATTCCATGTGGGGCAGACGGCCTGTCACAGCCAGATTTGGGAGAGCAGCGCAGCTTTGTTGTTGCGAGGAAAGCGGTAAAATTAGACTTTCGTGGTTGTTTTCGTCTCAGATTTAGTCCGACGGAGCGTCACAGTATAACTATGGGGACACAAAAGCGACACAAAAGTAGGACCCGGAATTATCTCAGGAGGGGGCGCTCACGTCACAGCTAAAATACTGAATAGTGCCCGAGGTACTTCATCTCACTGCAGACAAGGAGAATGTTATCACTGTGAATATTAATATACTTTATGCAAATACTAATAATAACGCTGTCTAAGGTTGCCAAGTGAGCCACAACCAGGGCAATCCAGCACCCTTGGAGCTAATGCATGAATGTACTGGCACTGTTGTACATCAGTGATGGTGGCACTATAATGACACGTTTGTCCTGCATTGCAGTCCTGGCCTGCCTGGGCTTCCTATCGCCAGCCAACAGAGGAGCTCTAATGACCTGTTCTGTGGTCCTCTGGGTTCTGCTGGGGACCCCCGCCGGCTACGTGTCTGCACGCCTGTACAAGAGTGAGTACTACAGTTGCCCCATGTGACAAAATGTGATGCTGAAAGTCATTTACATAACATAGCTGCAACATGACTTCTTTCTGAGCCATTGCCATTTTCTGAGCCACTTTCTCTCCTCAGCATTCGGAGGTGAAAAATGGAAGACCAATGTCCTGTTGACTGCACTCTTGTGTCCTGGGTAGGTTAAGCTGTCCACGGTGTCCGTACTTGATAACATCAAAGGGAAAAGTCCACCCATAAACAGAATTTTGACTTCCAATGATATGAATTATTCTCGCATTAAATGTCTGTAAATTAGTGTTATATTTAATTCTGGCATGCTGCGGGAACATGTGCCGATTTTGAATGCCGGCATATTTTGTATCGTCCAATCGCCCATCTCACATCTGCCCACCTTTGCAGATTACCTGCATTGTACTTGTATTCACACGAGAGTGTGAATGAAATCTAAATACTTTATAAAAACAATGCTGGTGTAAGAGATTTGCTTTGGGCATGAGTCAGATGTTAATCTTTTAACCAGATATATCCAGTGGAAAAGGCACTTAGGTTGTCATTATATTATCATTGAGTGACAAATCCTGGGGTTGCTTTATACACAGTGAATAGTGGAATATGGCCCAAGTCACTATGACAGAACCAATGGATCAGTGTATAAAGGTGAATTTTATGATTATGATTTATGAGTTGTAAGCCAAATAAAACTCATTTGGATGCAATCCAGTATTCTATGAGCGCACACATCTGTCACTAATTCAATGGAAGAACTCCACACAGCAACACAGGTGATTTTTAGTTGTTTGTAGATTTGTAGAACTGTCCAAGAACAATGGAATGGCACAATGTTTTTAGGGTTTTTTAAGTCTTTACAGATCCATTCTAATATTCAGTTACCTCCCTGGAGTACTGGACTGACTGGAGTACGCCCTTCTCTCCCATGTCCCTTCTCTCCTTTTATATTGCCTCCAAAGTATTGTTTTTGCTGACTTCTTCCTGATGAACCTGATCCTGTGGGTGGAGGGTTCCTCGGCAGCCATCCCCTTTGGCACTCTAGTGGCCATTTTGGCCCTATGGTTTGGAATCTCTGTGCCCCTCACCTTCATCGGTGCCTACTTTGGATTCAAGAAACCAGTAAGTTTGTCCTCCGTGCATGTAGACAGTCTTGTTCAAACACACTAGATGTAATGAGCAGTTTGAAAGATTTGAACAAATCTATAATTAAATGATGCTACTCAAACTTGTCACCCTCTACCTAGAGCCAAACCGATAAACTGAGTTTAAATCTGCATTTATATTTCTTTGGGTTTTCTCCAGACCTGAATCGCCAGGACATTGTGACGTTGTTGTCAATCATGTGGCTATGGCTAACCCGGTTGCTAACCAAACAACCACAGTCAACAAGTGCTACTAGCATGTAAATAAAAGCGGTAAAATATGTTTGATGTTTATAAAACCTGTAGTTTCTGTAAAGAAACTATCATAGGTTGATTTAATAGCCAGATTGATACGGCCGTGAGTCACCTTAGTGGGGGCAGACATGTTTGTTGTTTGACGCTGTCGAGTGACGGGGCTGACGGCCAATCAGCTGCTGTGATCAGACTGACGCCGCCGTAGGCGGAGTCACCAGACCTGAATCGCCAGGACTTTTTTTTTTTAATGGTAGCGATTCAGGTCTGGAGCCAGGCTAGATAAAAAGGTGAGTATGTGAATACCAATGATAAGTAGGCCTACCATTTCAGGATATTGTTTACTAATGAATTTCATTGTTTCGGTACTTTTTGGTGTTCAATGCAATTGAAATGAAGGTGAAGTAAAACTAAAATGCACTAAATCGTGGCGAGTTGGTAAACTGGGGAGTTCTCCGGATACCCTCCTGAGCCACTGCCACCACTTCCAAACAGACGTCCCTATTTTGGGCATCGTTGTATACTGTAGCTGAACCTTTTCAAAATGTTTGAACAGGGCTTAAGTGGTTAAATAAAATAAAGTTCAGTTCATGTGTTTATTTCTTATTGCGAATGCAATGAGCACTAACTATGAGACCCTGCAGATCTGTGTCTGTGTGTGTGTCTGTCTGTCTGTGTCTGTCCCGCTGTGACACCACCCGCCCGCCACCAGAGGGCGCAGCTGTAGCACACACACACACACACACACACACACACACACAGTAGAAAACTTAAAAAAATTACTAACTAAAAAGAAAAAAAAAGTACGTAATTTATTCTAATTGTTGTTATTGCAATTTACGCGCTGCGTTCGCTTCCCGCGTTTGCGCGTCTTACTTGTCTATCGAAAAGTTGTTTCTTATTTATTTTAGATTTAGAAAATGTTGCACTTACATATCCTGAAATGTGGTATCAGTCAGACTACCTCTGTCCCACTATCGTCTGTTGTCTCACAGAGCATCTCTTCCACAGGCCATAGAGCAACCGGTGCGAACCAACCAGATCCCCCGTCAGATTCCAGAGCAGTCGTTCTTCACCAAGCCCGTCCCTGGCATCATCATGGGCGGCATTCTGCCCTTTGGCTGCATCTTCATTCAACTCTTCTTCATTCTCAATAGCATCTGGTAAGAGCACAGCGACACTGAATCGTCTCCGACGCATTAAGGAGTCTTTTCTTTTTTAGGTTTCAAAACTTCCAGAAGAACTTTTTATTAATTTATTTGAAATGTTCAGACAGATAGAAAATGTTGAACAGGATATTTACCAAAACCACCAATTTTTAGGAAACACTGCTTGTGTGTTTAGCAGCTTACCTGTGGAGTTCTTGTGTTGTGGTCCACATTTCACACCAGATATACTACATGTTCTTGTGTTGTGGTCCACAGGTCACACCAGATGTACCTCATGTTCTTGTGTTGTGGTCCACATTTCACACCAGATGTACCTCATGTTCTTGTGTTTGGTCCACAGGTCACACCAGATGTACCTCATGTTCTTGTGTTGTGGTCCACAGGTCACACCAGATGTACCTCATGTTCTTGTGTTTGGTCCACATTTCACACCAGATGTACCTCATGTTCTTGTGTTTGGTCCACAGGTCACACCAGATGTACCTCATGTTCTTGTGTTTGGTCCACAGGTCACACCAGATGTACCTCATGTTCTTGTGTTGTGGTCCACAGGTCACACCAGATGTACCTCATGTTCTTGTGTTGTGGTCCACATTTCACACCAGATGTACCTCATGTTCTTGTGTTTGGTCCACAGGTCACACCAGATGTACCTCATGTTCTTGTGTTGTGGTCCACATTTCACACCAGATGTACCTCATGTTTTTGTGTTGTGGTCCACAGGTCACACCAGATGTACCTCATGTTCTTGTGTTGTGGTCCACATTTCACACCAGATGTACCTCATGTTTTTGTGTTTGGTCCACAGGTCACACCAGATGTACCTCATGTTCTTGTGTTTGGTCCACATTTCACACCAGATGTACCTCATGTTCTTGTGTTTGGTCCACAGGTCACACCAGATGTACCTCATGTTCTTGTGTTTGGTCCACAGGTCACACCAGATGTACCTCATGTTCTTGTGTTGTGGTCCACATTTCACACCAGATGTACCTCATGTTCTTGTGTTTGGTCCACAGGTCACACCAGATGTACCTCATGTTCTTGTGTTTGGTCCACAGGTCACACCAGATGTACCTCATGTTCTTGTGTTTGGTCCACAGGTCACACCAGATGTACTACATGTTCTTGTGTTGTGGTCCACATTTCACACCAGATGTACCTCATGTTTTTGTGTTGTGGTCCACAGGTCACACCAGATGTACCTCATGTTCTTGTGTTTGGTCCACAGGTCACACCAGATGTACTACATGTTCTTGTGTTGTGGTCCACATTTCACACCAGATGTACCTCATGTTCTTGTGGTCCACAGGTCACACCAGATGTACCTCATGTTCTTGTGTTGTGGTCCACAGGTCACACCAGATGTACCTCATGTTCTTGTGGTCCACAGGTCACACCAGATGTACCTCATGTTCTTGTGTTGTGGTCCACATTTCACACCAGATGTACCTCATGTTCTTGTGTTTGGTCCACAGGTCACACCAGATGTACTACATGTTCTTGTGTTGTGGTCCACAGGTCACACCAGATGTACCTCATGTTCTTGTGTTTGGTCCACAGGTCACACCAGATGTACCTCATGTTCTTGTGTTGTGGTCCGCATTTCACACCAGATGTACCTCATGTTTTTGTGTTGTGGTCCACAGGTCACACCAGATGTACCTCATGTTCTTGTGTTGTGGTTCACAGGTCACACCAGATGTACTACATGTTCTTGTGTTGTGGTCCACATTTCACACCAGATGTACCTCATGTTCTTGTGGTCCACAGGTCACACCAGATGTACCTCATGTTCTTGTGTTGTGGTCCACATTTCACACCAGATGTACATCATGTTCTTGTGTTTGGTCCACAGGTCACACCAGATGTACCTCATGTTCTTGTGTTGTGGTCCACAGGTCACACCAGATGTACCTCATGTTCTTGTGTTGTGGTCCACAGGTCACACCAGATGTACCTCATGTTCTTGTGTTTGGTCCACAGGTCACACCAGATGTACCTCATGTTCTTGTGTTTGGTCCACAGGTCACACCAGATGTACCTCATGTTCTTGTGTTTGGTCCACAGGTCACACCAGATGTACCTCATGTTCTTGTGTTTGGTCCACAGGTCACACCAGATGTACCTCATGTTCTTGTGTTGTGGTCCACATTTCACACCAGATGTACCTCATGTTTTTGTGTTGTGGTCCACAGGTCACACCAGATGTACCTCATGTTCTTGTGTTGTGGTCCACATTTCACACCAGATGTACCTCATGTTTTTGTGTTTGGTCCACAGGTCACACCAGATGTACCTCATGTTCTTGTGTTTGGTCCACATTTCACACCAGATGTACCTCATGTTCTTGTGTTTGGTCCACAGGTCACACCAGATGTACCTCATGTTCTTGTGTTTGGTCCACAGGTCACACCAGATGTACCTCATGTTCTTGTGTTGTGGTCCACATTTCACACCAGATGTACCTCATGTTCTTGTGTTTGGTCCACAGGTCACACCAGATGTACCTCATGTTCTTGTGTTTGGTCCACAGGTCACACCAGATGTACCTCATGTTCTTGTGTTTGGTCCACAGGTCACACCAGATGTACTACATGTTCTTGTGTTGTGGTCCACATTTCACACCAGATGTACCTCATGTTTTTGTGTTGTGGTCCACAGGTCACACCAGATGTACCTCATGTTCTTGTGTTTGGTCCACAGGTCACACCAGATGTACTACATGTTCTTGTGTTGTGGTCCACATTTCACACCAGATGTACCTCATGTTCTTGTGGTCCACAGGTCACACCAGATGTACCTCATGTTCTTGTGTTGTGGTCCACAGGTCACACCAGATGTACCTCATGTTCTTGTGGTCCACAGGTCACACCAGATGTACCTCATGTTCTTGTGTTGTGGTCCACATTTCACACCAGATGTACCTCATGTTCTTGTGTTTGGTCCACAGGTCACACCAGATGTACTACATGTTCTTGTGTTGTGGTCCACAGGTCACACCAGATGTACCTCATGTTCTTGTGGTCCACAGGTCACACCAGATGTACCTCATGTTCTTGTGTTGTGGTCCACATTTCACACCAGATGTACCTCATGTTCTTGTGTTTGGTCCACAGGTCACACCAGATGTACTACATGTTCTTGTGTTGTGGTCCACAGGTCACACCAGATGTACCTCATGTTCTTGTGTTTGGTCCACAGGTCACACCAGATGTACCTCATGTTCTTGTGTTGTGGTCCACATTTCACACCAGATGTACCTCATGTTTTTGTGTTGTGGTCCACAGGTCACACCAGATGTACCTCATGTTCTTGTGTTGTGGTTCACAGGTCACACCAGATGTACTACATGTTCTTGTGTTGTGGTCCACATTTCACACCAGATGTACCTCATGTTCTTGTGGTCCACAGGTCACACCAGATGTACCTCATGTTCTTGTGTTGTGGTCCACATTTCACACCAGATGTACATCATGTTCTTGTGTTTGGTCCACAGGTCACACCAGATGTACCTCATGTTCTTGTGTTGTGGTCCACAGGTCACACCAGATGTACCTCATGTTCTTGTGTTGTGGTCCACAGGTCACACCAGATGTACCTCATGTTCTTGTGTTGTGGTCCACAGGTCACACCAGATGTACCTCATGTTCTTGTGTTGTGGTCCACAGGTCACACCAGATGTACCTCATGTTCTTGTGTTTGGTCCACAGGTCACACCAGATGTACCTCATGTTCTTGTGTTTGGTCCACAGGTCACACCAGATGTACCACATGTTCTTGTGTTTGGTCCACAGGTCACACCAGATGTACTACATGTTCTTGTGTTTGGTTCACAGGTCACACCAGATGTACCTCATGTTCTTGTGTTTGGTTCACAGGTCACACCAGATGTACTACATGTTCTTGTGTTGTGGTTCACAGGTCACACCAGATGTACTACATGTTCTTGTGTTTGGTCCACAGGTCACACCAGATGTACCTCATGTTCTTGTGTTTGGTCCACAGGTCACACCAGATGTACTACATGTTCTTGTGTTTGGTCCACAGGTCACACCAGATGTACCTCATGTTCTTGTGTTGTGGTTCACAGGTCACACCAGATGTACTACATGTTCTTGTGTTTGGTCCACAGGTCACACCAGATGTACTACATGTTTGGCTTTCTGTTCCTGGTCTTCATCATTCTTCTCATCACCTGCTCCGAGGCCACCATCCTGCTCTGCTACTTCCATCTATGTGCAGAGGTTAGCACATCTTTCTGGAAATAATTCCAGCTGACATACTAATGATGACTAAGGCTACTAATAATAAATTATACATTTTATTTGTATCACACTTTTCACAGAGAGTGCTACTAGTCACACATTCTCCTATATTCAATCCATAACAGGGGGTCTAAGCACAGAATAATTAAGACAAAGTGATGCGTTATGCGTTTGTTGATCTGCAATTTTTGAATAGCCAAAGTATAAAATTATGCTTTTTAGCTAAAACTTGAAGTGAAAATTCAGTAATGAGCCCAGTACATCCGCGTTCTGTTCACCCTTATCATAAACGGAAATGATGAAGTCACGCTTATCATAAACTAAAGCAAACAAAGCAGATTCCGCCGATGTACGTATATAATAAAACCAAACCCAGTACCCGGTTAAAGGTTACATATTACAAATGGCTAAATCAACATGGTTTTCTGAGGGGAAAAAATGCTGTACTGATTTTTGTGGTATTACTGTAGGCAATTTTTTCATTCAAATAAAAAGCCTCGCCAAATTTGCTAGTTGCATCATGGCAGGTAAATACACAACCGTTTCATTACACTTTAATGTTGGTGTAAGTGATATTGTAGCAGCTTGTTGATTTGTAATGTTGGAAAACCTCCAATGATGTCATTATGACATGGCCAAAATGGGGACACAATGTTGAAAGTGTGTTTGTGGGTTTTATAAATATTGAACTAATGAAAAGACCTTGTGACTAAATTAATAACTAGTCTATTAGATCCATTTCCGGAGAAGTTTCTGTTTTGGACGTGCCTCAATTAATCGATTGTGGTTTTGCTGATTTAAAAGTCGCTCTGCTGCAATTCCTAGATCTCATGTGAGGAAGAAAGAAATCATATTGTGATTATTATGATTGGTTAATATGTAACCTTATTTTCAGTACATTATGTCCATCTTATGATGTTCATCTCTGTGCCCTCTGATACAACATATTTTACATGATATAAGAGCCACAATGTCTCTCTTAGGCCCGATAGCTATTGTTTATGGTACAGCTTGTCCTTGTAACGTGACGGACCGTATTAAGTATTTACCATGGTCCGATTCCTTGTGTTTGTGGCAGAACGACTGTACCACAGACCTTGTCCACTCATGTATTAAAAGCATAACCACCACCTTCTTAAGTAGTGCCTCTGATCCCTTTATTTTATATTACTGATTGACCGTGAATTCCACCACACATGTCTAAGAAAGAAGTGTGACACTGAGGTTTGTTGCGTTTTGTACCCCATCCAGGATTACCACTGGTGGTGGCGCTCTTTCCTGACCAGTGGCTTCACGGCGGTCTACCTGTTGGTCTACGCTGTCCACTACTTCTTCTCCAAGCTGCAGATCATAGGAGCGGCCAGCACCTTTCTCTACTTTGGCTACACCATGATCATGGTCCTCATCTTCTTCCTCTTCACAGGTGAGTCCTTGGAGGAGATGATGCCCAGAGTAATATACTATTAGTACGTTGTGCTCACAACGCATCACTGCGACGCGTTGTGAGCTTGTAGATCGGCTATTCATACGTACTTGTACAAACAATGTCACTCGCCACTCTCTCGACAGTTCACCAATGTTACGTAGTGGTTGTATATATCCATTTCCAGGTAACAAGCCGTCCACGTTCTCACATTGCAACATATTTTCATACAGCATATCCAGCTGTCATCGGCAGGGTAAAGAACTTAATCACTCCCAGTCCCACGCCAAACGTATATTCCTCCCTTCTGTTTGACTTAGTTTTTAGTTTCTCTCAGACTCACTAGCTGCCTGTTAGCAGCTTAAGCGTAGCTGCCTGTAGGAGACTAGTGTGTTGTTGTTGTTTTACCAGGAGGACCCGACTTCATAGGCGGCTAATCTGTGCCAGATCATGGAAAATGATGTAATATTAAAATACTACTAACGCACGCACGCCGAGATTTTGTGCGTTTTTAAAAGCTAAAATAAGCATATAGATGGATGCCATTAATGTATTTCCCGCATTCTTTCACCTGCAGTTTCAGCCCTGCCCCCCTCCCCACCCCCAATGCAAACTGACTGCAAAAATAACCTTAATATTAGAGAAATTATATCATAAATGAATACTGAAACCAGATATCATTAAGGAAAGTTTATGCATATACTATGTAAACTCTTCATTTCCATTTTCCAGCTTTAGTTTTTGTTTGTTTTTAATTTATTTGGGGTCGCGACCCACGGGTTGAGACCATCATACTGTAGCTGGCCACATGAACTCAGAGATCCACATTTGAGCAGCATTACACATGTTTTGATTTTTTTCAATCACACGCCGGGAAAATAATAGTTGATTAATTGTCGTTTGTAAGTGAAGTGAGGCACAAGAGGTACACAGAAAGTGTTCATTTAAATCACGAGACCTGTACTATGAACTCTGATGTTCCTGTGACATCAGATACCAGGATGTAGTCTGCATTACTGTTTGCTTCCTTACTGGAAGCCAAGCAGTAGCACCTGTCACCTTGTATTTGCTTTAATTCACACCTTTTATTTACTTTAAAGGTAAGTAATAAAGTAATAAATGAGCACAGTGTCAAATGTGGTTGAAGAGTTAATTTACCACTTGAACCGTCAGTCCGTTGAAGAAGTTTGTGGAAATTATTATCAGGGTCTGCTATAAATGCTGACAGATTTCCAATTAGGAATTTAGGAGGTCCGTGCGGCAGTCATGTTTTTTTTTGTGGCTCTACACTGAGAAATGCTTGTCATAAGACGAGTGCCAAGACGTATTAACTGCATTTGTTAGCTTGTTTCCTCCAATGATAATTTTACATAATCTGCTCTCTAGGCTAAATGCTTAATGTGAGAGTGTGTCAGACTGAGAGTCTTTTCAAAGCCTTCTGGTGTATGATAGGCATTAGTCACTGTTCTTATTGAAACACTACCAAGTTGTGGAAGCTCCTCGTCATCCATGCGTATAGGGCTGACATAACCAAAGGCGGACTGCCCCTCCCCTAGCTATTCATTTCTATGGAAGTTGGCCACTGTGTTTGAAGGGTAACCGGAATGCGCTCCTTTAAACCCGCTCGCCCACATTTCTTAACGCCGACCTCACGTCGACCGCTCGGTTCAAACGGTTCACCATGCAACTCCTTGTGACGTGTCACGAGGCATGATGTCACAAGGCGTGACCATATATGGAGACGTGATGTCACAAGGCGTGACCATATATAGAGCTGTGACCGACTGACTGACGGGAGATGCAGGTTTTGATGGTAAACTGCGACCTACGGTGGTTTGCAAATGTATGAACAGTTTTCAACATGGAAACGATTATGCAAAGATAATTCACCTTTAGCAAAGCATTCGTTCCAATGTAATTTATGTAAATATCTTGGATTCAGGATCAAATCCTGGTTCATTTTTTGAACCAGACCTTCAAAATCTCTTCCAAGTCCGTCAACAAGGCCTGCCGTATGCACTGGAAAAATATGTGCGTGACATTTCTTTTTGAAAACGATGTTTTCTCATATTGGGGAAACAATTGGTGGAGAGGTTTGTATAACCCATGTTATGCTTAGCTGTGATTGGACCATAGCAGTTTGGGGATGGGGCTTAGCTATAGGTCAATTCTCTCAAGTAATTGCGGTTATGTAATACTTGTGACAGGCCTATCCATGCCCCCAATAACCCTCTTATCATAGGCATTTAGATTTGCTCTTGCCATCTTCATCCAAAATGTAGGTCAACTGGACCTGCTCAACATTTTCTAGGATTTGTATTGCGCACCTGTCCTGTATGGAAGCAGATGCTTTTGTGATGGTCTCTCCACTCAGTTATTCAGGTTTTTCCTTTCATTTGATGAGCCAATGCTTCTATCAAATGCTTTTGTTGTCTTCTTTTGATGAAAAGACGCAAAATAACCAATGTACCTGTTATTGTTACCATGAATAATAATAAGCCTATTAAATGGCCAGTATCCCTGCTGGCCTTGGCTATGGCTGTTATGGCAACATGCCAGGGCTGGCACTTGAAAATGTCACTGTGGAACTGTGGGTGTATGTATCCAGCACAACAATGCTATCAAAAGGCTTGGGCTGCATGGCGTGCCCCCTCCTCTCTTCTATCTCTATGCTAGAAGAGAAAGAGATGGACACAGGTTGACATGGTAACGGCACTCCTTGGTCCTTTCCAGCCTCACTTGTTGTTGCTTGCTTTGCACACCCACACAGATGGAGCTGTGCAAAGGGATGGTGGCCTCTAGTTTCTGAGCAGTAAGCGTCGATGTGTATCAGCAGCGCAGTTGATGGCCTTGTAGCTTTGACACACACACGGCAGTGGAATCGGTAATGTTGGCGCTAACTTAAGGTTAGCCTGATGCAGGAAATGGGGAGACAGAGATGGGGAGTGACGCGCAGAAAATGCTGTCGGGATTGGGACTCGAACCCACGGCTCGCTGTCGGGCTACATTGGAGTTACCCGGACTGTTAGGACTGCGGTCAGGGCCAGAACAATGTTCTCCAAATAAAGGGGAAGAGGCTGCATTATCATTTTTGCCAGTTAGATATAGTTGACATTATTAAGAAATTGCATGTGTTCAGCTGAATATTGCTGACACAAAATTGTGAGCATCACATCTTTGATGCCCATGTCTTATTAGAGCACCGAAGTCCTCATCCCCTGGTTCCCCTCTATGGAGAATAACATTGGGTCATCTTAAAATCGTCTCATAATAAGAATTGTGGTCCAAAAACAAACAAACTGTCTCTGTGATATGGTTGGGGAGGTGTGTCTGTATCGTTTTATGACAGTCAGTCACTCATATATGATAGTGTGTAACTAATCCAGCAGCTGTAACATTAGCGTTTTCTCTCGGTCAGTTGATTCTTCATATCCGTATGAGTGAAACGGCCTGGATGACATGTTTATTTTTCAGACGCAGTTCTTATATGAAGCGATCTAAACTCCCCCTATGGGGATTACGATGCAAATAAAAAGTACACAACACCCGTGTACTCTAGCGATATTGACATCAGACTTCGGTGTTCTAGTCCAGGAGTTCTCAACCTGGGGATTGCGACCCCTCAGGGGGTCGCCAAAATATTTTGGGGGGTCCCCAGATTATAAAAAGATCACACTCGTGTGAAGTGAGGGGCGCTAATATATTAAAGTCTAACTCATGTTGATTAGGTGATGTAATGGCGATGTAAAACAAACTTCTCTTTATTGTTAATGGCATTTAAGACAAACATTGAACTAAAAACAAACATTAAACCTGTGTATATAGGAGGGGCCGCAAAAAAATCTTTTCTTTTTTGCAACAGAATGGCTGGAAAATGGAAATTAAGAGTTTACATAGTAGTACATGCATGAACTTTCCTTAATGATTATATCTGATTTCAGTATTTATGATGTATTTTCTCTATTATTAAGGTATTTGTAGCAGTCAGTTTGTGTTGGGTTGGGGAGAGGGTGGGGGTCGCAAGACATGGCCAATGCATTTCCGGTGGTCTCCAGCCAAAAAAACCCTGCTCTAGTCTATACTGTACATTAAAAGTAATAAAACGGTGCACTGAGTCGCCTTCAGTTGAGTGTGCCAAATTACTGCCAAGTAAGTACAAGAGGCCAAGCAGATTCATAGAACTTGGAAGCACGCCGATAAGCTGTCGCCCAGAAATTAAGCTCTGAGCACCATTATTTCACATGGTCATCACACATGTTACACTGTCATTGGGCTAGATAAAGTTGGCCGCTAGGCAAATCTTGTCACCACAGCATTACCAAGACACTATCTTAAGAGTCCAATTGGAAAAGATGTCAGAAGATCATCTCCAACGAAGAAATAAATCCAAGGGTTCAAGGAACTGATTTTCCATTTCTATTTGACTCCCAGTTTTGATCTAAATCTACATTTCCTTTATTTTATTTTATGAAAAGCCTTCCTTTTTACCTCCAAACTTTGATGGGAACTTAATTCTGGAGTGAGCTATGTTGGCTCCCATTGAGCAGTCGGATAGGGCTTTCTTCTCGCACAGATTAATTCATCCTCTCCCAGGATTTTCTTTTTTTTTACCAATTAAAATGTTATCTGGCTGCTCTCTAGAAGGGAGCGGAGGAGAATGTGTTATCTCCAGATCCCCCAGCCTGACAAATTGAAGCTCTGGTGCTTTGGCTTCACTCCCTGTTTCCTGCCAACCTTCTGAAAGGGAATTTACCAGGCTTTTAGCAGAAGGAAATTGGTGACACTGTGATGGTGATCCAGCTGCAGTAAGATGTGTCAGTTGAGTTATTTTTGGTATTTATGCCAATGAACTGTTAAACCCCTCCCCAGTACCATGATCCCCACCCACTCCTCTCATTCTCTGTCATGATTATATATTTTTTTGTGCATTTCTGGCCCCCACCTCCCAGAGTTGCATGAGATCAGTGCAGCCTTTCATATAATCATAATGCCGAACATTTTCCAAAAATAGCCGATCTACAAGCTCACAATGCATTTTGTCGCATAGGGCCAAGTACAGATCCCAGAGGGACCCTGAGCAACGAAATATACAGGGTTTTTGTGGTCAACTCTCAATGTGGTGCTTGTCATGATCATGTCATTCTTACCTAGAACAATCTTGAAATTACAGTTGACAATGTTTCCCCCCCACCACCAGATGTTCTTGCACCATAGGGTTTTCAATGTATGCAGAACATACTGTAAGAGAGTTTAACCGTCTAGCATTAAATCGCGAATTGCCAAGGTTTTATCGTGCGAAGAGCCAAATATCCGTAACCGCATGTTACAATGACAAAATGCGGTGTGTGGTGTCTTGACCGGTGGTTGTTCTCTCGCTCTGTGCAGAAAACCCGACCGCGAGTATCACAGCGCCTGCTGTCGGCCGTTGAAAACCCTTGTTTTCACCAGAAACGACATTCATTCACCGATTTGGAGATACAGCCATTTGAACGCAGACCATTGAATGCAAGTGAATGTGCGCGCGCGCATCTTCAAAATGTCCCACTTACGAACAGTGGCTAACGATACGATCGGATCAAAACATGGATTAAAGAATATAAACCCCTGGATAACGTAGCTACGTGTCTGGCAGGCTAGATGATTAATTTAACAGTTTTCTACGGTTCTGGCGGGCTGCATGTTTTAATGTTTTTCTGTGACAAACTACACCTGCATTAGCCTCGGTACCAGGCTTTCATTTTTGTTGGTGCAAAAATTTAAAGCCTGGAGGAACGCATTGGCCGCTCTGGTCTAAAAGTGGGAGTCAACCCTTCCGGGTGGGCGTCGCTCCAAATGATGTGACGTAGCGCTGCACTAGGGGGAAGAGGAGGGGCCGGGGGTGACGGACAGATCGATGAGATCCAATCAGGGCGTGCGCAAATCTCAGCCGCGACCCGCCCCTCTAGACCAGAAACCTAACACGTTAGCTCAGGCTACACCTGCATCAACTTGTGATGAGGTTGGATTGGCCCATATGAAAAGATGGCTCCCTCACCTGTAACACTTTGCTTTGCCTTTGTCTTCTTTCTCCCCAGGTACCATTGGTTTCTTTGCCTGCTTCTGGTTTGTAAATAAAATCTACAGTGTAGTCAAGGTGGACTGAGGTACAGGAGAGACTTGACTCATCTCTCCCAGTGACAGCTTCTTCTTTGCACTGGTTCTGAAAGGAAGCGAAGTGAGTGGACTCTTGACTAAAACATCATTTATCTCCAAAATGACCCTGAAGAGCCCCGTCCTCTTGTTGTGCTCGAAAAACCTACATTGCCGTCAACATTGTTTTTCAATAATTTTGTGTTCACTTTTGATGATTAATTCACTTTTTTGAGTGGCGCCTTGATCATCGGGGTGTGTTCCAAAGATCTGGCTGTCATAGTGCACAACTTGTTTTAGTGGGGTTTAACAGGAAAAAGTTTAAATACTTTTCATTTAGCTTTTTCTAATGAGGAAAATGTCTGTTATTTTGCTTTTCTATTCCCGTGAATCTGTTATATTTGTGACTTTTGTTTTATTGGTTCGCAACCTCTGCTGTAATGATTATATATATATATATGTAAATATATATTGATACTTAACATAAAGAATGTCACCATTATGAAACTGTCTTTAAAAATGGTTTATGGTTGTGGGCGGTAGAGACAGGGGGTTATAGATTCTCAACTATCAACAGCCTCTCTTAGAGTTATCTCACAATGTACAGAATCTCTGTGACCATATTGCTATTATCTCATCATATCGGGCTCATGTTCTCTATTGAAACGGCTATATTTCAAATTTACATAGAAAAGCCAAGACTTAATCTTGGCTCTGAAGCACATCTGTATCATAGAGGATTAGGCGGATACTACTACTATGTTGTGTATGTGTAAGTTGATCTCTCAGCGACACGCCCTGCTTGAAGAGATTCATGTTCACTTCATGCAGTTTGTAGATGAAGTACATGCCAGTACGCAGTTGCACCAGTTAATGTTATTAAAGTGATTTACAGACTGTAACTACAAAAAAAAAACACTGCTGCTTTTTTTTTTGCTTCTGGCAGTGTGGAGTCATCACCCAAGGTGATAAGATTTTTACTTGTAATAAATACATTTAATCAATTGGAAATAATTTTAGTTTTATTTTATACATGCCAAACTTAAATTATTATTAAGGACCACTTTTCAACCTATCTTCAGATCCTTCATTTCCTCACTAATAATCATGATAAAATGGCACACCTACTCGGTCTGTCTCTCATAGGAGGGCCATCATCGATGCGGAATCCAAGCTAATGGAAACCGCAGGCTTTCTATTCCTGAAAAGTTGCAATGTGAAAATGGAAGCCATCGTTCTCATGATAATAAAAACATGGACATTGCTGGTTGTAGGAGTGGTTGCACCCATATAGTATTAAAAGGATAGAGACTGAGGGCTGTATTTTGCGTGTCTTAAGTACCAGGTCTTATTCCCTAACTTGAGTAAACTAAAGACCTGGAGGCGTGGTCAATGCCATTTGGCTATTCTGAGTGGCCAAAGAGCATTGATCACGCCTCCAGGTCTTTAGTTTACTCAAGTTAGGGAATAAGACCTGGTACTTAAGACACGCAAAATACAGCCCTGAAGCTCTAGCTCCGAAGCTCCGCCGCTCCGCTATTCATGTCAGTGGAAGTTGCTCAGTGGCGTTTTGAAGCCGCCGGAGGGACCGTCTATTTCCGCCTTTTTGGGCGCACTTCCGCATTTGACCTCCAAAATTTGGAGGTCAAATGAGGAAGTGCAACCGAGCGCTCAATGTTAAAGCTCAGATGCACAGTCCTTCCTCTTACCACTAGGGCCCAGCGCTTCAACATTGGAGTGCCTAAGCTGGCCCCTTGGTTGCACCACTCAAAAATCCAAAAAGAAATTGCCTGATGTCACTGCCAGGTGGACGGGTTTCTGAACTGCCCAGTAGGAAAAGATTGTGCTGTTTTAAGTTAACATCAACCGATTATATCAAGATGGGTTGAAAAGTGGTGAAGTGGTCCTTTAACCTATTATAAATGCCATTAACTGGCTTCAGTAATATGCAAAGCTCTAACTTACTGTACAATATTCATACAAAACAATATTCAACCTCTCATACAATGGGCTTTATCCTTCTACTTTTACTTTTAAATATGGATGCTTTAAAGTGGTGGCATCGTCATTCAATATTGATTGAAACAGATTTCAGTAAAGCACATTGACTTTTAATAATGAATTGTATACAGACAACTTTGGATGTTTGACAATGGAAAAATAATTCCTAATCACAATATAATTCACAAAAATATGCCATTTGTAAAGCACTTATAAAACCTTATCTTATTTAACTATATTACATAATTGTGTGTTCTTTAAGGAAAAGAAACAAATCGACAACAAAAGCAAGGACACACGGACTGAGTGCAAAACATACTCTATTGATACTAAATCAATACTTTGTGGCCTCTGGAATGTTACATGGTTTTCTAATGCACGTTTGATTGTCAACTATACTATATATCTCCCCCCTAGTGGTGAGTTAAGCTCAAATCACCTTACACACATTTAGACCTGAGGACGATTCTACAGATGTCTTCTAAATCATGACAGTTTTCTGAAAAACCTGTGTTTCTATGTCAGTCGTTCTCAAAACATGTTCATGTCAAGGACCCCCAGAAATATATGTAATTGACCCCCATCTAAAAATATGTAGTTCCAGGCAGTGTTTTCGACAACTAAAACTAAGACATAAAAATGTTTGTCAACTACCTTTTTTCACTGACGAAAACTAAATGGAAACTAAATGAATACTAAGCTATGATGACTAAGACTAATGTATTGACAATTTCATCAACAGCTAAAAACTAGACTAAAATGATAGGAAGGGGACTAGTGGACAAGAGATCCAGTATGAGTCATTTTACACTTGGTTTCATGCTGAAAATAGATCTACAACCTCAACGCTATTTTCAGCAAGTGTAAAATACGCATTATGACAACATCAAGGCCCACCAAAATACATTTTAGTCGACTAAATCAACTAGATTTTTCAAAAATAGCAGATCTACAAGCTCGTAGCGTGGCGCTCGGTGCCGCGCTATGAGCTTGTAGATCTGCTATTTTTCAATAGCTAAAGTACAACATAATGCTTAAAACACCAAAAGGGGTTCCCGCCCAGAATGCCCAGAACACTGGTCTTCAGTTGTCGGTTTCTTGTAGTTTCTTCGGTACCATCTATAAGAGCCACTGTTGGTAATAATGTTTGTGTTCTCCTGGTGGCTCATTCTGTTCAACAACACATTCAAACCAGGAAAGCATCATGTGTTTTAGATTTGAGCTATACTGTATAAATATATATACTCTGTGGAAACCTCCAAATGTCCAAAACAGTTTTCAGGATTCAAATTCAAACATTTGCAGATCTACAAGCTTGCGGATGTGTCACTTTTGATGTTTTTGTGTGACGCTTTAGTATGATCAAGTAGGCCTAAGGCGTTAATTTACATGGAGATAAGACGCTTCTGCCCGGCAGCAACGCCATATGGCAATTGGCAACATTGGGGAAAACTGATTTAGAAGGCATTTGTAGAATTGGCCTCAGGTCTCTATAGGCCCAATTTACACTGGCAGCCACATCCAGCCTGAATCAGATCTGAGCCACATCCAGATTGGAATCTGATTTGTTTAAATGAGTCATGTGACCTGTTAGACTCAGATTTCAATCTTGATGTGGCACAGATCTGATTCAGGCTAGATTTGGCTACCAGTGTATATTGGGCCAAAATGGGTTAATGTTTCGCTGTGGCATCTCTCTGATGCGCAAAACTCAACACTTGAAAAGCTGTAGGTCTCCTTACTGTCAGGAAAAAGACACTTGAGATCCCATAGCAGCTATAAATTGACCCTGTTAAAGGTATATTCAGTGATTTCACTTAATTCAAATATCACTTATTTTTTTGTTTTGTTGTGATAATCCTCCCTACTATAGAGTGTGCTGGCCATATAAGGAGTTCCTCCCTGTCCCCAGTTAACCCCTGGGGGTCAAAAAACCTTAGGTTTCGTTTTTGACTCTCTATCCTGATTGGACGAAAGGCTGGGTCCCACAGCCAAAAACGAAACCTAAGGTTTTTTGAGTGAAATCACTGAATATACCTTTAACACGGTTAATACATTAACTTTCTATTAGCACTGATGCACTATAAGCACCAACAGTCATTCACAGCAAATGTAGAATAAGTAACAGTAAATACTTCATGGCTTTAAGCAAACTGTATCCTTAACAAATATGAGGTATCTTCAGAGTTATATATGTTTACATGTGTTCAGTGGGTCATCATCATGGCATAGATTAGAGGAGATGCTATGGCATGGCATGCAGCCTAGTATGTATGACTTGTATGTATGAGTAAATTTAATTACTATTGCCATCTGTTCAATACAAATATGGGTCGTCATCACTTGTAGAAGAAATAGAGTCCGCAACGCTGGTAAGGAAAACTCAGCTCCAGGAATCCAGGAATCATTCATGAAGAAGATCCCAGTGATCGAAAAACGTTGAATTACTAAACCTTCCCTATGCATTTGTTCTGCCAGTGAGTACAAAGTAATACATTTACCGGTAGTGTACTTCCACACAGAAAAGGTATCATTGCTAATGTAGAAAATACATGTTTTCTAAATCGCAGTGAAAAAAAGAAGAAAAACAACTCGGAACTCGGAAACTACAAACTTCCGTTTGTGGTTTCCGGCTTTATTGGCGTCGCTTTGTTTTGGTCCCCCACTGTTTGTTTTTAGTCTCACGACTCTCGCCAGTCGCTGAGTTGGAATAAAATATGCATATACCAAACAAATCATTCCAAAGCGTACTTGAAGAAACGTGTCGGCTTTTATTGGGTAGGCCCTAAGATTACCATGACCTTGATCACGGGGAATTTTGGGTACTCCTGATTCGGGTTTGTGGTTTCCTGCCTGAGGACTACAAATCAGTGACTACAACATGACATGAATTACCATCCACTCCCCACCGGATCATAAACCCCAAAAGGAATTCTTCCCAGGCTACTTATAGGAGCACAATGAAGTACAATGACATGGCACATTAAAGGGACACTTCACCCTTTATGTAAAAAGATATATGTTAATGACGTTTAGAAGCTTTAGAACACTTTCCTGGGGGTCTTTATGTATGTAATATGTGGTTTTAGATATTTTAGATTGTATCAGTGAGCCCAGTGTCTCTGATGTCATGGACACTGGGCTCACTTCCTTCCTGGACTACATGTTGTCTCAGTAGGACAGCCATCCCCCTATCCACAATGAGGAGCAGTGCACCAAAGAATTATGGGAATTGTAGTCCAGGAAGGTAGTGAGACCAGTGTCCATGACATCAGAGACACTGTGCTCACTGCTACAATCTAAAATATCTAAAACCACATATTACACACATAAAGACCCCCAGGAAAGTGTTCTAAAGCTTCTTAACGTCATTAACATTTACTTTTTTGCAAAAAGGGTGAAGTGTCCCTTTAAGGAAAGAAGTGAATTGGGCATGTACAGGAAAGTAAACCAAATTAATACTGTAAATGAAACGTACAGGTAGAGTAGCCTGGCATGGCCAGACTAATTTCACTATTTGTTCTGGCAGATTGGTCTGATTTCCAGGCTAATGAGTGCTTTCCTACTGTAGGTAGCCTACTCAAAGACACAAAAACTTTGGGGGGGAATAAAAGGTGTTTATGGATTATGTTGATTTTGTCATGGAAAAATTAAATAATTACCGCATTTGTAAACAAAAATGGATAATATTGAATCAAAAGCAGAGCTCATTCATTCATTGGCCATAACTCACTAAAACGTACACAAGATCCTGAGCTCTTTAGTTGCAGAGGCTGGCTGCTTTCACTGACACATGGACAGTGCATCCTGTGCCCTCCAACTGTTTCAGTGTCAATAGGGAATCACAAGGAACACCTCTCAGACTCTTAAAAGAACGTAATACCTTGTCTTGGACATTATTTTGGTCCCTTGTTCATTAAACCTTGAACTCAGATTCCGATGCCCATTCTGAAACATAGTAACATTGTCATAGACTGTAGTGAAATTGATATACTTTATGGAACATACATTATAACATATACTGAAACTGTCATACTGTTTATGACATGAATGTCCATAATTGTTGTGCTGATTTGTATAGAAAATATATGACAACTGAGAAGTTTTAAAGCTATTCACAAATAGCATGGTTGTCTTATAGTTCTGAACAAGCAAAATAATTGTTTGTAAAGGATTTTATAAAGGCAAGTCTTATGAATCCATATTGTCAAAATAGATGAACCCATATGGTAAGCTATGTTAGCAGTTCCACTTGTTATTCATTGTTTTCCCCCAACCTTTAATGGTACTTGAACACTATGTTGATGTTAGCTATTACCACCTCTCCTAAAAGCAACGTTAAATCATAGAACCCTGTTTTCAATATTAGCTTAGTTGTGACTTGGTGGATAACTCAACTTTTCAGCTGAGTGGAGACCGGACTGTGCTTCACTTGCTGTGGACTATGAGCTCCCTCTCTGAGCTCAGGCTGATGGAGGTGGTCTCTTTACGACTGTACCCGGACCGTCTGTCTACGGTGGGAGAGGAGGAGGTGGTGCCCTCCTCCCAGGTGCGTAATGGGAAGACACGTGCGGCTAGGCTGGGCAGGTTGGGGTGCATTCCGCTGGCGCGCACGTCCGTGCCCGTGAGGCAGCTGTCCACGGCAGAGCTCTGCCTCGGGCAACCATGCTTGCAGAATGGCCCACACAACAACGCCAAGAACTCCTTCCTGACGCTGCGGTGCATGTAGCCGTAGATGTAGGGGTGTAGGCAACACTGCAGGAAGAACAGTACGAGGGCGAGGGAGGACAACCAGGTTGGCACGGCAGCGCTGGAGCACATGGACACAGTGTTTAATATGCTGTACGGCCCCATGCCCAGGATATACGAGGCCATGATCACAAACACCACGCGTGCTGCCTTGCAGTGGTAGTGGAATCGTCGGTGCCTTACTCTGACTGGGTAGCCCCCGGCCGTGGAGGCACCCTCGGGTGGAGTAGCCTGTGGGAGCTGCTGCTGCTGGGGGACGCCGGGACAGGGTGTCTGGGAGTCCGGCTGGTGGGGCTGTGAGTGTGCATGCGCCGTCTGTATGGGGTGCACCAGGGCGTTCTGCCTCCGAGCAGCCCGGAACACCATCCAGTAGCAGCCGACCATGACGAGCACGGGCAGCCAGAAGGAGAAGGCGGCCACCACGGTGGAATAGGACAAGCTGGACGACCACACCACCGAGCACACGTTGTGGCGGCGGTCAAAGTCGATGGCGCCCCAGCCGTAGAGCGGCGGGGTGCTCTGGAGGAGGCTGACGACCCAGGTGCAGACGATGAGGTTGGTGCCCAGGTGAGGAGTCATGCGGGTGGGATAGGACAGTGGGTGGATGATGGCGAGGTAGCGATCCACGGAGACCACGATTATGGTGTTGACCCCGGCGAAGGCAAACAGGTGCATGAGCACCACCAGAGCCTGGCAGAGGCGGGCGTCCAAGGGCCAAACGCTCGGCACGGTGGCGGCGATGGTGAAGGGCATGACCAGGACGGTTTGCAGGAGGTCGGCCAGCAGGAGGTTGAGGACAAAGCGGTTGGCAACGTGAAGGAGCTGGGGTTTCCTCTGGAACACCAGGAGGACCACCACGTTCCCGAACAGAGACATGCACACGATCAGGGAGATCAGCGCCATCTTCACCGCGCTGTTGGTGACCGCGGACCACACTGCAGGCCCACCGCCGCCGGAGCCCGGGTCCCACGGCGCGTCACTGAGGTTTGCGCTCACACTCGGTGCCTGGAAGCTGGGCATGGTTTGGCCTTACGTGTTGCAGGTGAGGTGCATGTGTGGCCGCCGCTCCAGAAAAGTCTTCTTCACCCTAATGTCTCATACAGTCTTCTCTAAATCGTCATCTGGAACAAGAGCAAGAGGGAATGGGATGTGGGTTCAGAAGATGCAAGTTATTATTAAGTTAATTTGCATGTATACTATGACAGGTCTGACAGCGCATGTCTAAGAAGTAATTCACTATTTCTCTTGAGTAGACCTATAGTGGATTTCATCTGAAAAATCCAACATGCTGTGTGTGTGTATATAGCTAATAAAAAGATATAAAGGTTCAGCAATAGCTAGCTATATTCTAATTCTAATCATTGTGCACATATAGAAGCACATGCTATTCAAAACGATGCAAATGCACAACTACCATGCCGATTATTTTCACCACTAATTGGTTGATCTTCATCTCCCAATTAGTGATAAATCCATTCAATCCATAAAAGCATTATTCCTCCTGTATTTTAGGCGTCACACATATATAGACCAAGTAAACCGGCTATTATTTATAGGCGACAATTATGAATGTTATTCTCACCGAAATTCCAATGATGTTCACTGTCAGCATTGCACATAATCATAAATTCGTCTCCATGCATGGATTGACTCGACTGCATCTAAAGAAATGATAGCCTATGTCATCAGGGAAAATATACATTACCGCGAAATAGCCGTTTTCTTTTGGCACGAATGAGTTTCTTTTTGCTTCATTCGGTGTTTTTGTTGTTGTTGATGATGATGATGCTTCGGTGTCTGGTGAGCCGCGGCGCTAAGGATTCCCATCGCTCTGCCGTGCACCCATTTTAGCCGTCGCTCCAGTAGTCAATGGCAGCCCCCCCCCCCACCCCCCCTTCACGGCATATCCATAATGTCTTCACCCAGCGGGGGCGGGGGGGGGGGTCTTCATTTAGATAAGCATCTCCTTTTGGATTTATTCCGCCAGAGATCACTCACTTCCTACAGCTCTGATTCCGTCTAGGCTGTGCAAAGCAGTGTCTCCCATATGTGCAGCAGCACCTGCACTGAAAGAGCTCTTCTCCTCCTCCAGCTGTAATCAGCTGTTCACGGTCCACCCCCCCCCCCCTCAAGGTTTTGCTTTGTCTTGAATGGAATTTGAAATGGTGAATCTTAACTGGTGGCATATTGCAAGCGTTTTCTCTAGTTGTGCTTGCACATTTGCATAAGGACACCGTTTTTTAATTCTGACTAATGGAGAGGGATGAATTTTCACACACACACACACACACACACACACACACACACACACACACACACACACACACACACACACACACACACACACACAAACACAGCTATTTAGCTTTATTGAAACGGAGCTATTCCTACATTTTCTTTTAATCTCACAAATCTCAGTGGCAATAACAGTGTATCTGAGGTTAATCCAATCCAATGATGAAGTGGTCAAATAGCAGGGACAGGAGGCAAGTTATCCATTCTGTGATACAATTATGTGACACTGCCACATAAATAAAGATGTTTTGTTTTGTGTAGTTGTCTGAAATGTCTTTATTAGGAACAATCCCTTGAGATGAACCATCTCGTTTTCAAGGGGGTCCGCAATTCACGAAATAGCCTACACTTCATACATAAAGACAATTTTTTTTTACAGACAATTCAACCAGACAAAACAAAACAAGACAAGACAATACATAAGAAAACAAAACAACTGCGACAACAGTACAAATAACAATGACATAACACATGGATCAATATTATAGCATCATGGATCTGTTACAATGATAATTAGTGAAAACAGACTCAAGATGAGAGGACAGCACAGTTTTAAACAATTGAAAATATGTTATTGAATGAGTATGGACATGTAGATTGTTCCAATCACAAGGAGCTTTAAACATAAATGTTTTTTTGCCAACTGATGTAGTTATACTTATATTAAAGTAAACCTGTGAGCAATTTCTAAGTTGATGTGAAGAAGTGTATGGTATCAGAAGCTGTTTCAAATACTGTGGATAATTGAAGTGAATGCATTTAAAGATGAACTGCAACCATTGCTGCTGTCTTCTTGAGTTAAACCATGGACGTCATTCATTTTCTGTTGACAAAATTTGCTCATAGAGGAAGCTGTTGGGAATTAGCAATAGTTCCAGGAAGTGAGGTACCAGGAACAGCTATAAAAGTACAGGAAGTGAGGCGGCCGCATAGAGATTCTGCCATTGACGAGATTCTGCCATGCACACCGGCCATCTTGCCAGCAAGGTGCTAACCAGGTGCAACTTCCTGTTGAAAGCCCATTCATCCAAACAGAAAAGTCTTGTCTAATTGTTTTAAACAATGTCAAACTCACCAACATTGCAGCTGTACAAAAAGCTTGAATTATCCTCTTTCTATCTGCAAAGTGTTTGTTTCATAAATATCCACCGTACACATCCCACTGAGCAATAGACGGCTATTAGACGTGTGTCTAAAAATGCGATTGAAAAACGGCAAAAATGAAAGTCTTTTAGACATCTATCCTTAGATTAGACGTTGATTAGCGGTTGTTTAAACGTCTATATATAGACGTTTAAACAACTGCTAATCAACGTCTAATCTAAGAAGAGACGTCTAAAAAACTTTCATTTTTAGCCGTTTTTTTATCGCATTTTTGTTTGATCAAGTTTAATTCAGATAAAGATATATTGCAGTTTAACTTCAAAGCAACAGTTTAGTGTTTTCCTTTTGGTTTGCAATGCTTATTATTGCAATACAATAATACTTTGGTTACAGTAGGCTATGAAGAATTACTGACGCATGTACAGTACCTTTATTTCTTTTAGTTCTTTAATACCAGTAAGACGCCCTGAGGGCGAGAAGTGACCTCATGTGCACGCATCCGCCTGGGTGACGGGCGGAAGACTGCTGGGCGAGCGAATTCTGTAATGGCCATATATGGAGCGTGTCTTGAGTGTGCAGGGTTTGATAAGGTCAGATCAACATATGGAATGTCAGAACAGGTTGTGACACTGCCACATATATGTGTGAAATAATGTATTGCCTGTCCTTGTAGGCCGTATTGAAAGAAAATAAAACATATACTGGGGAATAATAAGGGAATATATTGGTTAAACTATGGTTGAATATTTAACCCTGAAATGTAGTGTACATAGAATATATGGTGTTTGAACCATGGTCATACATTTTCTGTTGACAAAATGACAAAGTTTGACCACAGGGGGAGCTGTGGGTAGCTGTGTGATCACAGGGGGAGCTGTGGGGAAAAGCATGTGAGCAATAGTTCCAGGAATAGTTCCGATTCCAGGAAGTGAACTGCCAGGAAGCTATAAAGTAACAGGAAGTGAGGCGCCGAGCCTGGGTTCCATTTTGGGGCAGTTAGAGGAGTGTTTGGTGTGGTTGTCACTTGTTTGTCAAACACACTCTTTTCAAGCCAATACTAAGCGAATATCACTTAACTCAAACCGATACGTAGTTAGACTGAAGAACTTTGGACATTTCTGAGGATTTGTGCTCTGGACAAACAAACCAGAGCTTGTGAACAAAGGAACAGCAAGAGCAAAATGGGAATATATAACTCTCTCCAATGGAACCAGCAGAGGACTCTTGACTGGTTGGGTGAGAAGGATATAGCCTACTTTTCTTTTTTCCAGTGAGCAATGCATTGCCTTTTTGTTGTATAACTTTGGTGACTACTTTATTTAACAAAAGAGAGGATCTACAACATTTGGAATACTCAGATGAGATTACTTGGATTACTTTTTGGGGATTACTTTGCTATACTTTGACTCTGGGACACCTTTAAAAGGGACATTGTAGGGAAATTCTGAAGTGAACATTTACATTTTGAAAAGGGATTGATTGTTCAATTGTATTATTTTGTTTGATCTACCTTAATTCAGATAAAGACATAGCAATTTAAGTTAAAAATAAATAGTTTGTGTTTTCCTTTTGCTCTGCAATACAGTTCATTTCCAGTATAAAGACTTACTGTTGCAGGTACAGGACCTTTATTTTCTTTACTTTATTTAATATAACTCAGACATATAACTTTATGGTTCTGATTGTTATAAGGTCAGCTCCATATATGGAGCTCTAAGGGTGGCAGCGGGGGCAGTGTCTTGAGTGTACAGCGTTTGATGAGGTCTGGCCATATATGGCGTGTGTCTCTAGAGTATACAGGGTTTGATGAGGTCAGATCAACATATGGAATGTCAGAATAGGGTCAGCTCTATAGGCCTATATGGAGATCTAAGGGTGACAGCGGGGGCAGTGTCTTGAGTGTACAGGGTTTGATGAGGGCTAGCCCTCCAAGCAGAACCCAATGCTACTGAAGTTTCTGACATTTGTTAGACCCAGTGCATGGGGTCCTGTTGCATCAGTACCATGCCACCTGGTACGCGGACATTCATAAAACATAAACAACGTGGATAACGCCTGACTGCGCTCTTTGACGACATTTTTTCGTGTGAGGGTTTCTGAATATGTGAAGTATAAGTACCCATACATGCCGCTGCGAATATCTCCTGTGGCGTGGAAGCCGTTAAGTATTTTTAATCTTTGTTTGACCGATTTGGTCGCTTTGATTCTTCTCTTCCTTCCTTGTTTATTGACACCTCATTGTACCGCCTATCTGGCTAGCTAGTGGCGCTATAGCTATGACACAGCAGATCAGAGGCAGGGACGTAGCCGGCACAAGCCAACCGCACACCGGGAGGCGGTACAATAAACGGTAAACAAACAAGAAGAAATAAAGCGACCAAATCGGTCAAACAACGATTAAAAATACTTAACGGCTTCCGCGCCACAGGAGATATTCGCAGTGGAATGTATAGGTACTTAAAGTTCCCGAATTTAGAATAACGCAAACAAAAAAAGGCCGTCAAACGCCGCAGATGGGATCTTAGAGAGAATATTAATGTCCGCGTTCCAGAATTCCCATACGGAAATATAGTCATGAACAGGGACCCTACATAAAACTCATCAAAATTTCAGAAAAGCTTTATGTAGGGTTCCGAGAGGGGCTAGATGAGGGCCTTCCTTGACTTCCTTATTGACTTCCCATTGTACCGCCTCCCACACAGAGAGTGGCTAGCTGAGACAGAGCAGATCAGAGGCAGGAACGTAGGGACGCGCAGCTAGCCACTCTCGGTGCGGGAGGCGGTACAATGGGAAGTGAGGAAGAGAGAAGCCAAAACGGTCAAACAATGTCTCCTATAAGAACCATAGTTTTCGCCGGCTGCCGGGCGCGGCTGCACTAATACTACTTTGGGGCGAGCCCGTCTAGAGTTTGAATGGACAGGTATCAGTCAAAAGAGAGGCATCGAAGAGGAAGGACGGGTGGGAGGGATCAACATGTGGAATGTCAGAACAGGTCAGCTCCATATATGGAGATCTAAGGGTTTGAGGTCAGATGTAGAGTTGCTGGCCTGCTCCATATATGCAGATCTAGGTGATGTTCCAGTCTTCTCCATGTATGGTTATCCAGGGTTAGATGAGGTTGGTGTCGTGATCTTCATATATGGAGATGGCCATATATGGTGTCACGAAGGGTGATGTGTCACCAGGCGTGACCATATATAGAGGAGTGAATAGTGATGTCACGAGGTGTGACCGACGAACCGACTGACGGGTCTTTCAGGTTTTCATAACTCACATACAATTTTATAGTTCTGATTTTGTTATACAAATAGCTATACCAAATATACAATACAATGGACTGTTCAATGTCATATCATGGATGCTACTATCATTTCCAACCCTATTGACTATTATGGCTGAAAACCCAAATCAAGGTTTTTACTTTTTAATTCATTCATTGTTTAATTCATTCATTTTCGCCTTTGTGCCCTCAAATAATTGGCCTTGGCCAATAACACACCGACATTCCAGGCCTGATTGACACCATTGGAAAAACAAAACGAGAACACTTTGTGCGGAATGTGTACCGTATAGCTGTGGCAAACATGTGGCATGATAATTAACACGGAGTAATGAGCCCTTATTTTAACTCTTTTCTGTACCTGAGGCATCAAAACCTCCTTTGATTTGACTGCATATGAGATTGGCCGTAAGGGGCTGTGAAGGTGTGCCCCTTCTTCTTCTTGATGGTGCATGTGGCGCCCGGGTTCAAAGGAACACCCGTGGGGCCACTGCATATACAGGATTAGTCTGGGTCTATACAGTATGGCAGCCATAGCCCTCAGGCACACCTTTCTGTCTGTCAGTTCTGTCACAGTATCTGTCTATCTGCCCATATGTCTCTCTCCTTCTCATGTGCCAATGTAGGCATGTACGCATGCACGCACGCACGCACACAGCACACACTCACTCACTCACTCACTCACTCAATCACTCAAATCTGCTCTTTCTCTCTCTCTCGCACAGATACACACTCAGATTTCTCTCTCTCACACACACACACACTCACACACACACACGTATTGTAAATGTACAGTAGTAAGTAAGTAGGTCAGAGAGACTTATTGTCGGTATCAGCCAAGAACACTATAGCCTACTCTCCCCACTTGAATTCACTATAGCCCTGGGAGATGATTGCTGAGGTGGAGAACAAGTTTACAACACCTACAGTACCAACAGCTATCAGTAGGCTACTCATCGCACGACTTGCCGCACTCATACATGACTAAACTTATGGATCTTTGTCTTGTTGAAACATTTCTTTCTGTACCTTTAAGATGTGTATTTGAGTACCCTGTTCTAGGGTTTCATGACCCTTTAAGAAGTGAGCTTGATTGAATACTTTGAGCGGCAAGAACGGAGTCAATTAGTAACGCTTCGTCGCACAGAACGGAGATTAATAAAAGGACAGAGATTTATTGATATCAAAACCGTTCGCATCACTCCACAGGCTGGGAGCGTCTGCACAACATTCAATGTTATTTCCGGTTGGGACGTCATCCAAAATGTTCCCCCCCCATTGTAGCGGATGAGATCGAAAATGAATGAACGTGAATAACTCTTGATCTAAGTCATTCCGTCCAATTCTAACCAAAGATTATGTTTTTGACGGCCCATTGCGTCCCGTCGCTGTTGCATTAGAATGTATCATACCTCCCGTTCTTTGTCGATCGCCTCAGCAGTGTTTTGGCTACATCGAGCTACTTCAGCTACTTCCCAAAATGGCGCGGAGCCACCTTGAAATAGGTCCTGAAGAAACAAATCGCTGGGCGTCCTGATTTAATGGTTACAAATACCCCTGGGCGTTTGGTGTGTTAATTAATAGGTTGCAAATAGTACAGTGGTACGATTATACTATGACGCTAGGAGATAAAACAAAATTACCTGTGTGAAGTGAGCGGTGCAACTGTACCGTGTGGGGGTCCGCGGGGGGTCCCGGCAACATCCAGACCCCCAAGGATGCGGCCAGTGTGGCGGCCCGGTTCCGGCCTTCCCGCGTCCAAAACGGTCGAGAAGTGAGAGTTACCGTATTGCAGCTTTCCGTGCTCGGACATACACTGTGACTATACAATACATGCATACATACATGCATACATGCAAGCATGCATGCATGCATACATACATACATAGGCTACATACAAATAGTCGAAATAGAGGCATAACACAACCTATTACCAGGTTTGTAAAACAATCAATCAGTCAACTCTGTTGGAAAGGTGGCCACGGTAACACAAAAGTGTGGAGATTTTGTATAGCCTCATGTGCAAATTAGATTTAGTTTAATATCACTTTAATATCAATATCACTTAACCTCAAAGAAATTGATACAGAAGATTTCTGGTTTCTGGTACCTCTAGCCATGCTTAAGAACATACTGTATGGACTATAGCTGGCTCATCCTCCAGTGCGAGGTTTCATCGACAGGAAGATGAGACACGGGACATGGCACTAAGTCAGACACCAGAGGGGACGATCAGGCAGACTTTTGGACAGAATGCCTCCCTCAGGCCGACCGTGTGATGGAATATCCTCCCAGTCACTCTAGTCTAAAGGGAATTAAGCCCCCTCCTGTGTACCTTTTAAAACAACATTAAAATGTCCCAAATTAAATATGTGAGGTTTTAACCCATGCAGGGAACATGGGGATGACCCCGTTTTGATGTGGGGACTATGGATGAAATTTAGCAGCTAAATCTGGCCTGTTTACATGACATCGTTATTGGCTGATTCATTTCACCTACACCTACATGTATGGACTGACTGTACATTAATGTGCATTGTCTAAAGAAAGAAAGAGAACTCCTCAGAGGCCATATCACCCCAGCACTACTTTTTTCTTCCTTGTATCAGTAGCCTACTTAATTGTTAACTATTAGATAGTTGTTATCCAGATACATTACAATTAGGGCCGGGACTAATTGCGATTAATTTAGATTAATTAACTACAGAAAAATTAATCGCGATTAACTACAGATAAATTAATCGCACCTTTTTTTTCACCGCGGAACGTTTCTCACTGGGCGCTTTTCTATAGTACTGAAAACTGGAAATAATAAAAAGTCACCCCATTTTGTGTTGCCTAGAACTGGAGGTCTGACAAAAAACAGTAACAATATGAAGTAAGTACAGCTTTGTGATGTCACTGAGATGTACTTGTTACTGTTACTAATTTTTTTCAGACCTCCAGTTCTAGGCAACACAGAATGGGGTGACTTTTTATTATAATTTCCACAACAGGTATATTAATGACAGTAAAATGTTGAAAATGAGTTGTATCCTGTAGTCACTATTCGTTGATTCACTGGGATACCAAAAAACATAAAAAAAAGGTTTCTCGCTGTTCTCGGGTTGAATATTGATATGCGATTAAAATGCGATTAATCTAGATTAATTAATCGCAAAGCCTCTGATTAATTAGATTAATTTTTTTAATCGAGTCCCAGCTCTAATTACAATATTTGTTACTTGCTCACATATGCTAAATATGTTAAGATAGTGTTATGTTAGGATTGATGTTAAGCTGCGATCTATAGTTACTTCATAAAACAATTGTTTTGAGCTTGTTTTGACCAGATTTTCTTCCAATTCCTGGTATGAATTCATATTGATCGGCAGTTTATAACCTAGGGAGGCTACATGATAGGACTTTGAATTTTGGCAAACATTCTGGTTTGAGTTTTACATCCATAGACCATCATGGCATCTCCCATACAGCAAGAGTTCAAGAGCACCATCTAGTGCTAATACAGAAAATTACATTTTGTTTAGGCTTTCATATAGCACCACCACACCAAAGTCAAAAAGTAATGTGACACTGTCTGTCAGCAAAGTCAAATGTAACACTTTTAAAATAACAGTTCTATGTGTTGCCACTATTAGTGGGCAGCGTGGGCTAATAGCTAAGGCTACCTATTAACCAAATAAATTGGCGTAAGGTTTTCAATGAATGGTCATGACGCATAAGTGCAAGACATTCTCACATTGGTATTAGTCAGAATCAAATGATGAGTCTGGGGAATAAGTAGCCTAATTAGTAGCCTTTAGGAATGATGCCTGGGACCTTAGTCTTCTCCCTCGCAACCTGTCAGTAACCAATGTAAAGTAGCCTACTGTATACTTGGTGTGTCAGTACTTTTCTTTAAGAATGTACTGACTTAAGAATATACAATTGTGCATGTGGCACACACACACACACACACACACACACACACACACACACACACACACACACACACACACACAGTCACACACACGGTTTCGTAAGCAAACCGATAAACAGATTGAGAGCAAGCATCACACCACAGCTCCTGAAAGAGAGCATTTTTCATTTCCTCAACTGCTACAATGGCAGTTGTCTCTAGAGCCCAAACAGTTTAGTAAGTAATTACTAGTGTGTTTTCCTCAGAAGGTGAAAACTGCCACACTCGGAAGCCATTGTCACTGGCCGCGCTTTACACTCAATCAGCCTCACAAAGGGAAGAGAAGGGCCCGATTGATGACGGGCCCTCTGTGGCCCAGGGAGAATTTAAACGTACTTGTATGAGGCTCTTTCAGGAGATTAACTTGCTATAAGGGCTACCTGCCACGGACACAGTCCCTGTATTCATGGCGCAGACACAAAGACTTTTTTTTTTAAACCGGGGCACAGCTGCATGAAAGCCAATGGTGAATGGGGATAATGGTCACAAAAGACAACAAACCTCAAGTGTAGAAGAAATAAAGTGTTCTTTAAGATGGAGCCATTCACAGCTCTTCTTTTGACCATTGAGGAGCCGGCCACTCTGCCACCTAAGGCCTCAATCTAATTATTTTCGGACAAGACGTGTTGTGGTGCAAACTGGCAAAGAGAGCGCGTCACTCTGGACCAAAGTGCACTTTAATTCAATCGTTCTATTTGACAGATTCCCCCTTCGAATGGGACGTCGTCGCACACCAGTGCACTGACACAATCAGGAGGCTCCTGGCATGGTGAGACAGTGGGCCTCTTTCCTCAAAGGGACAAACACAGAAACACACCATAGACTTCTACACAGATGCATGGATGTCTTCTTTACTGGGATGTCTCATTTCTTGTGTGTTAAACCAAAGCAACAATAGAATTCACATTAGTTTTCATTTTGCTTGAAACCTTCATGCGTTGTTGTTCTACTTTGTTCAACCTGCAGTGCTCTATACTTGTCTTGTCTTTTTGTCCCTCTATGCCAAATATCTTAGCCGAAAATAGCCAATATACAAGCAAATTGCGATCTGCTATTTATTTTTTGCGAGAATCGGGGCACTGGGGTTCATATGGTTAAAATAGTCCAAGTTGGCCTCAAAAGCAGATTAGACCGCAGCCACAGGGGTCAGACTGTGTACCGTTCATTAAAAAGAGTGAGAGTGTGTGTGTGTGTGTGTGTGTGTGTGTGTGTGTGTGTGTGTGTGTGTGTGTGTGTGTGTGTGTGTGTGTGTGTGTGTGTGTGTGTGTGTGTGTGTGTGTGTGTGTGTGTGTGTGTGTGTGTGTGTGTGTGTGTGTGTGTGTGTGTGTGTGTGTGTGTGTGTGTGTGTGTGTGTGAGAGAGAAGCGATGGAGGGAGACTGCATGTGTTCCTGCTTGCCTAAATGTGAAAATTGCTTTTGCCATTATTTCAGGGTTATAGATGAGAAAGCGGGAACTGAATGGATTTTCTTTAATATAACAGACATAGGACGCCACATACAGAGAGGCAGAGGGAGGGCCAGACTTCTTTGATTGTGCTCACAGAGTGGAAAGCCCGTGACAGGTGTGCTTTTGTATGCGCATGTGTATGCGAGGCTGAGGCAGTGTTTGCGTGCGTGCGTGCACACACACACACACATGTGGATGGGATGTGGTCGTGCACTTGCAGCCATAAGAGAGGTGTGTGTGTGTGTGTGCGTGTGTGTGTGTGTGTGTGTGTGTGTGTGTGTGTGTGTGTGTGTGTGTGTGTGCATTTGTGCGTGTGCTTCTCGAGCATGGCTGGGTGTGCCTTAAGCTTCTCCAACTTGTGCTGCTGACACTCCCTGGTGAAAAGAGGGCCCTTAATTCTCACTCTTTATTGGACTGGTCTCGTAACAGGCCGGACACACTACTGTCCTGCACACGGACGCAGAGCTTAAACCAGGAGACTGGAGAGAATGTTTACATGAAAAGCCCATGCAGTGGCGGGGAATTGAGAGAACTGTACTTCAAGTAAGTAGATTGACTCTTACTACCGGGTTGAGCCACGTCTATTATGGATTACATTTAAGATGGAGAAGGACGTCTTTAAAATGGTCCCGTAGCTTGGATTGTTGGAAATGAAGATGGTTTTGCTTATCTGATGTTTCCATAAAGTGTAAATTCAAATCTATGGATACCAAGGACGTGTCAACCATCCTTGGTAAGTCATGCAGGTGTCAGGAGGACTCGGCTGTCTAATTTTGACATCAGTGAACTGGTCTCATGTCATGGATGACACTCAAAGGTCAGGGGTCATCTCATCCTGTACGCTAGTGGATTCTTAAACTAGGGATTTGTCCTAAACTGGTGTCTGGATATCCTCTCCTTTCTATTGGTCGTCGTTAGTGAAAAGCACATTTCATTTGTTAAGGTTTCATTTAGAGGCAATGCATTTTGAATATCCAACTAAATATGTGTTTTATTTAGTTAGACCTTACCTTATATTGCAGGCAACGCCACCTTGATGTAAATGCTATGAGTTGCCACTAGATGTCAGAATTTGCCTGGTAACCGAGCTCTCCCCCCCTCTCTCTCTCTCTCTCTCACACACACACACACACACACACACACACACACACACACACACACACACACACACACACACACACACACACACACACACACACACACACACACACACACACACACACACCAGGAACCTTAGGGGAAAGCTTGTGAGTAGCCTGCCTGCACATGGTGAGACAGCTTCCCCAGGAAGCCTGGGTGACATTTGCCTCACTTAATGACACAAGCTAATTAATCATTAGCGGTCCCAGAGGTATTCCTGTTAGGGAGGCTTTGTCGTGCCTCTCCCCAGTAGGGGGTCTCAGCTTCAACATGTTATGTATGCATAACCGCCTCGTCCCATGCTAAAACATCTTAATTCTTGCCCGTTTAGCTACTTTGACTGAACTGTACTAGCTCTTATGCCACCCTTCTCGTATAAAGAGCGGTGGCAGAACCAATTTCAGACTATTTAACCTCATGGGAGTAACATACCGGTAGGACACATTGTCCCTTAACCCTGTCATCACTTTTTTTTGCAGAGGTTAATATAGTTGGGAGAAAAAGGTGAAACATGGCGATCTACAAGCTCACAATGTGTTGCATCGTGACACACCGTGTGAGCTGGTCACATTTTCACTATGCAGCGTATGGTGACGTACAGGCTATAGGGCTTTGGTTCATGGAAGGCCTGCAGATCACAACTCACAGACATGTTGAATGACTTTTTTTGGAATTGTGTTAGTTTTGGAAAGAGTCTCTGCGGTCAAACATGCATGGATGAAAGACCATCACTGTCTAACTTCAAACAAGGAGGATTGTTGTTGTTGTTGCAGATCTTCTTGTCGAGCAACAATGGTAATGGCGCAGCTGTATGCATATGTGTATATGAACCCCAGCTAACGGGGCCATTTGGGTTATGACTAATTATCTCTCATGGGGTGAAACCCTCTCTAGATGGTCTTTTGAGTCCAAGAAATATGTGTGAAAGGCTTTTGTGAGCACAGAGAAAATGAAATCTGCCCCCTGTATGTGTTTCTGCCCCCTATGCATCATTACCGACCCCCCCACTGGGTTCCAAGCTTGTTTAGGAGAAGACAGCCCTGGTCATCACGTACTGAAGGCTCCAGGTGATTCACCCAGGTGCCCTTACGCCCTGGCCTCTTACTAGAGAGGAGCTTTGGGTTGTGTGGGTGGGGGGTGAGGGGCAGCAGTGGGGCCATCAGGGTCGCTTGGTGATGGGGCTGGGCTGCAGGAGGTCTCTCGGAATGTTAGAGGTTTTGGGACGAGACTCGAGGTACCCTTGGGGTAGCATGACCTCTGACCCCTGCTTGCTAGCCCCAATTCTTTTTTGCTGTGACCTGATAGAGGTGGGTGTGTCGTGGGGAGACTGAAATATTATCTAGAAGACTGCAGAGTTGCAAATATAAGCCTACCAAATTGAACACAACCAGATGCTTAACTTTTCAGGAGAATTGCCCGTTATTGACCACGGAGGCCATATTGCTCTCATGTCATGCTCAGGTTGGGCAGGGGTCAGTGCCATGCTGGCTTGTGGTGGCCATTTTTGTCTAAATTAAAATTTTGCCAGAGATTGCCACAGACATACAAAATTAGTAGACAATATAATATTACCATTACTGAATGACCACAACAGGTTTGTTTGTAACTCTGAGAGTGTACAAAATAAAAAAGGACCCTATGGGTTAATTTGTACACTCACAGAATTATGGGGGTCCTTGCAAATAAAACTCCTAATGTACCATACGATACATAGTGCCATAGTAGATCAGTGTCATACTGTATGTTCTGAAGAAAACCTGGAGACTGACATTCAGTAATTGGGTCTTATGATCAAATTAAGAACATTATAATGTGTAAAAAAAAAAATGAAAATCCCAAAAAAAACTTTGCCACGGACACGTTTGTCTATATACGGACATGAACCCTGGCATTGGGGACTCCGATCCTTCTGTGTGAATGTGGTAAGAAAATAAATGTTTTTTGCACACATTATTGTAAATGATCCTTTTAAAAACAAAATATAATTGCAGTCTGCCTAACAGAGCTACAATCATCGCACCCAACATATTTTTAATGGTTTTTCCGTAGGTCAGACTGGTTTGCATGTGCAGCTCCTCCATGAAAGGTGACATTTGTAGGCCAATTCAGGCAGATGAATTATTCCGTTTCATACTCGCGTCTCCTTATTGGTATGCAAAGGAAGACCGGGTGAGGCTTTAGCTCTCTTGCTCTGCAAGGTGCCATTTCATATCGCTTGGATATACACAGGATCCTTCATTTCCACTCTAATCACGCCAACATTGAGGACCATTGTAATTCTGACACTGGCAAGACTTTGTAGCACATGGGGATATTCGCTAAACCTGACACCTGCGACAGGAAAGCGTCCTTTAAGCATGTGAACCCTGGCGTCCCTATTCTGGCGAACATTCGGCGAAAGCAGCTGCTTGGGAAACGGATGGTTGTCGGTGTAGAGCACACACAGTCTGTTCTGTGTTTGTTCGACATTTAGCCGTTTGTAAAGGTGCAACCAGGTGACGCGCCGATTCAATCCCGGGTTGGTGTCAAAGTATCCTTTAGCAAGACGCTGAACCCCTAACTGCTGCCCGGTGAGCAGGTTGGTGCTTTGCCTGGTTTCCACTGCCATCGGTGTGTGAATGGGTGAATGTATACTTATTATTTAGGAGCCACACAGTGGAACGACCTCGAAACCATTGTCAAACTGACAACTAATCTGAGGTCTTTTAAACGGCAGACAAAGGCATGTCTTTTGGAAAAGGTTCGATGAATCCATGGAGCAGTGCTCTGTAGGCCAGGTGTAGCTATCAGTGCTGCGGTGTAAAGCTGCACTTAATGCTACACCTCAGTAATGGCTGCGCCCAGGGCAATCCCTCTGTGGAGTGATCTATATAGGATGGAGAAGGGAGCATTTGTCTTATGTTGTTGTATGTTGTACTGTATATTACCTATGTTACCTACTGCCATGTGTTTTGTATTGTAATGGATTTTTTACTTATTAATTTGTTGACTGTGAGAGGACCTCAATGGAAATAAGTCTCAGGACTTTCTTGTGTAATCCTCGAAATGTTGTACCAATGTGGTTTTAATGCTTTTCAAATAAATCAAATCAAAGCAAAGCACTTTGGATAAAGGCACGTACTGTAACCTCACCTCACCAGGCTTTCCACCTCGGAGGAAAGCCTGGTCTCTGTTCCAAGAGTGTGAACCGGTCTGGAGCGGATGATATCGTTACGTCATGTTGTAGTATTGTTTTGTAGTCATCAGGCAGGAACAACAGGCGGCAACTTCCTTTTCCCTCCAACCGGAAGAATAACAATAAAAGCTCTCGTAGCCTGTAGCTTTTATTGCGAAAAATCGGTTTGAGGGAAAAGGAAGTTCCAGGAAGATTTGATGACTACAAAACAATACTACAACTTGACGTATCGATATCATCCGCTCCCGAACGGTTCATAAACCCGAAATGGAATGGTGCCCAGGCTACACGTAGGCCTACTGTATAAAATGTATACGGTATGAAGAAATGGTAAATGGTGCATTTATACTATAAATGCACCATTTACCATTTCATGTCCATAGATGAGCAGACGTGCTGCATTGTTGCCACATTAGATGGTAAACTGAGCTGGTGAGAAGCAGTGGTGGAAAGTACATTTACTTAAGTACTGTACTTTTCTGAGGTATTTGTACTTGAGTATTTCCAATTTCCAGTACTTTCCAGCCAAAATTTGTACTTTTACTTCACTACAATTATTTGAAAACTTTAGTTACTAGTTACTTTGGCAATTTAAATTTGGATTAGAAAACATACATTAACTTCAACCCTATACATTTTGAAAACAATAGATTTTGTACACATTTTAAACTGAAATGGCACATTCTGCACAATGATTACTTTTAGTACTTTAAGTACATTTTGATGCCGATACTTTTGTACTTTTACTCAAGTACATTTTCAATTCCGTACTTTTACTTGTAACGAAGTAGTTCTAAATTGCAGTATTGGCAGCTTTTACTTAAAGGTATATTCAGTGATTTCACTCAAAAAACCTTAGGTTTCGTTTTTGGCTGTGGGACCCAGCCTTTCGTCCAATCAGGATAGAGAGTCAAAAACTAAACCTAAGGTTTTTTGACCCCCAGGGGTTAACTGGGGACAGGGAGGAACTCCTTATATGGCCAGCACACTCTATAGTAGGGAGGATTATCACAACAAAACACAAAAATAAGTGATATTTGAATTAAGTGAAATCACTGAATATACCTTTAAGTAAAACAATTGATTACTTTTTCCACCACTGGCAGAATGCAGATATATAGTCTGTCTATAGGAACACAACCGGGGCGTGTCCCTCCCGTGGGAGACCCATCTGCAGGCCTCTAGCACAGGCACCGCCCCTTCCTCCACACCCAGCACCACTCACTGTTAATAATACACACGCAAACACAAGTTTGTAGACAAATGCCACACACACACACACACACACACACACACACACACACACACACACACACACACACACACACACACACACATACATGTATGTATGCTCAGACTGACTCAAAGCACATTCAGCAGATGCACAGTGTGCGCAAATGTACCTGCCTCCCTCGCGGTAGAAGCGCTTGTACCCCAGAATTAATTCGGTTAACACCCCATTCCATCTCGGCAGGGGGGCCACAGGAAACAGATGAGAAGCTAGTCAGGTTGATCAGGAAACACAGAGGCTTACCTATTCCTGCGATGGATGTGACTCTACAAACTGTGGGGATTGTTAACGGTGAATCAACATCGTTTTGTGTAGAAAGTAGTGTTAGAGACTTGAAAGAAGCTGCCACGGAAAGCGATGGCGGTGATAGAGGGAGGGGGAGGCGAATCACATGTCGCTCGGCGAAGCTTTCCACCCCTCCTGATTCCCAGTAGAAGGCAACCCATTCACCGCTACATCTATCAAGCTCCACGCATGAAATTGCCTTTTCGAGTCAGCAAGTGGTGGATTTGTTGCAGGGCCTTAAGGATAGCTTATTTACTCACTTGTTTATGGTGAATCAAAGTGAGCAAAACTTTCTTCTGCTCATCCACCCTCCCCTTTTTGCAGTTGAAGCCTCTTAGCCGTAGCCCTTTCATGGTGTCAGGGGTGGGGCCAAGTGCTGCATGTGACTCTGTATCTCTGGGAACCCCGCAATTACATCTGGCACAACTCTGCATGAAGTAACGCTTTATAAGCCTTTGTGCATCTCGGCTTTGAAGAGCCGCGGCCTTCTATAAGTTAGCTTTTTGTTGTTGTCCCCCCGTCGCCCCATCCCCCCCCAGCACCCAGCTAGAGACTGGAAACAGAATACGATGTGTCGTCTCCCTCATCACACAAAGCCCCAGTCCATTGGACACACCTTGGACGGCACAAAGGATGAAAAGCACAGCGAGGCTTGGACACGCAGGACCACGCTGCCAACCCAGATAAAGACGCTTCAAAAGTCGAGCGGTAAACAGCGGCTGCCTTCTCCTCCATCGCTGCCTTCCGTCCTTCCCAGGCCCCAGGAGTGTTTTAAAGAAATAATAAGAAGAAGAAGAAGAGAAGTATAAAGTTATGAACGGAAAAATGTGAAAGACATTTTTGTTTCCTGCATTTTGGACTTTGTGGGGACTGTGACTGTGATTAGACAGGACATTAGACAGGACTAATGTTGTGTCTATAGGCAAAATACAGAGGGTACATTCCTGTATACACATGTAGATTAATGTGTGCTTTTGGTCAGTGCTTAGAATTGACCAAAAAACATCCCAGCTTTGAGCCCGGAAACCCATACATAAATGCAACACTGCTACCCCATCTCAAATCCCCCAATCTCAAATCTGCCCTTTTCTCACAGCAGCAACTGGACTGGTGTCATCCATTTAGCCAGAAAAATATAGACGCCATTTTGATTCTCTGCATAACCACTTCTTAAAGTATAGGGTAAGTGAGTCTCCCTATAGATCTTTTGTGTGTTTTCAGGTCAGGATACCAATTGTATCCAATGAGGAGAGAGACCTCGCACAGGATTTAGATTAAACAAGTGAAAGTGGTGACACAGAAATGTGCAGACAAAATTGGAACTGGAACACTATAACGTTTAAGCTGATAAATGTCTCTCCTGATTGGCTAACAAATCCATGCAGGGATACTCATGTGCTGAACACTATACCATCAGAATATAATGCTTGAACCTTTTAACACACGTTTTCATAAAACATTACCCTACCTTTATGCCATGCTGAATATAGTCCGTCATATGACGAATAGCAATAATAGTTGATTTACAAGCTCACGACACATTGTGAGCTCTACTATTTCTGCCAGTTTTGACAAATCTTGAAAAAGCTTGCCTATAATGACATCCCTGGCGTGGTTAAAATCAATCCATTTGGCCTATTTCTGGCTTTATAAAAAGTAGGGAAATGTATAATTTTCATGACCACACATTAATGTGTGTTATGGACATGACTTTTGGCTTGCAGTGCAGGCTACAAAGGAAATAGTATTTTTTTTAATCGGCAGCCCATACTGAATTTACGTTGACTTTTAAAAGTGCAACTGAATATGATTCTGTTCTCCTCTCCAATGTCTTATTCCAATGTCAGCATTTTAACACACAAAGCCGTTCAAAAATTGGAGAAGAGATGACTTTTCCCTGGTCGCAGAGCTACCTCCTCCTGCCTCCCTCGCTCTCTCTCTCTCTCTCTCTCTCCCGCCCATCGAAACAGATGGCGTTTTATGCTGAGCACAATCAGGACTATTCAGCGTCAGGCTGAGCAAGCCCTCCCCACCTGCGCTCGCCTCGGCCCCAATCACAACTTAATGAACACGTTGGGAGCAGTCTGTTCCAAATTACTCCCAGTAGGAGCTGGGCCGACAGGTAAGCCCCAACCCCCCCCCCCCCCCCCACCCCTTGCCAGCTAACACTGGCCCCTTCCCTCCACCACCAACCCTTTTGCACCAATCGCACTGCCCACTCGCCACCGACAAACCCTGGCCCCTGTGCCCAGCGCCTCAACTCCGGCCCTTAATCAAATCAAGATTTGTATCTCGGCGCTGTCAGCATTCCAACCCCAGCTCAGAGAGGCTGCGTGTGCAGCGACAAGCATATAAGTTACATGTGGGGAGATGCGGATTGACAGCTCGATGTGTTTATGCGTTGGAGCTGAACTGCTTCTATTTGATATAGTCAAGAGGGCTGTTTTGCCATGTGGGTAAAGGGATATATATGCTTTAACTATTTATCGTATCTCTCTATCCTACGCACAGTTTCACACACTCGCAAACACACTCTCTGAAAGGACATCTCCGGCCTCTGTTCTGCTCTGGTGTTCTGTGTTAACCGCATCAGGCCTATCTCTATGCCTAATCAGCATGTTTCCCCTGCTTCAAAGAGCACCATTTACGCATTTGTGTTCCGATCATTTGCACTCGCAGCTTCACGCGAGCCCTTGCGTATGGCACGCATGGCTCCTTTCAGTCATGTTTTATTCATGCAGTGACATTGAATAAAGGAAGAGGAAATTAGCTATAATGTTTCTTTCCCTTCCCTTTTCTATGGCAAAACCGCTCCAGTAGTAGTGTGTCTCTTCTCTGGTCGTGTGTGTACTAACTAAGGCAAGGGATGGTTGTATGTCCTGAGTGAGCGGTTGACACCAGACGTGTGCTGTGGCCAGGAACCCCTGACATTCCGATTCACCCTCCCAACGTCCCAGGGGACAAAAGAGTGAGACCGGAGCTGCGGCCTGGTCCTGTCCCATCAATCGCCGCAGGACCTCAGGAACCGCAGGCCAGCCACACCCGCCCCGCGTGGGTGTCCATCACTGAGTTTTGACAGGAGTGCTGGCCTGCTGCCTGCTTCCTATGCACTGTGTCCCTCTGGTCAATCTGCAACTCAATTGGCCCAGCGCTGGTGGGTGATGCTTTCTCCTTCTGCCGCATGTCAAAAAGAGCCTGGACCCACAGAGGAAGTGCAAATATCCTCTAATGGCCTCGCTACAGATGGATGTGCCCATGACAATAGGCCACCGTGCCTGTGGTTTGGGGTTTTTGTCAGTGAGCAACACAGAGAGGCCACCACAATAACACAACAAAATTATGCATGCAGGCCAAGTACCATTGACATGTTAAAAAGCACAACCAGTTGCTATTATAATTGAATCAGCTCATTCCAGGGCAGTAAAACCTTTCTTAATGTGTCTTCTAAAGGCACTCTGGGGGCATAAGAACAGGTTTTAAGACAATGGATGGAGCTTGAAAAATAATGGGAATTAGTGGGTCACCTTAGGGCCATATATCTCTCGGTGAATAAACACAGCATGACATGGTTGTTTTTGGAAGGTGTTGTGTTTTTTTTGGGGGGGGGGGTGTACTTTCACTATAACCACTGATGGTAAAACAGTAAATAGTGCATTTTTATAGCCCCTTTTTTATCCAAAACATTACGTTCACCCATTCACACACTGACAGCAGATGAAACCTTGCAAGGCACCAACCTAATCACCAGGAGCAACCCATTTTGGGCGGGAACCCCTTTTGGTGTTAGCATTATGTTGTGCTTTAGCTATTAAAAAATAGCAGATCTACAAGCTCATAGCAGATAGCAGATCTACAAGCTCATACGAACTTGTAGGTCTGCTATTTTTTTTAAATCAAAGAACTGTCGAAAAAACTGTCAGGATGTAGAAGACATTTTTAGAATCTGATCTCAGGTCAAAATGGGTTAAGTGTCTTGCTCAAGGACACTTCAACGCAAAGAAGCCAGTTGGAACCAGGGGTCAAACCGGGAACCTCTCGATTCCCAAGCGGCCTGAGCCACTGACACCCACTGATACACTAGTATGAGTCTTTTAACAAGATGGATGTTTGGTTGTGTAATCATGCAAAGAGAACGGCGTGCAATATGCCATGTGCAATATGCAAATGATCTTTGCGGCTCATGAGAATGGCAACGTTTGAGCTTTTCTTTGTGGAGAATTGTTCTGCGTTTGAACCATCACTCACACTGAGAACTTTTGGCAACGTCAACCGCTGTGAGTGACATCACACTTGCCACGGGTGAATGCTGACCTGCTTGAGAAAACAGTCGCATCGATGGCATTCACTCTGATCATTTCAGGTTTTGACTGGGATGTTTAGTTACGTCCAGGGGTGTCCGATCTCCCTCTGTCTCCTGTAGGCGTTCATTGAGAGTGGCCACTTTGTGTACAGCTGGGGCGTGTTTGGCCAGTAACGTAAAACCAGGAAGCCTTTGAAACCTAACGAAGGCCTCTTCGGGGAGGAGGTTGGGAGTTCACTGTTATTTGGAGATTCAAAGCTTTTTCTCCTCGGACACACTGGGGCGGGTCAGAGATCCAGGAGCTGCCTAGCATCGTGTCTCCGAGCAGCTGCAGGATGAACTGAGTCAGTTAAAGTGTGTGTGTGTGTGTGTGTGTGTGTGTGTGTGTGTGTGTGTGTGTGTGTGTGTGTGTGTGTGTGTGTGTGCGTGTGCGTGTGCGTGTGCGTGTGCGTGTGCGTGTGCGTGTGCGTGTGCGTGTGCGTGTGTGCGCGCGCGCGCCAGCATGACCTGTTTGAAGAGTTGGTATCAGTTTCTCTTTGTTTGGGTCGGGCATCAAGCAGAGCAGGGCACCGCAGAGAGGGCCACCCGGCTTCGACAGTCGGGAACAGCCATTCATTTAACACGGCCATAAGCCATGCATGAGGTGTGTGTAGCATTGCCACATTAATTTTTATATTTCCTCTAACCGGTGCCAATCTGCCAGCACAAACAGGCGCTGAGTGAGGGGGATTACAAAGCGCGACTCCAGCATTTTCGGGGCAGGTCCTCCATGTTAACAAGATGGTAGTTAATGGTACAGCTTTTTACAGCGGCGGTCGCATGTATAATTAAGCTGCTCTTGTATTTGTCATAAAAGTCACCGGGGGGGGATGCAGGAAATGTTGCAGGAGCCGCGTTCCACTTTGAACAGTGGAAAATTAAAACTGTCAAAACCTCACAATGCTGTTTTGACATCATTCCAATGTTTATGGATTTCCCTGTGTGCGGTCGAGGTGGTGGTATAAAAAATCACTTTAAGTGCTTCACCTTGTTTTTGTTGCGGTAACAAAGGTTTGCAATGTTTGCACAATGCAGATTTACCCTTCTGGGAGGTCTAGCCTCCAGTGCAGCTTCTGTACCTTCTTGCATAAATTGTCTGCCCACAAACTAACAGCAGTTCCTAGATGTTATCAACTCAAACATCAACTCTGTTAGGTAGAAACATTAATGTCCAAAACTGTTCAAATTCAAAAATGGCAAAAGTACAAATAAATGGTGCTTTTATCCAAAGCCCTTATATTGTGCATTGCATTCATACACCGATGGCGGAGGAAACCATGCAAGGCATGAAGGCACCCACCATGCACATCGGGAACAATAGGGGTTCAGAGTCTTTTTTTTTTCTTTTTTTTTTTTAAGATTTTGTTTTGCGGCTTACGCCTTTTATTGATTTTTGAAGGGACAGACAGTATGCTGACAGGAAACGGGAGAGAGATGGGGGGATGACATGCAGTAAAGGCCGTGTCGGGTCCGGGAGTCGAACCCGCGGCACACTGCGACTGGATTACCAGTCCGGTGCCCAGACCGTTACGCTACGGCCTGGGCCGGGGTTCAGAGTCTTGCTCAAGGACACTTGACACTAACTCTGGGAGCCCACAGGGATCGAACCGGGAGCCTTGGGGCTGCCATCCGGCTGCTCTACCGGCCACTCTACCCCTGATCCAATGCCGCCCCTAGTACGAGCTCGTAACGTGTCGATTTGCGCCGTTTGTCGAGCTTGCAGATCTGCTACTTGGGGCGGCTGTGGCTCAGGAGGTAGAGCAGGTCGTCCAATGATCCATGGGGCGGCGGTTCGAATCCTGGCTCCTCCTCCTGTCCACATGTCGAAGTGTCCTTGGGCAAGACACTGAACCCCACCTTGCTTCCAGTGGTTACCACCGTTGGTGTGTGAATGTGGGAAGTGAGGACGCTGCATGGCGTCGACTGTTCCCCCAATGTATGAATGAATGGACCATTGTAAAGCGCTTTGAGTAAGCACGTATAGTGCATAGAAAAGCGCTATAAAAATGCCATCCATTATTATTATTATTACTTTTGATACTTTTGTGTGACGTTGTGTAGTATGAGCAATTAGGACATTCATTTATGAAATACATTTAACCCATTCTGGGCGGGAACCCCTTTTGGTGTTTTAAAGCATTATGTTATACTTTAGCTATTGAAAAACAGCAGATCTACAAGCTACAAGCTACAAGTTACAACTTTTTTGAAAAATCGTTTCACTATTTTTGAAAAATCATGAAAATGTGCTGAAAATCTTTGAATATATATTATTACAGATGTTAACTCAAATCTTTGCTTCTGGGGAGGTCCCTGGAACAACATATTTTCAGATGGCGGGGGGGAGGCATGTTACATATACTTTTTGGGGTTCTTGACAGGAAATATTGAGCACCACTGATACAGAAACATAAGGTTTTTCAGAAAACTGTCAGGCTTTTGAAAACATTTTTTTAATTTCGACGTCAGCCGAAATGGGTTACAATTTGGGTTAATTTACTATACTATTAACGGTGTATATGCTACTCTTTAACAATACACTTTTTCAAGCTGATCTCATTCCACTGCCATGCCTCACTGGAAACGAGGAAGCTAATCCCATTGGCAGACTGATAACCTCTCACCCCAGATATGATGTGTGGTCATGCACGCATTGAGCCAGGCTGAAACCACTGAACCCTAACTAGCCTCTCCAGCCTGAATGTGATTCTAGTCTGAAATCCCTAATCCACAAGGGACCCTTTTTTTTTTAAGTGTTAAAATAACACTCTTGATTTTACTGTGTGCCTGACAAATTACAGATATCAACGACAACATGCTTTTTTTTTAGAGAGAGAGAGAGAGTGCTCTGCTTTATTTTGGGGTCAGTCACAGCTGTGTACAAAGGATGAAGTGCTTACAAGGACTGCAGAAACATAAGGTGGCAGCATGTTGGCGGCACGTCAGGAGAATGTCATGCAGACGTCGCTTGCCAAAAGATAAAGCAGATGTATGATATCTATGGAGATGAGCCGAGGTGTCATGCCCAGCCTGTCACCCCCCCCACCCTTCGTCACCTCCACTGCACCTAGTTCCCTGCCTTGCTGAGGACTCTGTATCTATGCTAATATGGGGATCAGTGGACTATCAAACTCGTCTCACTTTATCTTATCACTAAGCTCTCTCCATCTCTCTCCGTCTCTCTCTCTCTCTCTCTCTCTCTCTCTCTCTCTCCCCTCTATCTCCCTCTCTCTGCATTGCTGCATCCATGCTTCACTCATGCCCCTTTCCTCCCCACCCTTCCGTCTCTCACCTTCAGTCTGTTTCACTGCTCTCCTTTGATTTAACAGAGTGACTCTGGAGATTTGGGATGGAGTCAGCCCAGATATGCCACTTTTTACTCCGTTTCCAAGTGACACTTCCCACCCCCCCTTCCCCCCCCTCTTCATGTGCTCTCTCTCGGCGCCGTGCCTCTTGTTGTATTTAATACATGCTCGACAAGACTATAGCTGTAACACTTCATACCAACGTTCTGGACTTGAAATACAATTAGAAGAAGAACTCAGACAGATTTGTGCTGCAGTATTTTAGTTCACACGCTGATCCAGAAAAGCTTTTCACTCGATTCCCTCTGAAGAACAGTATCGGGGTGTCTTGTGAAGGAGAGCATCACCAATGTGTTAATTAATCTCTTAAACCCCAGCATCCCATCCCTATATCACTGGCAACATTATGCAAAAAAACAAAACAGCAGATCCGCAACCTCAAGAACACATTGCGCTGAGCAATACACATATTTTTGGTTGGTGTGTATAGAGGGGAAAAAGAAGGGTACTTATAGTATAGACCCCTGGGGGGATTCCAGTCAACAAAGTATACAAAAAACAAATGATATAAAATCTAATGTAACCGCACATATTTTTTTTGTCAAGATTGGGGCGAGTCCAGACTGTAAAATCTCGTCTGATTTAACTACCGCCCTCCCCCCACACACACACCCTGTTTGACCCCCCCCCCCCCAGCCTCTTTGTCTCCACTGAGCCCCCCAGCTCCCCCTGCAATCATTATTTCTTATCATGTATTTATTTGTTTAATCCACCCCTCCCCCCACACCACTTGGCAACCCGCTCCCATATACGCTGACTATCTGTCTGTCTGGCAGAGAGAGCCCCATCTTCCATCCCGACCCCCTCCTCCTCCTTCCCCACTCAGTCCCAGTGTCAGGCCCACAGCCACCGTAATGCCAATTCCCAATATTTACCGCAATTTTGGCTTTTTTTCTAGAGTTGCGCGTTGCGGTTTTTTAGGCTTATTTTTTTTACCTATAATTGAGGCGGATTCTACAAATGCCTTCTAAAAGATGTATAGTTCTCCAACGTTTCCGTGCCTGCAAGGACCTACCAGTTGACTTTCAGGACTTTTCTAAAACGCTCAAAAATAGCAGATGTACACACTCGCAATGTGGCACGAAGTGACGCGGTGTGAGCTTGTAGATCTGTTGTTTTTGAATAGCTAATGATGCTTTTTTTTTTAAACGATGCTTTCCCGGTTTCAATGGGTTCAAAATGTGGTGGCTTCTTTGGCAAATCAACAAGCCAACATTTCTTTGATGTATAATTCCCCATAGGTTTGTGGAGGAGTGTAAATCCTATTGACTGACAGAATTGGTCTGTATGGTGTCTACTTATTTAGCCTCTGGCTCAAGTATGTGTAATGCTATAATAAATAATCAAAACATTCATTATTATAGACCTACATAGTAATTATAATGTATGCATCTACCGCCGGTAATATTGTTTTCATGAGCAATATATATGGCCATATTCTTGGGCTTGTTTTGGCTTGTTTTTCGAGGTGCCATGTGGCTCATTTCTCTAGCAAGATTTTGGCTTGTTTTTGGAGGTCGGTTGGCTTATTTATCTCACGCGACTTGGCAACACTGCCATAATGGGCGGATGTTGAGCATGGAGCCCTGAATCTGCATGCGCCATCCTGGGTACAGAAGAGACCTCCACCCCTCCCTTCGCTCCTCCTCTCTCACGCATGTGGCCACCACCACTATGGCCAGCCTGTATATGCAACATATAAATAATAGATGCATCATATGCATGACTATCTTCTTAGAAGAGGAAGGGGTGGTGGGGGTTCTTAATTCATTATTAATTAATCCCCTCCCAGGGAATCGGGCAGGGACCCTATACCAAACCCTGTTGCTGCAAACTGGACTTTCCTCTGTCTGGACTGCCTCCCAAACCTGACCAACTCCACACAGCCCTCTGTGACCAATGGGGAGGGGGCAGTGACCAACTCCACACAGCCCTCTGTAACCAATGGGGAGGGGGCAGTGACCAACTCCACACAGCCCTCTGTGACCAATGAGGAGGGGGCAGTGCGCCTATAGTCTCTGAAAATGGCTGCGGGCTTCATGGTTGTAAGTGGTCAGTGTTGTAATATATGGAAGGTTTTATCTGCACCCCAGTTTCTGTACGGAAGTATAGGCTACTAATTAACCACTTAAGCCTTATGTTTTATACTTTCATACTTTAGTTATCGTCCCCAAAATGCAAAAATAGTAGATCTCCAAGCTCATAGTGCATCAAAGTGCCATATGCTATTTTTGAATATCTTTGAAATGATTGCTTTTAGAGGTTCGGGGGCGCCCTCACACTGTCTGAGTCATAGTGTCGGGGGCGTTGTCAGAGTACCCGTTGTACTCGTCTGTGTGTCCCTGCTTTTGTGCCCATATATGGAGACCGTATGTATCCCCGATGGTCCGGTGTCCGGCAAAAGCCTATACACGGGTTGTGCGAGGACACACTGTGATTGGCCAATAGCCACTTTGAGTGGCAGTCGAGGCAAATGCCTATCGAGTCGCAACTCCAACGGAATATAATTTGTGAAAATATCACTGCATCACAACCCAATAGATCGGCTATTTACAGCAAAGACATTTGGTGTATAGGGTAAATATTAGAGGGCGGAGAACAGCCCCCCTCATCAAAGTATATGTTTCAGTCAAGAATGTGCGGTACAAACCAGTCACATGTTGGTCATCTTTCTACTCTACTACGCCACAGTGTCCAACATAGGGTGACCGTTATTTTTCAAAAACCAAAACCGGGGCCCCATAATAAAATTAGCAAAAATAGCTGATCAACAAGCTCATATTGGGACACCATGCCACACACTGTGAGCTTGTAGATCTGCTATATTTGCTACTTTTTCACTTTCACTTGGTGTTTTTATTAGGATGGGTGATTATTACTTGCGCATGCAGAGCGCACACGTACAGCGATCGGCTGTGTGTGTGCGTGTCCTCAACAGCTAATAAGGGACCACCATTCTTGGTGACGTAACTAAAGGTACGTTTCAAGGTTGGTATAAGGTCAGCAGTAGTCGTACCCAGACAGCAGAGAGCTCTATGGGGACTCAGAGCAGCAGTCATGCCCAGACAGCAGAGAGCTCTATGGGGACTCAGAGCAGCAGTCATACCCAGACAGCAGAGAGCTCTATGGGGACTCAGAGCAGCAGTCGTACCCAGACAGCAGAGAGCTCTATGGGGACTCAGAGCAGCAGTCGTACCCAGACAGACAGCAGAGAGCTCTATGGGGACTCAGAGCAGCAGTCGTACCCAGACAGCAGATAGCTCTATGGGGACTCAGAGCAGCAGTCGTACCCAGACAGACAGCAGAGAGCTCTATGGGGACTCAGAGCAGCAGTCGTACCCAGACAGCAGAGGGCTCTATGGGGACTCAGAGCAGCAGTCGTACCCAGACAGCAGAGGGCTCTATGGGGACTCAGAGCAGCAGTCGTACCCAGACAGACAGCAGAGAGCTCTATGGGGACTCAGAGCAGCAATCGTACCCAGACAGCAGATAGCTCTATGGGGACTCAGAGCAGCAGTCGTACCCAGACAGACAGCAGAGAGCTCTATGGGGACTCAGAGCAGCAGTCGTGCCCAGACAGCAGAGAGCTCTATGGGGACTCAGAGCAGCAGTCATGCCCAGACAGCAGAGAGCTCTATGGGGACTCAGAGCAGCAGTCGTGCCCAGACAGCAGAGAGCTCTATGGGGACTCAGAGCAGCAGTCGTACCCAGACAGACAGCAGAGAGCTCTATGGGGACTCAGAGCAGCAGTCGTACCCAGACAGACAGCAGAGAGCTCTATGGGGACTCAGAGCAGCAATCGTACCCAGACAGCAGATAGCTCTATGGGACTCAGAGCAGAGGACTCAGAGCAGAGGACTCAGAGCAGCAATCGTACCCAGACAGCAGATAGCTCTATGGGACTCAGAGCAGAGGACTCAGAGCAGAGGACTCAGAGCAGCAATCGTACCCAGACAGACAGCAGAGAGCTCTATGGGGACTCAGAGCAGCAGTCGTGCCCAGACAGCAGAGAGCTCTATGGGGACTCAGAGTAGCAGTCGTACCCAGACAGCAGAGAGCTCTATGGGGACTCAGAGCAGCACTCGTGCCCAGACAGCAGAGAGCTCTATGGGACTCAGAGCAGCACTCGTACCCAGACAGCAGAGAGCTCTATGGGACTCAGAGCAGAGGACTCAGAGCAGCACTCGTACCCAGACAGCAGAGAGCTCTATGGGGACTCAGACCAGCAGTCGTTGCGGTGATGCCAGTGGTGAGCGTACCTCAATCATGGCGCGCTCTGCTTGCGCACAAGTAGGCCATACATGGCCTACTTGTGTGCAAAGCGCAAGTTGGCATCTTGAGAGAGAGCATTTCTAGTTATTATTGTAGCACTTTTATGTCTGCTCCTTTTAACAGAGCAGAACATGATACACATCTATGAAAACAAGTGTTATTTTACTTGTGGTGAAAACGGTGACAATTTGGTACTGACGATGAATGTTGACAACCTTGTGTTTTAGAGATATTTGTCGGGAACTCGGGAACCCAGCATGAAACCCCTGGACAATCCCAGGCAAACCGGGACGTCTGGTGAGGTCACCATAGTTCAATGGCTGAAGCAAGAGCATGACTGCACTGAATATTCTTCTCTGAAAGCAGGACAGCTATAGCCGTACACAGACAGCTGACAGCCCACCAGCACCCTTTGGTTTAAGAGGCAGAGGGTTTGGCTATGGAAGGAACAAGAGGGTGGGGGGAGGGTGGGCTAATACAACAAATACAATCCTACTGACACAGAGTCATTTATTTATTTATGCATGTTTGTTGGGGGTGGGGAATGTTGTGGTGGGTTATGTGGCTGCATTTTCTTTTTATGAAACACTGGCTACACGGTATAATCCCCTTGTTAATCTAAATTTGACACATTGCCAATTTTGAACATAATCCCATTGTTCTATAGAGTGACAAAATACGTCTGTGTATTTAGAGCTTGCCTGTGCAAATTGCCGAAAGGTACACGCGATGACATCCAACTGTAGGTATATAGAGTTTTACAAAAATATTTGCATTTATTGCAAGGCGAGAAACAAGCCAAAAAAAACGGTATGTGTGTGAGTGGCATGCATGTGTATATGTGTGAAGCAACCTTCTTCCTGTACCACACCACTCTCTCCCACCACTAGGTTGCACTGCTGGACCCTGAGCATCCCTCTGCCCAGATTAAAGCCCCCTGACTCACCACAGTCAATCGTGGCCCCCATTTAGGCCTGACATCGAAAAAAAAAAAAAAGACTTCTAAAATCTGACAGTTTTCTGAAAAACCTTATGTTTCTGTATCAGTGGAGCTCAATATTTCATGCCAAGGACCCCAACAAGTATATGTAATTGGCCGCCGACCCCCATCTGAAAATATGTCGATCCAGGGACCCCCCCAGAAGCAAAGATTTGAGTTAAAATGTTCGCCCTGGAAGAATATATATTTGAAATTTGACCTACGAGCTTGTAGGTCTGCTATTTTTCAACAGCTAAAGCATAACATAATGCTTTAAAACTCCAAAAGGGGTTCCCGCCTAAAATGGGTTTTAAATGAGAGCCACACTATACAGCCTCATCCAATAGCAAACCACTAGACCACTCTCTGACATGTACTCAACCACACTGGCACACATACACACAGTACTGGATACGTGCCCGCTTTAGTCACATTGATATGAATGTACATAATCCTGTTTGTCTGAACCAGGCATGAAATATAAATATAACTGACCTAGATAATGTCATACTTGATCTCTAGCATCACCCCATGTGTTAATTCTTGCTTTGGGGACATTTATTATACAGTGTGTGCACGATGCAGTGGTTGAGTAAAGACAATAATAATTTGCATGCTATTCCCAAGATAAAAGTGTAAAAGTATTTTCCTCTGTCCTATAATCACCGCCGTAGGATCAGAGGTCACAGTCAGTTTAGAGCTGGCCCAGTCTAACTTCGAAGAGAGGGGCAGAAACAAACCAAGACAAACAACTAAAGATAGCCTACTTTGGCAGCCCTTGTGCATGCACATTTCAGTCGGTAGCAAACCACAGCATGCCGCCTTTGTTGTAAATGGTCCCCCCATTAGCACGCCGGCAAACCCCTTCTCACCTATCGGCCGGAGATGCGCCAACCCCCACCTCCCATTAATTTGCCCAGTCCTAATTAAGTGGTTTGTAAAAGGGGTTCTTAAATTAGAAACGGTGCTTTTGTGTGGATTTATGTTTTGTTGAGAATTTTGAGTTAATAAGCTAAATAACCAGAAATAATAATACAATTAAGGACCATAGTGCCGTGGCATAGCACAGTAGGCCTATTGTACATAGGCAGTATGCGGTATAACCATTTTAAAAGTGATAACCATTATAGGTAGCTAGGTCTTAATTTGTGACTTAAATAGTAGTGTGTGAATCACACAGCAATGCAAAGAGAATGTCCGATACTCTTAACTCCTTCCTAATCCATTGTGTGTTAAGCCATTTTGGGCGAGAACCCCTTTTGGTGTTTAAAAGCATTATGTTATGCTTTAGCTATATTAAAAATAGCAGATCTACAAGAGCGCGGCACCGAGTTCAGATGGGGGGTCGGTGCCCAATTACATATATTTTTGGGGGTCCTTTACATGAAATAGTTTGAGAACCACTGACATAGAAACATAGGGGTTTTCAGAAAACTGTCATGATTTATAAGACATTTTGTAGAATCGGTCTCGGTCGGAAACAGGTTCCACTCACACAGAGGTCCGCTGGTCTTCTCCCAGTCCAGTGTCCTCCTGCCTGTCGTCTGTTATAAGGCTGGAGAACAGCAGCAGCAGGGGTTGTTTTGCTGACACGGAGAGAGGGCCCGGGTTCTGGAATGTTCTAGCCTTGAATGTTTGGGTCTCTGGGTCTGCATGGGGGGGGGGGGGCTGTAGGCACCACACTGTGCGTCTGAACTCCAGTCAACCCCTTGAATACCTCGCCCTGGGCAGGAAATTGAAATATTGTGCAGTATTGGCATGCATGGCGGCCATCTATCACAGGGGCCTAGTGCGGGGAACCTGGGGTAAGAGGAGACCCTCTGTAGATCAGAGATGGGCTGCTGGGCTAGGGTTCAAAGGTAAAAGAGGAGGAAAACCTGGGCTAGGAAAGAGGATAGCGCTCTTTGCAGAGGTCCACACACCCCGGCCAGCCTCCGTCTCCCCTGTGTTTCAGTGTGGTGCAGATCAACCCCCTGAATGTGTCTACTGCTGCCCCCCCATCAAACGGAGCAATCAGTCTCTCCACTGCACCCCACAGAGAGATGTCTGTGCCCCCGTGACACCTGCAAGCTATCTTCAATGTGTGTCAAAAGATGGGGAGACTTTTCAAGCCTCCGAGTGCTTTGCTTGTTCATTATTATAAAGGCCAGAAAATGGAGAAGGTGCTGTGCAAAGAGCAAGTGTGTGTGTGTGTGTGTGTGTGTGTGTGTGTGTGTGTGTGTGTGTGTGTTTTGCAGTAATTCATTGCAATTTGGCATTGTTCCAAAACATCAACAAGTGTCGCATTGTTTGGAACAAACCCTAAAGTTATTTTAGTCTTTAAAATGCATGGCTTGGCACAGATGGCTATACTGGACCTGGACCAAACAGAGACAGTCCACCATGCATGCCACAACGCCATCATATTGCGTAATACCCTGGTCACTAGTCTGGACGTAAATACGTCCTCCGTCCGCCAGGAAACGAAACAAGCCTGCGTATAACAGAGACGATCTCACCATCATTACATAAGAACAAAGATCGAGATGGGATGATGGTGCTGAATGCCACTTTAAAGCATATCCCGGGACGCTCGAGGTTTGTTTTGTTGTTATTTCACACTGCCGTTCGTTCGGGTCCGACAAGTATAGGCTATAAAAGACTGCGTCTGCGTGTATGTATCACCTCGTTGTGAGTTCATCAGCACAGCCGCCTTGACCTCGAGTATTATTAACTCTCATGATCTGTCTGTTATAATTATGATTGTATAGTTATAGGTATTGATCGGGGCTCGTTTTAGTATTCGGTATTGTGCCCATGCAGCCAGCCAGGCAGGAAGTGACATCAACGGGTCCAAAACTAAAAAGAAAAAAAAAAAAGAATCTGTCGCAGGACGGTGACTGTCTGTCTGTCGTGTATCAGGAGGTGCTTTGAGGAGGACGCCTCGCAAATCCACTGACCGTGATGCGCTCTGAGGGATGCAGGGGTTGGATGGATGGATCAGAGTGCCACAACAGGCGAGACACGCAGCCAGACGCACTGACTGGAGGCACAGTGAGTCGCTGCTGCTGGCTGACTGTGCGCAAAATGATGCCATCATCAAAGCCTGATTCATATATCTAGACACTTGCTGCTGTCTATACTGTATATACGACAATAGCTGATCTGTACAAGCTCACTAGGGCATCACACGGACGGACATATGCGACTCGTGAGCTTGTATATCGGCTATATTCGTGCGCAACGAACGAACGGCGAGGCTGAGGCTTCACTCACTTCACTTTCACACACGCAAGTTCAGACATGGTGCCATAGATAGATAGATACTCCACACAGTGACGCAGCACATATATGCGTATAGCTATAGCCGTAGAGTAGTCTAGCATGTTCCCTGTCTGTCTGGGCTTAGTAGCCTAGATCAAAATGCTGTTAGCAAACAGGGCTGTGCGGTTAGAAATAAGGGTCCGAAGCTCCGAGCCTCCGACTTCATCAGTGGGATATAGAAAGTGTCGGGGAGGAGTGTGATTTCAGTCACCCATATTATGATTAGGAGGTTACTTCCCCATGGCTTGTTAATTGTCCGCATTTTGTTGTGAGATCATAAATTGGAAAGGATTTGAAGCGCAAGTAGCCTACGTCATCAACTTTCTGGTGCCCAGCGGGGTAGAGGTTCATTTGAAAGCATTTTTGTTGTTAAATCCACCCACCAAATCCAGCAGCACCGTGTTGTCATTGTCGTCCTCTTCGCAAGGGAAGGGACGCTCTGATCAGAGAGAGAGAGAGAGAGAGAGAGAGAGAGAGAGCGAGAGCGTCTAGACTAGACAGTTCAGTCACGTGGTCTTTGTTATTGAATGAACGCTCACTCATAAGGTAGGCGTGTATGGCAAGCCGTTTTAACATTTAATCAAACCACCCTCCTATCTGTAATATATGTTTTAGATATCCAAAACCATGTTTCTCCTAGTCAGAACTGCATTCTTGCTAGTAGAAATTGTAATTCAGGATATCTTGAATTCAGTTCTTCCTAGTCAAAATTAACATTACTCCTATCAACAACTGTCATTCTTCCTAGGAGAAAGTAAGTTCTTCCTAGGAGAAACTAAGTTCTTCCTAGGAGAAACTCAGTTCTTCCTAGGAGAAATTAAGTTCTTCCTAGGAGAAACTAAGTTCTTCCTAGGAGAAACTAAGTTCTTCCTAGGAGTAATTCAGTTCTTCCTAGGAGAAATTAAGTTCTTCCTAGGAGAAACTAAGTTCTTCCTAGGAGAAATTCAGTTCTTCCTAGGAGAAATGAAGTTCTTCCTAGGAGTAATTCAGTTCTTCCTAGGAGTAATTCAGTTCTTCCTAGGAGAAATTAAGTTCTTCCTAGGAGAAATTAAGTTCTTCCTGGGAGAAATGAAGTTCTTCCTAGGAGTAATTAAGTTCTTCCTAGGAGTAATTCAGTTCTTCCTAGGAGTAATTAAGTTCTTCCTAGGAGGAATTAAGTTCTTCCTAGGAGTAATTAAGTTATTCCTAGGAGTAATTAAGTTATTCCTAGGAGTAATTCAGTTCTTCCTAGGAGAAATGATGTTCTTCCTAGGAGAAATTAAGTTCTTCCTAGGAGTAATTGCATTGTTCCTAGTCATAATACTAATTACAGATATCCAAAACTACATTTGTACTAGTCATAATATGAATTGCAGATATCCATAATTAAATTTGTACTAGTCACAATGTATTTTTGGATATACACAATCTAATTATGGATGTCTGGAATGTTTTTGGAATTTTAGATATCTGTAATGGTAGTTTCTCCTAGTAATAATTGCATTGTAGATATCTGAAATGGTAGTTTATCCTAGTAAGAATTGCATTGTAGATATCTGAAATGGTAGTTTGTCCTAGTAAGAATTTAATTATAGATATCCAGAATGTCATTGTGGATATCTGAAACGTTAGTTTTGACTAGGAAGAACTGAATTACAGATATCTGGAATACATATCCAGTCTAGCGATTAAATGTTAAAAAGGCTTGCCATAGGCGTGCGTGTGTGTGTGTGTTAGGCTATCATACAAAGGGGGGAATCTGATCTGCTCTGACAAATTGCAAATTCCTCGAATAACCATACGTGTGCCGTTTATGCAAATAAATTGAGCATATATTATGGCTATTTGGTTAGAAAACATGTAGTCCTCCTGAATATCCAAGAAAAACTCAAATGTCAACATGAAATTGAAATGTAGGCTATGTTTTCATTACATTTAACTTAAGCCTAATACGGTAATACCTTATTAGGCTATTTAGAACCACTCTCATCCATTTTGAATGATTGAGTGAAAATTGTATTCACAGTATGCAGAATGGGTACATTTCAAACGAAAGCACAAGTCAAAAACTGTTACTGTAGTCTGTGGATGACACCATATGATTAAGTATAAGGCCAGATACACTTGTTTCCAACAGGGTCCACCATTTTCAATTCATCAGAACATTTAGAGACGTACAAATACACTTAAATCGTAAATCATCAAATAAAGGAAGTAAAAAAGGAAAAAACATATACAGTAAGGGCAAAAGGGTTTGCGGGGCGGTGGGGGGCTCAGACTTTATTTAGGGGGGTCAGTTTCGAATTTCAGGCGTCCATAGGTGCCCTTTGAGAGCGTTTTTGAAGGAGTCAAATGTCTTAATGGTTGTTGGTAGGGCGTTCCACATTTTGGTGGCATATAGGAGCGAAATCTCTTGTTTGAGCTGAATCTGGGTTGCACATGGTTTGTTGAACTCCCTCTGGTGTTGTGGCTGTGGACTAATGGTGTGACGTCACGTTCTGCTTCTGTTTAGATCAGAGCCTAATTTAACAGCATCCGAACAGCTGATTCATTGTTACAGCTCACATATCAGTCAAAAGACCCCATAAAGTACATGCTACAGCAAAACACCATTAAAAATTCTTTTAACTGTCGATGTGTAAATAATGTAGGTATTCAATCCACCGTACGTGTTAAATAATGCACAAACGGTAGGTACAGTAGCGTTTCTACTACTGTATGCACTGCCCTATAGGATTATGGGACTATGTAACTCACCCTGCTGTTGCCTGTGCCTGCCTGTCTGGAGTGATATCTTTATTATTCATGGTTGCGTGTAGACGGTGCTTAATCTCTGGGTTGAATATTGGCAGCCTGTGGCTCAGGGTGCAAAAGCTGTATAACTGCATGGGTAAGCCCTCACTTATAGCACCATGGAGATAACAATGCTGAGTAAGGGGCTCAGGCTGGCAACAACAGTACCTAAACACCCATATCCGAGCCTGGCCCTTTGGGTCCAGTAGTAAAGTTCTGTATCAGGGCCCGCCATGCACTTGAAAGAAATGGTTTGACCAAACATTTTGTTTAATGGGGGGGAGGGGGGCAGAACACATCCATCAAAGCTCTGTTCAGTCACAAGTCAGGTGTCAGACCCAAGGCAAGTGTCTTGAATTTATTTTAATTTATTTATTATCCACAGCGCTTTACTATGATTGTGCGTTACATTCATTCGCCCATTCACACATATACGCCGATGGCAGGGGAAACCATGCAAGGCAGCCGTGTTGTTTTTGGCAGCAAATTTTAGTTTTAGTCATAGTCTCTTGATTCTTGAATAGTTCAAATTTAGTTTCAGTCCCATTTTAGTCACCTGGAATGCTTTAGTATTAGTCTAGTTTTAGTCTACTATATCATAAGATTTTAGTCGACTACATCTACAGTTGATTTAGTCGACTACAATGTATTTTGGTGGGCGTTGATGCCGTCGTAATGGCTGATTTTACACTTGCTGAAATAGCCAATCCACAAGCTCAGCTTGTAGATCTGCTATTTTCAGCATGCAACCATGAGTGTAAAATGACTTATAGGCTACTGGATCTCTTGTCCACTAATCCCTTCCCAACATTTTAGTCTAGTTTTTATTTGTTGACAAAATCGACAGTATATATTTAGTCATAGTTTTAGTAATCATAGCTTAGTTTTTATGTAGTTTTCGTCAGTGAAAAAACGTAGTCATGTAGAACATTTTTCGTCATAGTATTAGTCGACGAAAACACTCGTTCAACACTAACTCTGGGGGTGTCACCGGGATCGAACCGCTCCACATCCGGGGCCAAAGCGTTCGTGGCCCACCCAATGCCATGTCATTCATTTATTTTATTTTATATTATTTAAAAATATATATATTGACATGCATATTATAAATAAAATCAGTGTAAATAGTGTTGTGCCAATTATTTGGAGGCCCCACACTTGCAATACCCTCACGGGCCAGCAGTGGGCCCCGGCCCACAGGTTTGTGGGATTGGCCGCGGTGGTAGTAATTAGCCGTGCTAGGCCCAGCGAGCAGGGCCATATATATTGTTCATGGTGAAAGGAACTGGGCAGGGGGTCTATTGGCGGTCAACAGGTGCTGTGGGAGGAAGGCGTCAGGCGGCTTGGGCAATGGAAACCAGAGATGGGGCCAAACGACAGTGTCTCCAGCTCCCTGAGGTCAGCTCCTCTCTCTCCCACCCCTGGGGGTCCCAAAGCACTGCAAGTTCAAGAACGTTTTCCTCCCTCTGACAGATCTGTGTGTGTGTGTGTGTGTGTGTGTGTGTGTGTGTGTGTGTGTGTGTGTGTGTGTGTGTGTGTGTGTGTGTGTGTGTGTGTGTGTGTGTGTGTGTGTGTGTGTGTGTGTGTGTGTGTGTGTGTGTGTGTGTGTGTGTGTGTGTGTGTGTGTGTGTGTGTGTGTGTGTGTGTGTGTGTGCACGCTCGTGTGTGTGTGTGCACGCTCGTGTGTGCGTGTGCACGCTCGTGTGCACGTGCATGCACAGGGACGTGTGATAGTGTGTGAGGATGCAGGGGTGTGTGACACGGAGGTGAGGAGGTCAGGGGGCCATGTTTTGAGCTGTTGTAATCATCTGTCTCCCTATATCTAGCTCACCCATGCTCAAAGGCCTCTGGGAAGTCTTTGGCACAAACTCCCATGTGTCTGCTAGCATTACGGCACGCACTCTGAGGAGCTTTGATTGCCCATCTGTGAAAAGACAATGGGATTGAAAACAAAAAGAGTTCCTAATGTATCTTTAGTCTTTCGACTGCCCCGGAGTTATGTGCGTTTATTTTAGCCCGAAAAATCATTTTCAGAATATTGTGTGTAAAGGTTAACGGTCTTTAGAGTGTGGAAAAGCATTGTTTCCGACCATGTCACCCCCTCTCACCCCCTCCTTGCTTCCTGGCTGTTCTGCTTGAACTCCATAATCCTGGTTACAGCCATTACAAATCCTGCTGTCTTGACTTGAGAGCCCAGACAGGAGACGGGCTCTGTAACTTGGTTTCATTTAGCATTCCACCGGCCTTTATGGGCAGGTGTTTGACATTACTGGCACAGTATTTATTGGCAACTTTAAAGGCAACTTTTTTGCTTACCTCTCAATTAGATAAGTACATGCACACGGCACACACACACACGAGCGCACGCGCATGTGTGTACAGTACAGACATGAACACGCACTTGCACTGTACTCACACATTGCATTAATGCAGCATGTGCAGCAGGCGCACATGCGTGCCGCTCTAAAGACATCAATGCAAAACGTCAGGCAAACACACATGCACACTCAAGACTTTAACATAGGCTCGACTGTACACGAACTGTATGCAAGTAAATATCACACTGCAGGCAAACTATATAGAACCTTCACTTTCTAGATTATTTCGTCACTGTCGGGCGGAAAAGTTTGTATGTACAAAACTGTTACTTTTCAAGAAATGGAAAAAGGAACGTGTGTTCCAATGAATCCAATGTAGTTGGTTTGATTGATTGAATACTTTAAACTGTATGTGACACAAGCTATTAATTAATACTATTCATTGTGGATCGCATGTGTCGAATTTGAAGTCGGTGGGGCGAAACGGTTCTCGAGTTACGTGCATTATAGCAAATATGGAGTGTTGTGATGTCAGACATGCCCAAATATGGAGTGGTTCTGGACAACCCGTGGGTCCAACCGACTCGACATGGGTGAGGAACGCGCGTGTCAAATTTGAAGTCGGTGGGGCGAACGGTTCTCGAGTTACGTGCATTACAGACGTACACACGTACAGACGTACATAGAGACGTTGTGCATTTATAGATAGATAGATATCTATAAAATTAAAACCCACAGACAGAAATTAACAGAGCTTCAAGCTCGGTTATTTTCGCAAATTTTGCGTGACACTGTCTGTCACAACAAAGTGACAGGGCAAAATAGGGCATTCATTTATGGGGGGGGGGGGGGATTAAAAAAAAGATTAAAAATGGAGATGCAAGGTTTCTGCCCGACAGTGGCGATTTATCTCATTCATCACATACGCATAGGCCAACACTCCCTCAGCCGTCATTAAGGCTGTGTGATGTACTGTACACGTGACGGCTGGAGAGGGGATGTGTGTGTGTAATTACAGGAGCTCACCGGGGCCCGTGTGGCTGTGACGGGCAGCTCTGAAATCAAGGTGCAGCCCTGAGGAGCGAGGACCCCGGCCCCTGTGCACGGCCGGCAGCCCCTCTCTGCTGCTTGATTGCTGGCAGCTGGGTGAGCCGTGTCAAGTGGCAGGCGAGGAAATGTCGAAATCCCCGATAAAGTGCAGCAGAGCCCTTAAAAAGCCATGAAGCCTGGCTGTAATGAGGAAAGTGATGGGGTCTGGGGGTTTTGGTGTGTGCTTAAGCATGGCAGGCGGCAGTTACCTTGCTCGCTCTCGACTATGGTCTGTGCATGCGTGTGTGTGTGTGTGTGTGTGTGTGTGTGTGTAGGTGTGTGTGTATGTGTGTGTGTGTGTGGGGGGGGGGGGGGTGTGTGCTTGTGGGAGAGAGAGAGAGGTCTAGGAGAGGAGAGGTGAAATTGTTTAGTATATTTGACTTTTCTAATCCTGGATTTAGAGGGATCCACCAAAAACCCAAGCATGTAAAACCATGCGTTAGGTCAGCTAAACCCAGATACAAGGCGGCCTAAATCCCCCCGAGGTCACCGCCGGACCCATACGGACATAAATCATGAATCTTACAGTACACGCAGCACCACGCCTCCCCATGTCTTCCCATGCTCTGCTCCCTTTGAAAGTTGCATTATACGACCCCGCTATTCTCAAAGCCCCCACAATTTTCAGGGCTTTATTTGCCATAAATATCTCCCTTGCTTCAGAGCTAGTGGAATAATTCCCCGATATTAACAGTGTGCGTTCCGGTGCAGAATGATTCCCGAGCCGCTGCAGCAGTTAAACGCATTCCTGGTTTTGTGGAGGTCATTATTCCTGCTTCTTAATCACCCCCTCGGCTTTTATAACCTCCCCGAGCCGTAGTGTGTGGCTGGAGGGAACCACATGTGGGCACAGACCAGGAAGTAATGGCACCGCCGAAGCCCTCCCCTTGTCTAAACTAACCGCAGCTACCCAGCGCCATGTTAGCAGAGGACGCTAAACACACTGTAAAGCCCCTAGGGTCTTCATTTAACTCTGAGGGTGTACACCTGGAGAAATAAACACTCACACTTGAATTTAGGCCTGAGGACGATTCTACAAATGTCTTCTAGTTTTCTGAAAAACCCATGTTTCTATGTCAGTGGTTCTCAAACATTTTCATGTCAAAGATTTGAAAATATGTTGTTCCAGGGACCCCCCCAGAAGCAAATATTTGAGTTAAAAACTGTTCGCTCTGAAAGAATATATTAAAACATTTGGGCCACATTTTCACAATAAAATAAATAAATACAAGCTACAAGCTTGTAGTGCGGCACTCGGTTCCGCGCTATGGGCTTGTAGATCTGCTATAGCTAAAGTAGAACATAATGCTTAAAACACCAAAAGGGGTTCCCGCCCAAAATGGGTTAACTCTGAGAGTGTACACCTGTGTATATAAATGGTGTTTAAATATACAGTATGTAAATTCATTGAATTTCAATATAATTGTGAATAGTGTAATATCATAGACTTTATGAATATTAAATTATCATGGAAATGTACACCTCAAACATGCATTTGAAGAAAAAATAACTATCCACTCGTATCATTTATCTCCATCTTTCTTTCCACCAAATCACTGTCAGCTGCTGAAAACAATACAGGAAAAAGTCAAAAGATTTACCAAAATTGACCCTTTAAGGGTCCATTTGTACTAATTAACATTTTTGATTAATAGCAAAAATGTTGCTGTGTGGAACAAGGCCCTTACTTCATACTTCATACTATTTCCCGTCTCAGTTTTGCTACAAAGCATGCTATTTATATTAGCAACGATCATCAGAGTTAAACAGAAGGCTTCCCCCGGACGGTGCTGGATACTGTCCTGGGTGCGGTTGTGATGAGGATGCAGGGGGTGATGAATGGGACCGACCTGAAGCGAGAAGCTGGGGCCCCCCAGTGGATCACGGCAGAGAGGAAGCGTTTCCCCCGCGGTACACGGTGCGCACTCCATCTATCACCCCGTGCTTATGTACCTCTTCGTGCGTTCTGCCCAGGTGCTGAGAATTGAAGCGATGATTAAGAGAGTCGATTAGGCCGCGCTGATGTTTGCCCGAAGAGCCCAGCGGAACCTACCCAGAGGGCCGCTCCTTATAGCTCTCAACTAACGGTCTATTTAAATCAGCTAGCCTTTTTTTAGCCCCTAGCCTATAGCTGTAGCTATACGTGTGAAGTGGCTTGTCTGAGGGGGGGGGGGGGGGGGTGCAGTGGAACAGCTGGGGCTCCCTTCAGACACCAAATAAACGGTGCTCGCCGTGATGGGTGACACGCTGTCAGGGGTGCCGCTTGATGATATAATTTACCTAGGTCACAGCCACGCGTGGTGTTTAAGGGGGGGGACCGGGTGAGGATGACGCCGAGGGTGGGTGGGGAATGATGCATAGAGACCCTCTCTCATGCCTGTTTACCCTATCCCTGATGGCACCCTGCCTGAAGCTACAGCAATTATCACCTTGGAGGAATGTGGGACCCTTGTGTTAAATTCCCTTTGACCCCCCTGGTGGAAAAGGTCAGGAAGGGGGGGGGGGGGGGGGGCTCACTCCGTTGGGGTGGGGTGTGTGTGGGATGCTTACAGCTTGCGGGTGCAGGGAGAGTTTGTGTTGTGGTGTTTTGTGTGTGTGTGTGTGTGTGTGTGTGTGTCTGTGTCCAGGGAGATTCCCTATAGCTCTCCATCCTCCTATACCCCCCGTCGTGTCCCTTAGCAAGGCAAACAGGATTTGCATGGCATGTTTACAATGCAAATTGCTTGTTGAAGACCATAATTTGATTTAAGGACTCGGTTGAATGTACTCTTTAGAGCGCGGGTGCTCCATATGAGCCCTTGAGTCTTCAGGTGTTAGTTTGACACATGAGAAACATGTCTTTAAGCCAGTTGTTTTTGGTGCATAAACATTTAACTACCTAATTTTTTTGTCTGTCTGTTTGCTTTAGGCCCACCTCAATGAAATTAGCTCCCCAAATGCCTGGCACGTTTTGAAGGCCTCGGCCATTTGAGATCCTTAATGTGTTTGTTTGTGTCAAGCTGTTTTTAGTACACAAGTGTAAATCTGAACTTTACAAGAGAGTGGAGGGCGCACCGTAAACCCTGGCTGTTTAGTTAGCATACGTGTGCACATAGGAGAAAGATTGAGTGAGGGAGAGAGAGAGAGAGAGAGAGATAGTCAGGATGTATGGCTTTAGAGTTGGAACGTGTTGTGTTTCCATGTCTCACACACTAGGACACACCCACAGATAATGCGTACAAACATACTCGCACACAGACGCATGGAAATGCACGCAACACACACACGCGCACACACGCACATGCACACACGCACACACGCATGCACGCACGCACGCACACGCACACACAACCAACGTATACACACATACCGTACATCACAAACTGCATACTTAGCTATTCCTTCACATCCTCCGTGTCTCATGTCAAATGCAGTTGTGTGTGTGTGTGTGTAGTGAGTGTGGAGAAGGTATAGTTTGGAAGTGGTGTCACATTTAAGCTGTGTATAGACCGAAGGCACCGTGTGAAATCGATTCCATATGGAGTCACCATTTTCTGACCGTGATTGATGTGCCGAGCTTATGCATTTTTATCTCTTTTTTTTTACGGCCCCTCCATCAAGGCTGTCTAAGGGAAGGTGGTGCTGTCTGTTATCCCATCATGAGGGAGGCGAGCTATCAGAGCCTGTGAGCCCCGGCCTCCTCTACAGGTCTATCTGCGCTTGATGATAGGGTTGACTAGAGGAGTATATTATTGTCGACCGTCGGGAAAGAAAGCCTTGTATCTCCCTATTTCAACTTTTTATGTTTCCCCCCTAAATCAATTCCGTAAATGAATGCCCGGCATCGGACAAAAGTATAGTGAAAATTGCAGATGTGATCGCGTCGCATCATGATGCGTTGTGCGCTTGGAGATTGGCTATTTTCACTATTTACATTTTTTTTAATTCCATATTTCATTAAATAATAACGGTTCAACCCGACATTGACGATATATATATATATATATATATATATATATATAGGCCTAGCTGGCGCCGTAGGCAGCGCGTTCATGATCTGTCCGTTGTGCGTCGCTTGGGTGCAGAGTGTGAAAATGTTCCCCCCGACCTGTCTCGCTAACCTCGTTGCCCCAGCTCCTGCCAAACCGCACCACCAGAATCCCCAGACTATAGGACAAGCAACTGTGCTGTGCATTAAGCCCTGTATTAATTAACTTGAATAGCTGTGAATGGAGCTATAGCCTTGAGGACTATGCGTGTGACAAACCAGAGTTTCCTTGCAGTCACATCAGATCACCCCGCCACTTGTTCCAATTATACAACAAGGCCCGTCCCACACCAAGACCTTCCCCCTCTCTTGGTGAACCAGGTCTGCAGCGGAGGCCAGACACCAACCCTTTATGATTGATTGAATAATACTTTATTAGCAGTTTGCAGGGGGGAAAAAAGCGCTGGGAAGTGCAGTTCAATAAATACAAGGTCTGCTAAGAGGAATAAAACCCAAGAATGCACTATGCCTTGCTTCCATTGGGGTCCTTATCCAGCTACAGTCGCGGTTCCCAAACCTTTTTGGCTATGCACCCCCGTTACCTCCCAACCTAGCTGACGCACCCCCCCACATGGAAATATAAATTGCATAAGCTATATAGAGATATGTATTTCCTATTTATCCACATATGTGCACATATATGAACCTGATTTTATGGTGTGTGTATATATATATATGCAGCATAGGCTATATTCTGCATATACTTGCCATATATTGGCATAATATGTTAATATAATACACAACAATTTTACATTTTACACAACAATTGCTAAGTACTCTGCCAAGGTCCTATGCTTATTATCCAGCCCTGAATATCTTCACATATTGTACAGTAAGCATGACCTTATTACACAATACCTCTGCTGGTTACTTCCTGAAGTGGTGCAACGTCATTTTCGTCATCACTTTTGGCCCCTCCCCAATCTTTTTAGCACTAGACACGAGACCGGGCGAGCTTCGAGTGTACTCAATTCATCGTAACAATGACAAGCAAATATACAATACTATGCAAAACATCATATAAGCCACACATTTTTTTAGTAGTGGGTTTAGACTTGCCTTCAGTTGATCAGATTTGGAGCACCTGTTTTGGAGCTGTTTTATCATAATCACTTGGGCAGGGTCGGAATCGGACGTACCCCCCTCGGAACTCGGAACCCTGTCAATCATTATGTGTAATGCCTGAGTGGATCCGAGCGGGGCGGGCCCCCTTGACGATTACAAGAACTCTTCGTCTCTGTGGTGCCTTGTTAACATTCCAATCAGCCAAGATCGGTAGGCTACATGTATCTGCTAAAACTCTGATGATTGTGTGTAAGAAACAAATGATCCGTTTGGTTGATATTAAAAGCACGCACGCTGAGGAGACGAGAAGAGACGAGTCTCTCTCTAGCCCTCTCACCCTCTGCTGCAGCCTGCAGGGAACCCCCCCCCCCCCCCCCCTCTCTCTCTCTCTCTCTCTCTCTCTCTCTCTCTCTCTCTCTCTCTCTCTCTCTCTCTCTCTCTCTCTCTCTCTCTCTCTCATAAAATCATATTATTTCATAAAGTCCACATTTATGTCTGCCTGGCTGGGTCGGGTCTCTCGGAATGTCGGAAATAATTGGATCTCGTTCTGGCACAGTGCCGCCATTTGAAAGAAATCTCGGAACAGGTCGGAATCGGACGGAATTGGCAAGGATCCACTCAGGTTTGGTTTAACTATTTGAAAGTGTTTTCAGTACCGGTAATATGTCACAGATTAATTTCGGAACCATTTTTTGCGACCCGTGAAGAGCTCCATAGCCTGTCGCACATTCATAGCCAAAGGCGTGGCCGAGATGATATGTTTTCGTCTGTCGATGTCAATGTGTTTGTCCGTCTGTGAGCAGCTAATCTCCAGCACCGTTGGACCGATCCGTATGAAACTGTGCAACATACTTCTTGGAGACCAAGTAAAAACCTCTGCCCCCACATTGTTCACATCAGCCTATTATAGCGCCACCAGGAGACCGATTTTTGCAATTTTTTTTTTTTTTTTCACTCCATGTCCAAACATCACGCAAATTGGTAGGCCTACACATTGCCTCTATAGTCATGTGATCAAGACCATCTGTCAGATTTGTCATATTCCAATCCTGAATTGGCTTAAGATTTTTGCAGTAGGGCCCGTTTTGAACAAAATGCCTCAAATCATGAACGCAGCAATGTTCAATTGCTGTGAAACTTTGCACGAACCTTTCCACTAGGCCAAGGATGAAATGTCACCTGACATTTCTCCACGTTCGCTGCGAACGCAGCGAACGTGGAGACAACAATGCCAGTGGCACATCCAGCCAAAAAAAATGACTCTTGGTTAGAGACCTCTGCTGAGATCAATGAGCGATGCTCCTGCACTGATTGTGCCCAAGAGAGTTCGAGCAGAAACCAAACTCACTCACTATCTACAGAAGGAATTATTTACCAATGATGATCCTCGTCTGGTGGCGTGAAAACCAGGCTAGATTCCTTCAACTTTCTAAAATTGCATGCAACATGTGTAGGGCTGTAGGCTATTTGTGCTATAAGTGCACTAACTATCATAACTATCATAACTATCATAATAACAAGCAGCAAACAGAACAATTATCAATTTGCGTTCCTCTCTGAAGCCGTTGCGGGTTATATAGGCAGTTGATGGTGTGTTCCATTTTCATTACTGCTTTCGGTTTTACACCATTCATTTAATATATTAAATTAATATATTAAATTAATGAAGACCAGGACTAATTGAAGATTAATTTTAAATAAACATTGTCGTCTCTGCCATTTATAAAGCAACATAGTAAAGTAAAGCTTAGTGTAACTTTCGTTTATTAATAATGTATTTTTCATTCATTTTAAAGGGGGCTTGAGAACTATATCGCACAGTATCGCATATCGCGCTTCTGAGCCAATTGATCGCGCCGCGGTTTAAATTATGTAACCGCGACAGCCCTAGCCCTGGCCACTTAATTTGCCAGATTACACTTTTCTACTACACTACAGATTTTATCCAGCACTCTCACAAACATTATCTCTGGGGTCATATTATGATCAAGATGTGTTTGTGACTTTTCGGGCCCTGGGTAGGCAACCCGGCCTGGCAGAGACCTGTCCTACGAGGAGAACACTTTTCTAATTAGTTCCAAATGAATTATTTGGATCAACTTAAAATACACGGGCCAAAAAAACACTGCGTTAATAATACACCATGTAATTGCTCAAGGCATTCTCAAAAGTTGACAACTTGTTTCCATCTATCTATCTACAATCACATAATCACATTGCCTAATGCCTGTTCTTCTGGGCTTGTTTTCTTGCTTGTTTCTCTCGCAAAACCTTGCAATATGGGGTACCTCCTGTTCTCATCACTTATTTATCTGCCCGCAGACAGAAAACACCCATCATGCCTATCCATCTCCTCCCGCTGCTTTTCCTGGCTTTCAAAAACAAGGAGATGGTGGGACCTCAAAGACCAATTTACACACTCATCACACAAAACACAATGTAATACTGTGCTTACTTTATTTATATGGTCTCGCAACAAAGTACAAATTTGCCTTAAGACTTGATTTACCATGTTTCTCCTGCACCCAACCAAGCTCCCCCACTGCCTGCATCCATCCAGCCAACATCAGTCAAAAATCTATCAAATGTACCAAATTCTAGCCCAGCGCCTTTCAAACACAAAATGGGCATTTTTCGTCCTATAATGACACGCCCAAAATAGGGATGCCAGGTCATATCTTTAATGGAGGATATATAATTTGTCTCTGTTTTTGGAAGATGTGTGCTCACAAAGTGGTGATATAGTAAAAAATAAATACAAATGATTTATAATTGTGTATAGTTATATATATTATAATAATGCGTCGTCACAAAATAGCAAGGCACACGCTCTCGCGCGCGCACACACACACCAGTGCGCCTCAGCATGCACACAACCACTGTTTTAATCTAGCCCGTTTTAGCCAGGAGTTGAACTTCAAAGTTGCCACGGCAACCATTTGCCACCCCACTCCCCCCCCCCCCCCCCCCCCAACAGCAAGCACTGCACTGTAATGGTGGAGGGGTGGACGAGGTGGGGGCTGGCGTCGGGGCGTCACTGTACTGTGATGGGGGAAATAAAAATCTACTTTGAAAAGGGGGGGGGGGGGGAGGAGGGGCAAGAGCGCTATGATGTACTGCACCAGAGAATGTGTCTTTTGATCTGTGTTTCTATGTTAATGAATTGGGATTTATGTATGCATTATAAGGCGAGCCCCCTTTTCCTTTAATATGGTTTATATGTCAACACTTTTATCCTGCAGTCCCGCCCTGCGTCGTTGGCATTACCCAATACCCCAGGGTCCTTTATGTCCTTGCTGTCCGCTTGGTGTGCCGTGGCAGAGGCGTTTTGGAGACGCTGGCACAGCATTCCCCTGGACTGTGTGGCACTTTGTGACCCATCTGACATAGCCTGACTGTCAAGCCCGGGGTTTGCACGGAGCACTCGCCCACGCTGGTTCTCTCACGCTCTTGCCTTACTACTACTACTACTACTACATACACTCACACAACTGGGGACTTTAGCCCTCCCACGCTCATGCACACACGCTCACACACACACACACACACACACACACACACACACAAACACAGTCGCACACGCGCACGCACTGTACGAGAGTGATTGATAAAGGGGAGAAGAGAAAGGGAAGATTTAGAGGGTGAAGTGCGAAGGACAGAATTGTCTTCAGCAGAGTGCTTGATCCCCAAGGCCCAGGCGTTGGCCAGTTTCCCTGGCCGTGACCTTACCCCGAGGACAATCCAAATGTGTAGTGTTGTCCTGCAGCTGCTGTGGTTAACATGGGACAAGAGAGCTCCAGCTGCATGTGCCAGTTAACATTCTCATCTGAAGCTGCAGTCCTTAGTCAGTGATATAATGACACATGAACACATTCCCATTAGAGAAGATCATTCATTCCATACACTTATCATAACATGTCTTCATCATGCAATAGGTTTATTAATGTAAAACCTCTCCACATCTCACCTTGTGTGTCTGTGTGTGCGTGCGACGTGTGTGTGTGTGCGTGCGTGCGTGTGCCTGTGTGTGTTCAACACACGGTGTGTTCTGTGTGGTCTGCTGCTTCAGCACAAAAGGAGGACTGGCCCGCCTTCACTCTTTGTTTTGCTCCTTGTAGGAGACTAGCAGCACCAAATTGTGGCTCAATGAGGCGTCTCCGTTTTGTAAGGTCTGATGAAACTGCAAACGAAACCGTCTGGGCCACGGGATGCATGCAGGCCCTCTGCGATGTCCTCCATTGTAGCCCGCAGCCTCCTTATGAATGTTGGTCTGCATGTTGTGTGATGCTTGGTTTGTGCCGAACACAGTAGGCCAAAGGACCATTCAGGCAGTTTAAAGATGTCACCCAATGTTTGGAGCTGCTGTCCGTTCTGCTTAATTGTGACGAGGGCTGATTAGAGGGATGTTTTAAAGACAAGTCGGAGTGCTTCTGGCTTCGCTGCTTTCAAAGGTTTCAAAACTTGCAGTGAGTGCTGTAGCGTTCCCACACATAGTCAATGTGCCGACGTGTCGCTAGTGAGCAGAGTGGCGCGCGTGCATTTACGTATGCGTGTCATTATGTGTGTCTTATTCATAGAAGGACTAGGCTCAAAACGATGTGCTCATTTCGCGATAATGATGCACTTCAATATTCCGAGCCAGCCATGGATGCAATTACGAGCAGCCGAACAGCCATGCGGGGGCCGACCATACACGCACGCAGCAATATCTGAGTTAAACTTCATGTAACCTCTATTTAAGCAGGTCATAATCTCATATTCTCATTGTGATCTGCGAACTCATTCTCGAGAGAGATCTGGAAAGACGGTGGCAGCCATCGGCACAGTTACAGACATTCATCAATAGTTAACAATGTAATCAAACATAACACTGTGTTTTATTGCATATTTAAACGACGGAGATGCTCCCAAGCATTGAAATTACAATGAAGCTGTTGTTAAACATATGTTGGACTCAAAATACATCCAGAATACATTTAACCTAAAGTAACATTATTTTCTTTTCTTTACTTTTATTGCAAATCAAACGGTTGAAGTTGAAGGAGTCAGGAGTGTACTTATATTCCCCCAACCTTAACCCTAACCCCCATCTGAACCCTTATACAGAGGGAACAATTATAGGTCTGAGGGAAGGGCTGACCCCAGTGAGGTCTACTGACTTAATCAATATGACTGTGCATAATTCTGAAGTTGATTGTTGTTTGTGCCCGAATTACAAAAAAAAAGCCAAAACAATTTGAATGAATGAATGAATTTACAGAGTCATGCCATGTTTAAAGGGGGCCTGCCTTTCATGTATCTTATAGTAGTTCACTTCAAAGATGCTCCTTCTCGATTTTAGCATTTCTCTCGACACCTCTGGGATGTGTCGCGAACAAAATGCGGCGAAGATCTGCAGATTGCATTCATTAAAGACAAGAAAACAAACACATGGCCAGCGAGAGAGAGAGACACACAGAGAGAGAGAGAGAAAGAAAGGAGGGCCTTGGGAAGTTGAGAGTGCTGTGGCCCTTGTCTAAAGCAGTTATGAGGCCCACATTGGTGTCCCACTCTCCAGAGGCTGCTGTGGTAATTATCAACCAAGGGTGCACGTGTAGGCGTGCGTGCGTGCGTGTGCGTGTGCGTGTGCGTGTGCGTGTGCGTGTGCGTGTGCGTGTGCGTGTGTGTGTGTGTGTGTGTGTGTGTGTGTGTGTGTGTGTGTGTGTGTGTGTGTGTGTGTGTGTGTGTGTGTGTGTGTGTGTGTGTGTGTGTGTGTGTGTGTGTGTGTGTGTGTGCGCGTGCGCGTGCGTGTGTGCGTGCGTGAGGGAGTGTGCACATGGCAACCGTGGCTGGCTCTCATCGCGTGTGCAGTTTGATTCTGTGTTCCGGGGTCCCCCAAACAGACTAAACTAGGTGTATTATATATCTCCCATCTTTACACTCAACCCTGTGTATCTTTTCATGCGTATGTGCTTCATGTGCATGCCCCCATAAACTGCCCCTCTTTTCCTGTTTCCAGTCCAAGCACACATAGAGTCGGAGGGAGGGAGGGGGGTCTCAGAGGATGAGAGAGGGGGTGGGGGGGGGGGCATGGGGCCCGGGCAAGACAAAGCCCCATTCCCTGCTCCTCCAAGTGGAAAATGGCAGGAGAGCAGGAGGAGGGGAAGAAGGAGGCAGGAAGAGTGGAGGAGGAGGAGGAGGAGGAGGAGAGAGAAGGGACAGAGGGAGGGAGGGGAGCTGCAAGAGACAATTAGTGGGATCTGCTAATCACCGGGGCAACTCTCATTTAATTGACATGTGAAATGTGGTTTGGTTCAAGGAGTCGATAGGAGTCGTGGCGGCACGGCAGGGCCCGGAGTCTTGAGTTGTGCTGCAGCATGGGAGCCAAGCAGGGCCAAGTGACAGCTGAGTGCCGAGGCCAAGGTCTTTGTTATAGATGTAACGGAGGGGTTGGGTGGGGACATCATCTACCGGGGGGATTATCGGCCATTACGCCTCTCTAACCACTTTGGATAAATAACACCACGACTTGCCTTTACACACGTCGACACGCTCTCTCAATCCCTGTTTGTTCATCTGTTTGTGTACACACACACTCCTCTCATTCTTCTTGACTGACCAATAGAAAACAATAGGGCCTACTTAAAAAAAAAAAAAGGAAATAAAATCTCTACAATAACTCTGTCTGTGATTAATTCCCAAATGGACCGAGGGACGGGAGGCGGACAGAGAGGGGGGGGGGGGCGAGAAAAGGAAGAAAAAAAGATTCGACTCGCCAGTCCATTTCTGCTTGTAGAGAAATCAATAAGCTATTTAAGGTCAGCAGAAGGCAGCGGTGGTGTGTAGCGTCTTAACGAGGGAAAGCTTTGTGAAGCTGCTAACTTCCACTGATGCTTTAACAGCGCATGCACGCACGCACACGCAACTTGCAAGCCCAACTGTGTGTTGTATATCTATCTATCTAATAATTTAGCGATCGCTCGCCCGCTGTCTATTTTGCTCGGTCGCTGTCAGTCCGTCCGTCCGTCCGAGTACTTCCTTAGAATGCATGTAGAACACCTGAGCCATGAATTCAAAAATAAATAGCTGTAGGCGTCGACTGTTTTCCTTCTACCTATACGTTGTTGAATAACACTATCACATCCCAATCACTCATGATTGGATAAAAAAATAAAAAGGAGTGCATGCACTCATGCAAAGCACTGTTTAAATGGCTTAAGCAAGTTAAGCATCTAACTAACTTGTAACATATTGTTTTTAATTGCTTGTGTATATCCTACCAATTTTATATGACATGCCTTTACAAAATATATCTTTTTCCACATTATTGATTAGTTTTATTATAGCTAATCATTTTACATTATGTTTAATAAGCTGGTCACACAATGTTGCTCCGCTTGTCTGTACGACAGAAAACGGGCGTACGACAGCTCAAGGCCAGACGTGAGTTTTGGCGTGGCGTACGTCCAATTTCAAAGTTACGCACGGAATGATAAATGCCAAAACTTGCAGTAATTAAGGCGTACGCCCATTTTTGGGCCACATTGATAAATGAGGGCCATAGAGCATCCATGCTTTTATGGGCGGCTGTGGCTCAGGAGGTAAAGCAGGTCGGCCAATGATCCCTCGGTCGGCCTGTACATGTTCCCCAAACCACTACGCCAGCTGCCCCGGGACAGTTACATATATATTTTTTCAATATGGTTTTGAGGACTATATCATTATTGTTATGTTGAAACCTTATGTCTCCATATTTGTTTAATGTTTAATGTTTTGTCGATCTTGTCTAGACAAACATTAAAAACGCCATTGACAATGGACAGAGTTTAATGTTTGTTTTGTCACTAACACAAACATCAAATGTTTTGTCTGTCACTGAGCAAATCGGCATATGTTTATGCATGTTGTTATGATATCGCGATGGTGTAAGATGATAATTAAGGGTTGGTAAAGCGCCCCTCACTTCACACAGGTGTGATTTTTAATAGAGCAATGCAATTGGTCACATTGCATTACTCTGTGGTCACTCTGTGGTGTTTTCAGATATTTAAAAATGTTCAAAAACAGCTGATACCAGGTTGGGAGGGTTTAACCAATTAAAAGTATTAAGAGTATCAAGCACAGAGTTGCTTTGGCAAGAGAGACACAGGAGGAGACTTGCGTGTTTGTGTAAAACAATTGTGGGCCCAACACAAATTAGGTCAACATTAGCAAACTGTACAAAGCAAACTGGAAGAAGACTAACATTTTAATAAGCTACAAATAACTTCATCACAACCCAATTCAACATCAAACAATATAAACTAAGGAAAATGCAATGCAACTAAAATATCAAAAACACACTTGTCCAAAAGCCTTAATACATTCCAAGCTAATGAACCCCTGGCCCTCCCCCACGTTGCAGAAGGATCATGGTGCAGTCCAATTTAACCCTGGCCCTCCCCCACGTTGCAGAAGGAACATGGTGCAGTCCAATGTCCCCCTGGCCCTCCCCACAGTGCAGAAGGAACATGGTGCAGTCCAATGTCCCCCTGGCCCTCCCCACAGTGCAGAAGGAACATGGTGCAGTCCAATGTCCCCCTGGCCCTCCCCACAGTGCAGAAGGAACATGGTGCAGTCCAATGTCCCCCTGGCCCTCCCCACAGTGCAGAAGGATCATGGTGCAGTCCAATGTCCCCCTGGCCCTCCCCACAGTGCAGAAGGAACATGGCGCAGTCCAATGTCCCCCTGGCCCTCCCCACAGTGCAGAAGGAACATGGTGCAGTCCAATGTCCCCCTGGCCCTCCCCACAGTGCAGAAGGATCATGGTGCAGTCCAATGTCCCCCTGGCCCTCCCCACAGTGCAGAAGGAACATGGTGCAGTCCAATGTCCCCCTGGCCCTCCCCACAGTGCAGAAGGAACATGGTGCAGTCCAATGTCCCCCTGGCCCTCCCCACAGTGCAGAAGGATCATGGTGCAGTCCAATGTCCCCCTGGCCCTCCCCACAGTGCAGAAGGATCATGGTGCAGTCCAATGTCCCCATCAGCTCTATATAAGCTGATCTGAAACACCTGGTACATCTTTGCTCTTTCCTGGCTTGGCCAGCATATCAACCCTGCAGCACTCCTCAGAACTGAAAAAATCATTTGAGAGCAAACTAAATGACTTCAGATGAAAACAACTTGACAACAACAAAGGTTAACCAAATGTATGTGCACTCCAGCAGCCAACCTTTATGTAAAACTAAATTGTAAATGTATGTGTATTATGTAGTTCTGAAAAGCAATCCGAACTACGTTAATAAACCAAAAAAAGAAAGGTTTCCACCATGTTTTTTTTACTGTGTGTGTGTGTGACTAAAAATAGCATAATTATTTTCCATCTTAACGGTTTTGGACATAAGGTTTCCATGTAAACCATCAAAGGGTTGATATAAATAAGTCTATATAAAGTATGAACCGTACCATTGATTCAATTATACCATTTTACAATTTATGACCCTAACAGATGCTGACAGTTCGGACCATGGACATGTATTCGGGGCAGTGAGACCACGGATGGTATTCGCTATTCACAGAACCCATTCTCTGCTCTAGTACCAGGTGAGTCCAAGCACTGTTCTTCACACTTTAACCCATTTTGGGAGGGAACCCCTTTTGGTGTTTTAAGCATTATGTTATACAGATCTACAAGCTCGTAGCGTGGCACTCGCTTGTAGGTCTGCTATTTTTGAAAAATCGTGAGAATGTGCCGCAAATATTTGAATATACTCTTTCAGAGCGAACGTTTTTAACTAAAATCTTTGCTTCGGGGGGGGGTCTCTGGAACTACATATTTTCAGATGAGGATCCGCGGCCAAATACAGATAATTCTGGGGGTCCTTGACATGAAAAAGGTTGAGCAACACTGACATAGAAACAAAGGTTTTACAGAATAAATTTAGGATTTAGAAGACTTTTCTTTTTAGAATCGTCCTCAGGTCTAAATGGGTTCACCATTCACACAGTTGTATCCTGTGGTGTGCGTTTAACTCTGAAAGTGTACAATCGGACATGTACATAAGGGACCCTTATGGGTCAACTTAGTACACTTTCAGAGTTCATTATCCCCACTGTGGACTCGTATGATAAATCCAACTTACTGCCCGAGCAAACTCTCACCCTTTCAATAATCCTCCTTCATCTTTCCCCCGACTGGCCACCGTGACTTTTGAGTGACCGCTACCCCGATAGCACTGGGCTTAACTCAGATGTACTGTACCGGCTCTTACTGTGGGTGGACTTAAAGTTTGTATGCTTTGTACTTATTTCTCATCTATCTCGCTGATAGGAGATAGTCCTATTGTCAGAGGTGACCTTGTAGAAGGCACAGAGAATCTGGGGACAGCCTGGGTGCCTGTCGGTCATTCAGCCAAGGAATAATCCCCACTCTCTCTCTCTCTCTCTCTCTCTCTCTCTCTCTGTCACTCAGTGTCTCTCTGATCCTGGCCAAGATCTGTCTGTCTGTGTGAGGATGATTCACAGACTGTCTGCTCTTCCCTATAGCTCTCATTCACTTCACTCACATCTCTCTGACTCTCTCTCTCTCGGCTCTCTCTCTCTCTCTCTCTCTCTCTCTGGCTCTCTCTCTCTGGCTCTCTCACTTTCTCACACTCGCTAACTTCTCAGTGGTGTATCACTTCACTCATGCTCTCTTGGTCTTTCACTCTTAAACTCCCTTGCCTCTGCTCTCTCTCTCTCTATCTCTCTCTCTCTCTCTCTCTCTCTCTCTCTCTCTCTGTCTCTCTGTCTCTCTGGCATAGTAACACATTCTCTCTCATCTATCACTGATATGGTCAGCTCTGCCTTTTCATCTTCATAGACCGCACGCACGCACGCACGCACGCACGCACGCACGCACGCACGCACGCGCAAGCACAGACAGACAGACAGACAGACAGACATGGCTTGTGTGGCCAACACTTACAGCTGGGTGAGATGCTTCGCACATGCGTGCGTGCGCGTGCGTGCGTGTGCGTGCGTGTGCGTGCCAGACAGTGGGGGTTGGTTGGGACAGTGGGGCCTCTGATTGGCTCTGTGGCACTGGAACCAGGAAAGGGTACTGATTGGCTATATATAGATGGATGAAGCGTGCTAGCGTGCAGGTTTTATGTCCGTGCTCCGTTTAGCTCCGTCTCTCCCAGAGTGAATGGCTCAGCGTATTGAATGGCTGCAGCTTAGCGTGTGCTTGTTGTAACCGTGCATTACTCCACATAACTGCTCATCTGTGTGAGACTCCAGAGCGGGATCGATCCGAGATCCATACACCGCCAAACCTCTTCTGAATCACTCTGCAAACAACTTGACCAAGCAGTGAAGCACACGGAGGAGATCTATTGATGGTGCATTTAATTTGTGATGGATTCATGCTAATGCTTCCAGAGACATGTACTGTATACCGCCAGGGCAGAATTATTGAGCACTTTGCGTAAGAGCCATGTGGTGAAGCTCATCAAAATGGTCTGACATGTTTGAATGCATTTCTTTCATTATCCATTGCCCAAGTGTATTGACTGAGTTACCAATCTCCCATACAAGCTTATGTAAAAAATAGAATCACACCCGTGTGAAGTGAGGGGCGCTCTTATCACTGCACATCATCATGATGTAACATGACGATTTGCTCTGACACATGACGTAAACTCTCCATTTATTGTCAATGGCATTTAGTGTTTGTGTTAGGACAAAAATCGACACTATAGCTGAATATATAATAATAATAATAATAATAATAAACTTTATTTGTATAGCACCTTTCATACATAAATGCAGCTCAAAGTGCTTCACAGGGCAGGACACAAAAATATAATACAATAAAACACAAGTAATTAAAATGATAAAACAATGGCAAAGAACAAAATTGAATATAGGAACGTGCATAGTAAAACTCAACTAAAAGCAAGAGTGAAGAGGTGAGTCTTGAGTTGAGATTTAAAAATGTCTACAGAGGGTGCGTCCAGGCTGTTGGGCCGTAGAAGCAAAAAGCTGCCTCACCATATTTTTTTGTGCACATTATTTTAGGCACTTCAAGTAGGCCAGCATTGGAGGACCTGAGGGGGCGGTTAGGGACATATCCAGGTAGGCAGTCACGGAGGTACGGAGGTGCGAGACCATTGAGAGCTTTATAGACTAGTAAAATAAATTTAAAATCAATCCTAAAAACAACCGGAAGCCAGTGCAGTGATGCCAAAACTGGAGTAATATGTTCTCTCATCTTAGTTCTAGTTAAAACTCTAGCTGCTGCATTTTGGACAAGTTGTAATCTGTCGTTTTCTTAGGCAGTCCTGAAAAGAGTGCATTCTGCATTGCAGTAGTCAAGCCGAGAAAAAACAAAGGCATGGATTCGCGTTTTTGCATCGTCCAAGGACAAATAGGCTCTGATTCGTGCAATATTTCTAAGGTGAAAAAAGGCAATCTTGGTAACATGATTAATGTGTGAATTAAAATTCAGTTCAGAATCAATAATAACCCCCATATGCCATATATTCTCTGGTCATATAGGCTCTGGTCTGACAGCACGTTGCGTTCTCTCTCTCCCTCTTTCCTGCCCATCTTCACTTGATACTATCAATAAAGGCAGAACAGCCCCCAAAAACAAATGTTTGGGTTTATGTGTGGTCTAAACATACAGTATAAAGACACATAAGACAATACTAACAAAAATGGATAAAGCATGAGATCATTTTCATTTTATAAAGAAAGATTCTGACTTGCAGTGCAAGGAACCTCATTGCTGACCATCCCATGAACATTTAGAAAACCAATATACTGTATAGCCAGTTTGCACGACGAACAGTACTATTTTTTTTTTGCATTAGAAATCCGTCTGTGCATTATGCTTCAATTGGATATGCTGGGTTGCCAGGACTGGATGGATGGAGGTGTGTTGTAGTCTAACCTACATTCTCTGAGTTTGTGCTCTCCAGAGGAAGCCGCCTCAAGTCTTTCTCTTTCTCCTGACAAAAGGGGAGAGGAAGAAAAGGTGAAGAAAGGAGACGAGTTAGAGAGTGCAAAAATAGGAGAGATGGGAGCGTGTAGGCGTGGAAGGAGAACACAGAGAGCATGGCTATAGGAACGGTGGCCTGTCCTCTGCGTGACATGGTGTTAACATAATCAGAGCTTAGAACTCTGTCATTACGTTTGGCATTACCATCCGCTGTAATGGATACAAGTACTGTGCTAAACCACAGCCACGCAGGGCTTGTCATACATGGACGCACGCACATGCACACCATCCTATACTATAGAGTCATATCGCACATTAATTATTGCATCCATGCACGTGTCCTCTCTGCAAACACAATTACTCTCACATGCAGGCACGCATGCACATCGCATGCAGGCAGCCACTAAACAGCACCGCTTATTGACAAGCTTGCAGACCGTGGCAACCAAAGACGACTGACTGTCCTCAACCTGTCATGTAACATACTGTAAATAAATAAATAAAAGGCAAAGGGAAAAATCACCTGGCTGGCATCTCAATCTTCTTGGGTGCTTAGCCTAGCTTAGACCAACCATCTGGCTCAGCAGCCCCCCCCCCCCCCCCCCCAACCCCACCCTCCTCTTACTCTCTCTAGTCCTTTTAAACTGTGTCAGCAGTTAGATGGTGGTGCGGCGAAGGATCCCTGGGTTACGGGGTTGGTGGTGGGGTACCAGTTTTCACTGCGTGTCCACACACGTGTGCGTAGTGTACGCGTGTGATTGCGTGCATGCATGTGTGTGTGTGTGTATGTCTGCGTGTGTATGCCGTGCATGTGTGCATGCGTGCGCGTGCGTGTCTTTCACAGATGGCAAAAGGCTGAAGGGAGGGGGAGATTTGGAGGGGGTGATGGAGAGGGCTGTCTGAAGCTCCGGCGGTTTGCGTGTCTCTCAAGGCGAGGCGGTCTGTCTGTGGGCATCTGCACTGGCAACACTCACCCCCCACCTCCCCCCCCCGCCTCACCATCGCCACTGCTGCTGTGAGATCCAGCGCTGCTTCTTGGCAATGTCTGACGGCAGGAAGCGGAGCTCCATGAAAGATGATGATGATTCCCCTTGACCTCAGATGTGTCATTTCACAGCCAGGACTGTCTGTTTGCGCCGAAGGATGATTAGTGCCTTGAATGATATGCTAAATTATAGGGGATGTGTGCGGGCCTGCACAAACGCTTAGTGTTTTCGATCTATGTGTAGATCTATGTGCATTATACACGTGTGTGTGTTGTGTGTGCTTGTGATTAATCTATGATTTGGAAGTTGCGCTCAGGGTTTGTGTCTGCACGGCTGTAAACCGTTGAAGCTGATTAGACCGGTTGGCTGATTAGACGAGATCACTGTTGTGTTGTCACAACAGTGATGAGTCGAGGATTCCGTAACATTAACAACTTGGCTGCTCACCGTAGCGATGAAGGTCAAACTACTATTCTGGTTGCATTATGCTGCCTCATACACAGTCCAAGAAAGATATCTCATGCTTTGTGTGTGTGGGAAGTGGGAAAGTGGTATATAGTATTTTTATCTGTCTAAAATATTGTTTATATACATGAGTATTTTGGCCGATTGCTGGGTGGAGACATTCATGCATCCACTTGCTGACCGGCTGTCACTATTGGATTCTTTTTTTATAGGGGTTTCTTGAGACCCTCCTACCATTAACATCATATGGCAGGCAAAGATGTCAAAAATGTCAAACTTTCCTTATGATTTAAGTAGCATGTAACATGTCAAACTAGGGAGGTTTCATGATTCTGAATCCATTCCAAGCACTAGTTTTGCACAAAATCCACTCCTTGGGCTAAAAACAGTCATAGAGGTCATGACAAATGTGATGAGGTCAGCACATTTGGGCTATGGCTACACGTGTTGCTGAGCACTGTGCAGTGATTCCCAACCTGTGTGCTTTAGTGTGCCGTTTGAAATGGCCAGGTGTGCCGTTTGATTTGAACAAAAAGTATAACCCGACCCTCCCCCGACAGCAATACATACTGGGTGGGCTGCCATGCGGTTTGTTATTGCTGCCCATTCCCACCAGTCTATAACGACCCTCAGCCATAGAAATGCATGGCTTTGTTTACACGGGGACATCACCGATCACCTACTCGCCTGCATGGCACGTACTGTGTGCTCTGTGTGTTCCTAACCTCGTGTCACCAGGCTTTCAGTGGGTGTAAGCACGCTTGGGCGTCAAAGCACGGCAAAAACCCGCTCGTGGCAGTCGTCTCTTCCTGGTTTTTAGACAGCTGGTGGATAAAAATTAAGCTCCACCCATGCAGAAAAATGCCGCAGATTTCCAGAAACGCTTTGCCTTGCATTCTGCCGCGTGGGTGGAGCTTCATTTCCGTCCACCAGCTGTCTAAAAACCAGGAAGAGACTCCTGCCGCTCGCCGCTTTTGGCATCTTTGTGATGCTAAAGTGTGGCTGCACTGACTGCGTTCCTGCTTAATTAAGAGCCTGCTTTTTGATGGTGCCTACAAGCCCACAATGTGTTGCAAAAGTGGGCTGTGGTGGGCTTACAAATCGCCGGGGCGGAGCTGCATCTCTGGTCGTCCTCGGACGGCCTAGACTCCCTAGAGAGATGTGTGTGAGAGATGTGCCCTGACTGAAAAAAGGTTGCGATACTGCACTATAGGTGTTGGTATGCACTGATTAGAGCAGGCCTGTCTGTACTGTACCGTAACCCGTCACCATCAGCTATCCTGCTGTTAATTGCTGTATCGCCTGTTGACTACGTCGCAAGATTGGACACTTTCATGTCAATAGCATGGAATAATAATTAGTTTAGTATTATTTTTGCCTATCATAGAATAGATTTAAAATTATAATCTCACTTGGGTAAAATGACTGTTGCGGCAGTAGACAAGGACCTTTTGTGTACAAAAAATTCTTACGCATACTGACTTCAAGAACGTGCACAGTTATGTGCACGCACATACGCACACATTATGTCTTGGGGATATCCTCGAGACCTACCTAGTGTATATAAGGGCTCTTACAACGAGCACGGTGAGGCTTTTTTGGAGGGCGTTTGAGCCCTTTGGGGCTAACCGCCCATTTGAGAAGAGAAGAGAAGAATCCTCCCAATCCACTGGCCTAACACAATCAGCAACCTGGAACTGTGGCAGCAATCAGGCCAACACCCTGTGGAAGAAGAAATACTACCTATGCCCAAGGTTGGGCAATAGGCGTAAGTAAGTAAGTAAGCCCATTTGGGGCTTTTTCTTTTGCACTTTGCTCAGATGTAAAGCAGTCATGGTTCCATTATGGAGGAAGGTAAAACTTTACTTAAGAATTTAGATTTCTCTATTTTGAGATTTAAAAAAATAAATGAAATAAACTATTACATTACAAAACTATTATTTTAAATAATATAGCTCATTTAAATGAACTATTAACTATTAAAAAATTAAAAAACGTCTCCTTTTACCTTAAAGTAAGTAATTAAGTAAGTAATTTCTGAGTTATCTGAAAATTAATCTAGGGTCTCTTCAAAAGAAGGAGCGTAGGAGTTTACATGTTCTCCCCCTGTCCCCTGTAGGGTAAGTACCCTCACAAAAACATGCAGTAATCCTGCATGGTCTCTAAACTGCCTCCCCCTGACCAGCCGGGGCACCTGATGGAGGGGAAAGGAACTGGTTGGAATAACGTGTTGGAATGGAATGGTGGTTGGAATAGCGCTTCGTCCAACCAGGGAAACTCCCCCCTGTCAGGTGTAAAGGAGCAACTTGGACACTCAGGCATGAAGGAAGCATGAGTTCAAGTTCGTTGCTCTCCCCTTGTCCCCCATATATGGGGACTAGGTTGGTGGAGGGTGTGTAGAGTCCAGGATCACATTAGATGATTGACACAGGGGTGAAAAATGGGTTACAAAATCGTGGGATAAAAAATATATTAATAACAACCTGTTAAGGCACAATAAGGCAAAATTACCTAAAATTAATTCTGCTTTAATAAGTAGCATGTGACATGTCAAACTAGGGGGTTTTCATGATTCTGAATTCCATTCCAAGCATTAGTATTGTACAAAAAACATTCCTTGGGCTAAAAACGGCCATAGCCCTCATCACAAATGTGATGAGGTCAGCACATTTGAGCACGATAGAGCGTCGCAGTCCTGCCCCCTACCAGGGCCCAGGAAATGATTCCCCGTTCATTGACTTTTCAAAAAGTATTTATTTAAAGACCTCGTACAAAGCCAACTCGAGTTGTGACAAATCATGACAACAAACACAAAATGTGTTGTCGAACAAAGAATTAAAAGAAAATAATGGCAGGTTACAACACTTTGTAAACTCTTTGTAATTATTTGTTTGGTCCAAAATATTGTGTTTATTGTCATGATTTGTCACGACTCGAGTTGGCTTTGTCCTCGGCGTAACCGTCTTTAAATAAATACTTTTTGAAATGTCTATGGTAATAATGCATTTGGAATGATTTCCTGGGCCTGAAAGGGGGCGGGACTGCGACACTCTATTGGGAATGGGCATACACACACACACACACACACATACATACACACAAAACTGAGATCATTGCAATTCCGGCTGAGTCAAAGCCAAGGTTTATTTGATGAGAGCCAAAGTACGGTATGGTGTCAAACTTTTATTTTTGTGAAATGACAAAGGAACATGGATACTGTTCATTCAAGTGCTGTGGATGATATAAAACATTTGAAAAGGGAAGGGTGACTTAAGGCTGCTTAATTCCCAACTGTTATGGATCTCATTATTTACATCACAAGTTATGAGCTTTCTATCTAGCACCTCTGCTGGAACAGCAGTTCCTGTTTACACTGAGCATGTGCAAACCTTCCGCAGGAGACCGTGCCGCACCTCCGTGCCTTATCCTCTTTATTTGTCCTAGCAGTTCAGGTGGAGTTGGATTCCCATTCAATATGGGAAAGTAGAGTTTGGGCGTTGGCTTCATTGCCAATCAACACTTGTGCTCACTTGTTACGGGGGCGTGCCATGAGGAACTGATCACCCTCATGGATTGGTGGAACGTTCGTCTCCATGACAACGCCGAGCTGGCAGGCCTGCAGCTCGTTACTATAAAAGCCAGTCTGAACCTGACCATCGCAGGAGAAGGAGGCTCAATTCTTCCTTCCCTAAACCCCAACCAACTAGTGACTATGATTATGATTTGAAAGGATTAGGTTTGCTTAGTTGTAGTTTGTCATTTGTTGTTGTTAGTCTGATTTCGGTTTGTTCTTTTGCCAATTCATTGATTCATTTTATGTACACATTCATTCTTCTATTCACTTTTTTGTTAATAAATTATCTTTTTGCACAAGCTGCTGCTTCTCATTTACGGGTCTTTGCCACTAGACACTAAGTGTAACGGACCCCGAGAAGGCTGAACTTTATTTTGAAGGGTATGGCCGGAAGCGCCAGCCAGCTCCTTCCGGCTGTCATTAGAGAGGGCTATTTAAGCCCAGCATGCATCACCCAGGGAGAAATGTTTGTTCCTCATGTGCTCCAAACCATGAGCATGGAAAGCTCACCAACAACCTAACCTAACCTCACCAACACAACAGGATGAAATGGAACAACAAACAGATCAATGACTTTTCTGGAGTATGACATGGTTGAGTGACATTGGGACACCCTGGAACAAGTTAGCACCTAGCTGGAGAGGGAACAAGGTGAATGTTATTTTTATGGTTATTGGTTTGTGTCATGTTGTTGGGGGATCTTGTTTTATTGGTTTATTTATATGGTATTATGGTTTGTTATGAACCTTTTTATTGGTTATTTGTAAACTTAATTGTTTATATGAATGCCTCACATTATTGGTTATGTCTGTCTGTATTGATTATATGTTTGTCTCTTGTTTTTAGTTTTCACGTTGATACATTAAAGAAACTTCACATCATCAGTCGGCCTTCAACCTCTTTGTCCAGCCTGGTTCGCTACAGTGAAAACTTCACCCAACATGGCCCCCCACCCCCCCTGTAAGACATCTACACTGCCTCACAGTCTCAGATTCTGAGATCTGTACATCAGAACTCTGCCTGCTATCTACTCTACAACTGAAATAAAATGGCCGCCATTCAACCTCTGAGGCATCACCTGAGCTCAACATCATCAAACCTGTTGACTGGATCTGGTAAACAGCAGCACGAACACTACAGCTAAAAAACAGAACATGCACAACAAGGTCAGGAAACAAACCATATGGAAAAGGAACTGAACAAACGATGAAACTTACACAAGGATTGTTTAATTAAATTTTCAGCTGTTTATGATTTCCAAGATTGTTTCTGTTTAATTGATAATACAGTTGGCCAAGGGAAATATACTTTTCTGTGCTAAATTATTTTCTATGGTCATTTAAGGTTTATTCTTTCTCAGTTTCCTTTACAAAATGGCAGACAATACAGATTCCGAGGTTGAGCATAAATTGAAAAGTATTTTTGACCTATATGAACATTGGAAAATAGCAGCACGAATAGTAAAGAAACAGTTAAGGTCCAGCGTTACAGAGAGGGACCCAAGACTTCTCCTTTACACCTTGGAGAAGAGTAAAGACATTTTTGAACTGTATGGTGAGATCCAGAAATGCATCACACCACCTGTTGTTCTACGAGTCCGAGTGGATTTATGTGAATACTTTTCTAGAGATCTTTTCAAAGTTGTTGCTGAGAATATGGTAAATGGAAAGTTTTACGGAATGGAAGTGCATAATTATTTTCATGAGTACGAAATTGTACGTGAGCAGGAAGAACAAAGGAAAGCTCTGGAAGTTCAAAAACATGAGATGGAGAGGCAAGAGGAGATACAGAGGAGGTTCCTGGCTGCTAAGCAGCGACAACAGAGGGCTGCCGCAGAGAAGCGAGAGCAGCAGAGGCTCCTGGCTGCTGAGCAGGAGCAACAGAGGGCTGCCACAGAGAAGAGAGAGCAGCAGAGGCTCCTGGCTGCTGAGCAGGAGCAACAGAGGGCTGCCACAGAGAAGAGAGAGCAGCAGAGGCTCCTGGCTGCTGAGCAGGAGCAACAGAGGGCGGCTACGGAGGAGCGAGAGCAGCAGAGACTCCATGCAGTCACAGAGGAGCAACATGAGGAGATCCACCCGACACAACAGCCAGGCCTGGGTGCTCCGAACGGCGAGAAAGAAATGTGTGTCAAGAAACTGCTGGAGATGGAGGGAGCAGCAGCGGGGAGGCCCAAAGACTCAGTCCAGCAGCATGCAGCTGCCCTGGCCTCAGATGCCGAGGCACCAGGGGGTTCAGTGGGAGCTGGTGCTCGACAGGTCAGGGGGGCCGAGCCTCATGCAGTGGCTCTGGTGGCTTACAAGGTGGCTGCCAAGGAAGACTCCCCGGCTGCTGTAGTAGCGGAACGGGCAGCTAGAGGAGCGTCGCAGCAACGAGGACAACCTGAGGAAGCACAGGCACCTCTGCCCAAGGTGGGAGGAGGCATCATGATGGGAGACGGGTGGTACAGTTTATTGCTACCTCTTGTGAAAATTTTAAATGCTTCTGGGGTCACATGATTTTGTAATAATTTGTAATTTTAAACTTGGTGTAAAGGGTTTAAAATTCACTGTATTATTGGTGGGAGTGTAACGGACCCCGAGAAGGCTGAACTTTATTTTGAAGGGTATGGCCGGAAGCGCCAGCCAGCTCCTTCCGGCTGTCATTAGAGAGGGCTATTTAAGCCCAGCATGCATCACCCAGGGAGAAATGTTTGTTCCTCATGTGCTCCAAACCATGAGCATGGAAAGCTCACCAACAACCTAACCTAACCTCACCAACACAACAGGATGAAATGGAACAACAAACAGATCAATGACTTTTCTGGAGTATGACATGGTTGAGTGACATTGGGACACCCTGGAACAAGTTAGCACCTAGCTGGAGAGGGAACAAGGTGAATGTTATTTTTATGGTTATTGGTTTGTGTCATGTTGTTGGGGGATCTTGTTTTATTGGTTTATTTATATGGTATTATGGTTTGTTATGAACCTTTTTATTGGTTATTTGTAAACTTAATTGTTTATATGAATGCCTCACATTATTGGTTATGTCTGTCTGTATTGATTATATGTTTGTCTCTTGTTTTTAGTTTTCACGTTGATACATTAAAGAAACTTCACATCATCAGTCGGCCTTCAACCTCTTTGTCCAGCCTGGTTCGCTACACTAAGGGTCGTAACTACAGTGCAGTAGGTTACAGTAGAGGGACCCCCTGGGGACCCCCACACGGAACTCTGACATTTCTTGTTATTTTTGAGTGGTGCTAACCACTCCATTACGTGACTTTCTGTGTAAGGCTGTGTGTGTGTGTGTGTGTGTGTGTGTGTGTGTGTGTGTCCGTAAGAGCATGGAGGGCACTGTTGAACAGTGACACACACACACACACACACAGGCCAGGGGGGAGGGCATGTACAGTACAGTACAGTACAGCACCACTCAGTCAGACAGGTCTGATTTTTTGGTGTGTGGGGTTCCCGGTCTAAATGGGTTAAACTTAATGGGTTAAGCTACTTTCTATTGTGGTCCATTTTAAAACAAACAACCCCCAACAGACTTTACAAACAACCTTACAAAAACACAATATAAATAAATACTAATACAAGCAGTTAAGCACAGTACACACAAGACAAGCGACTTAACAAAGGCACGTCAAATGAGTGAGCCAACTTAGGGCAGACGTTTTAGAGCCAAATGTAAGTATTTAAGTTAAGCCAGTCTTTAAACTTTGCAAGAGAATTCAGACGTTTCAGATCTGCTAGCAGATCCCTCTCTCTCTCTCTCTCACTCAAGCGAAGAGCAAACCTCCGCTCTCCCCGGCCCTTCTCTCTGTTTTTACTCACCACCGCTCCACTTTATTACAACTCCGGTGGTCACCTCACCACCGGAGCGGTGGTCACCTCACCACCGAAAATCCAGACTATGAATAGGCCTTCAGTGGAGTCACACATGGAGGTGGCAGTGGATGTAATGAGCAGCGGATACACGCTCATTATACACTCAGGGCATCAGCAAGGTCAGGGACCTCTACCACGGGCTGCAGACGGCACTCTAGTCTCATAAGCTGTTTGTTTTAAACCCTTCGCACCTCCTTTCACAGGAAAACCTCCTCCATCAATTAGATTACTGCTAATCAAACGGTATAGATGTGTGATCCTCTCACCCTGTAAACTCAATGACTCCATGAAGTTTGTCTGCTTACATTTCTATCATTTACTTTACTTTATCCTACTACTTTTTCTTCTAATGATTATATCCCGCTCCCCTTTAAAAAAAATTTTTTTTAACCCAAATTGTATTTTCTTATATTTCCGACGGCGTATTAGATATAAAATGTCTTTGTTTTAACACAGACGCAATGAAATGTTCAATTTCCCCATAAATACCTACTCTGTTGTTGATTACCTTTCATCACGTAACACTTTAGAATGACATTACCTCAGTGGGCTATGGTCCTTCCTTACCCGTCAGGAGTGTGAGGAGTAAACAATCAGAAAAAGGCCGTAGAGTATTTTTGTCTGTCTTGCGTTTGCTCGAGACAATTCCAAGACAAGGACTCTAATGTGAGTCGTCGTCCCCCCCCCCCCCCACCACCCCCCACACATACAGCCCTGGACTGACCAGTCTGTGTGCCCCCCCCCCCCCACCCCCCCACACATACAGCCCTGGACTGACCAGTCTGTGTGTCGTCGTCGTCCCCCACCCCCCCCCCCCCCCATACAGCCCTGGACTGACCAGTCTGTGTGTCGTCGTCCCCCCCCCACCCCCCACACATACAGCCCTGGACTGACCAGTCTGTGTTCTCTGCAGGGACACAAGGCACTGTGTGACTATTTGAAGAGTGTAAAGACAATCATTGGGCAATTAATGGGCACCAAAAGGGCGCCATTAGCAACGTGTCAACAAGTGATAGGAGGGGTGGTGTGTTGTCAGAGGGTGACTTGCAACAATAACAAACGTGTGTGTGTGTGTGTGTGTGTGTGTGTGTGTGTGTGTGGGTGGGTGTGGGTGTGGGTGTGTGTGTGAGTGTTAATGGCCTGTGCTCTATCTATGCAAGTGCGGTAGACTATGATATAAAAGTTTGTGGTCTTAGAGTCTTGTTTATTTTGATAACTGTATTTACCCAACAGATGCTGACAGTGAGCATCTGTGGCGGTGGTGGTCTGATGTAACTGCGCTGCCAGCTGTTACAATGCGTCTCTCTGCCTTAAGTCTTGCAACAATAACAAGTGTGTGTGTGTGTGTGTGTGTGTGTGTGCGTGTGTGTGTGTGTGTGTGTGTGTGTGTGTGTGTGTGTGTGTGTGTGTGTGTGTGTGTGTGTGTGTGTGTGTGTGTGTGTGTGTGTGTGTGTGTGTGTGTGTGTGTGTGTGTGTGTGTGTGTGTGTGTGTGTGTGTGTGTGTGTGTGTGTGTGTGTGTGTGTGTGTGCGTGCGTGCGTGCGTGCGCGCGCGCGCGCGCGCGCTGCGCGCAGCGCGCGCGCGCGCGTGTGTGTGTGTGTGTGTGTGTGTGTGTGTGTGTGTGTGTGTGTGTGTGTGTGTGTGTGTGTGTGTGTGTGTGTGTGTGTGTGTGTGTGTGTGTGTGTGTGTGCGTGTGTGCGCGTGCGTGTGGTTGGTTCCATGATATGATTAAAAGCTACTTAGCCACTCGCATGTATCACAGCAACCTCTGCCTCTCTGTCAGTCTGCCTCTCTGATCAGTCTGTCTCTCTGTCAGTCTGCCTCTCTGTCAGTCTGCCTCTCTGTCTGTCTGCCTCTCTGGTGCAAAGTGTTGCCAATTATATGTTATAAGGAACATTGTTTCTGTAAAATCACTTGCAAATATTGCTAGTTGTGAGTTTTGGTGCTTGTGTCTAAAAGTTGTTTATTTGGGCTTATTGCTTCTATGTTGATTTAACCAGTGGTTCTGAAACATTTTCATGTCTGGTAACATAATGGCAAGAAATAGACCAAGACAATGCTGAGGAAGACCCGTTTGTTGAAACATATCTATTGTTTCTGTCCGTGAGAGGAGAATAAAACCATGTGAAATGGACATTGATTGTGTGCTGGCTAGTTCCTCACCTTCATGACATTATTGAGCCGTGCACCTTAAGGCTTTTATTGAATCTTGAGTGTTTACGGGCCTTATAGCTGCTTTGCAGTCTCTCCAGAAGTAGGCCATGCCGTTCCTTAACGGTGATTAATTTTTCCGTTTGATTGAGTTTCTTACTTAGCTGAGTTGCGCAATAGAAATTCCATTAATTGCTGCACATGCGTGACACTTATCTTTGCAAGAATAACGAAACGATCATTCAACCCTATACTGCTCCATGTCATATTTAACATAACGATTCAACCCTATACTGCTCCATGTCATATTTAACATAACGATTCAACCCTATACTGCTCCATGTCATATTTAACATAACGATTCAACCCTATACTGCTCCATGTCATATTTAACATAACGATTCAACCCTATACTGCTCCATGCCATATTTGTGCAAGCAATACAGAAGGGAAAGATGACGGCCATGGGCTATAATGCTTATATTTGCACACTCTCAGAGGCTCCTCATAAACACAGACACAAACACAATGCTGTCACCGGTTGCTTGCTAACAACAGAAATTATACATGGGAGACATATCCTCACAACGAGAAGATAAAAAATACAAATAATATAAAACAATAACGGGTGGCCGTAACAAAACTAGCGACTTGCAAACTCGGATGGAGACGGTCTGTCCATGGATGCATCTGTGCATACTGTTAATACATCTTTCAATCAATCAATCAATTCAATCATTGCTGGTGAGGATTCAGTAGTTAGCCGTGTTACACTTGCAAGGCTTAGCATGCTATAGAACTTTGCCACAACAGGGACGAAAAGTACCTTGCTCCAAGTACAGTACTAATGGAACAAGAATGACACGAGTATCATTAACTGCCAGGTGAAACAAGTGCTGTCTCCGTTATGCTCTGATTATTCTTTTTTGTATGTGTATGTTTCTCTGTCACAACTTCGCGGCCGTTGTTTTCGTTTGTTTTCCGACATTCTTATGTTGGTTCAATGTTGTGCTATGGCTTTCCTGTAGCTCCAGACATTCAGCTCATAAGTTAGCTGCTGTGGTCAGTCGCTCTGCACTGCAGCGTTGCTAACCTCGCCCTCAGTAAGGCTATCCAACGTTGAAGCTGCCACTACCTACTGGGGAAATGTGGAATTGCAGCACTTTCTTGGAGGTTGATGACGTCATGTGCGTAAGCCCGAACCTCAAATCTGAGGTCCGGGGCAAGGCTAGGCTAAACTTCCGCTCGCTCGAGCCATTGTGTTATAAGTATGCTTCTGGCAGTCTTCCGGGTGCTTCAAAACGCCACTGAGCAACTTCTATTGAAATTAATCCGGTTCAGTCTCTATCCTTTTATTACTATATACACGAGTGGTTCAGAGTAGACCATTGGCTTAGGCGACGTTTCAGAATATGTGGTCAGACTCCCATGGACCCTGAGGGTCCCAGCTGGACCGAACCATTGCTTTAGGTCAGTAGAACAGGGAGTGCGTGTCGGGAGAATGTCAGAAATATGGGGTGTGTGTGTGTGTGGGAAGGAAGGTGGAAGACAGAAAATGAGCTGTTTTCAGTAGAAACAGACAGCTGCCACTTCCATGATCATGGGCCTCTCAGTGTAAGCAGTAGCACCACTGCTGCTGTTGCTGTTGTTGTTGTTGTTATTAGTGCTTCTTGAATGATCTCGGTTCTGCGGCTGATCTACCTTGAATGGCATGTGAGCCTCGGTCTCAGCCGGTGACAGTGCAGGCTTCCAGTGATTGTGGAGAGGGAGCGTTGGGAATTGCCGCTTGGGAACATCAAAAACTGCTGAAAGCTTAAAGAGTCTTATCCGTCACGGTATCACCTCCCCACCCCCACTCCCCCCCCCCCCCCCCCCCCCCCCGCTTGCACATGCACGTTCTTAATGGTGTGATGTTTCATGCCTACACTGGTATACGCACACACGGTAAACTGTGTTCATGCACGCACGCACGCAAGACAGCAGCTTATCCAGAGACAGATAAGATATAATGTTTCCACCAAAGATTCTCAGTTTCTTCATTTATATTCTCTCAATGTGTTCCTCCCTTTCTTTCAGTATATATTTGTGCTTCTACAAGTGCTTGTGCGTGTGTGCGCACGTGATTGCTTGTGCTTGTGCGTGCGTGCCGTGTGCGTGCGTACACACACACACACACACACACACACACACACACACACACACACACACACACACACACACACACAGGCTGGCACGCACAGACATACATGCGAAACATGTACACTCCTCCACAATCAAAGGCAGTTGGAAGATATATATATAATATTATATATAATTATTTTATATTTTATATAACTACTGCCCTACATACTGTACACTACACACTGTACAGCACATGTACCCTATCTTCTACTGTAGCTGAGGTGGGGTCCCATCAAGGAGAATGTCCTAATTAACAACGCTGCCTTTCTCGCTGACATCTATATCTCTCTTCAAGTTCGCCTTCTTATTCATAAAAGAGGATACACTTGAGGAGGAGGGGCGGGGTAGACAAAGGAGTTCATGCTGTGCTATGACGATTGTACTGTGCAGATGATGGTGGAATCCGACGCTGGGATCTTCAGGGGAGATGATTTATTGCAAATAGGACAGTAATAAAGGGAGAGACAGGGAGACGGAGGGGGAGAGAGAGGGTGAGACATGCAGGGAGAGATGGAAAGAGAGTGATGGAGTCAGAGAGAGAGAGAGAGAGATTGGCATGAACATAGAAATTCACACAGATGGGTTAGACAGACGGACGGACAGACCAATTCATAAGGAGGAATTAGGCACAAGCCACTGTGGACAAAGATGCACACACACAGTCACACGTGCATGCACAAGAAAAGCACAGATGCACAAATGTATGCATTTCCCATACCTGTACAAAGATGCAGCTGTTGCTATAGAGCGTCGCAGTCCCTCCCCCTTTCAGAACGAGTGGCCCAGGAAATGAATCCCAATGCACCCATAGGCATTTCTTAAATTATTTATTTAAAGACCATTTAAGCGTCGTACGAAGTCAACTCTTGTCGTGACAAATCATGACAACACACACAATATTTTGGACCAAACAAATAATTACAAAGAAGAAAAACAACAACAAAAGTGTTGTAACCTGCCGTTTTTTTCTACTTTCTATTCTTTGTTTGGCCCGAAACATTGTGTGTGTTGTCATGATTTGTCACGACAAGAGTTGGCTTCGTACGACGCTTAAAGGGTCTTTAAATAAAAAAATTAAGAAATGACTATGGGAAAAATGCATTGGGATTAATTTCCTGGGCCACTCGTTGTTCTGAAAGGGGGAGGGACTGCGACGCTCTATAGAGCACCGTAGTCTGACGTCAATATCGGTAGAGGGCGCAAATCCACAGGTTCATGTACCTTTTATTTGCATTGCAATCCCCATAGGGGGATTTTAGACCAACCTCATCCCGGCCGTTTCACTCATATGGATATGAAGAATCAACTGACTGAGAGAAAACGCTATTGTTACTGCTACTGAATTAGTTACATTTTCGCTAGAAACAGACTGTGTCATTATGAGTGACTGACTGTCGCAAACGATACAGAGACACCTCCCTGACAATATCACTGAGACAGCTTGTTTATTTTTTGGACCACAATGCTTGTAGAGACCTTTTGTTCTTTGTGGTGGCTGATTGAGAGTACCTTTTTCCAACTGACTGGCTTTGTGCAGCAAACTTGACCAACAAAGGGAAATGAGGAATGTCCAGACGAAAAGTTAAAGTTAAACTCAAAGGGTTTATTTCATCCAAGTTGAAAACAAAAATAAAGATACTTTTAGCATATAAACTGTAACTTAGAATAGAAGGAGGTGTAGAACAAAAACCAGACGTAAAAAACTGTGAACCTCCAATCAACAACACCTGGCCCTCTGATGGCCAGGTAATTTATGTCCTCTCTGCCATGTCTGTAGGGGGTGACAAAGCACACTAACAGGAATGTTAGACATGGCATGATGGCACATACATGAGGTGATGGCCTATTGTAGATCGGCTCCTACAATGCTTTATATATGATACGATTTTAAGATTACACACGTGGCAGGAATATGTATTGGCGCGCTGCCTAGCAGAGCGGCTGATTGAGGTGACTGGTACGTGTCATGGTGTCACAGTTGAGGGGTGCGAGGGCATGGGGTCCTGGTGTGGCTTTTGTCTTCTTTGCTAATTGAGTGATGGTGGAGACCCCCCCCCCCCCCCGTCTATCCCTGCCTGGTGATGTCGGCAGGAGCCGGGTCACTGCCCAGGGCTTAAAGTCACACCAGGCAGGCATGCGTCTGTCAACCATGTCTGACTCTTTGTGTGAAGACAGGTAACAGCACGTGCATGGATGAGTCAAGGGCTGGATGCATACATGGATGGATGGGTAGAATTGAAGGAAGTGAAGAGGGACGTCCTCCATAGCTGATATATAAAATAAAGTAAAACGTTTTCCTGCATAGAGCTCTATTCACAGTACCATGTCTATCTACACATGACTTGGTTCCATATCCGATCTAGCTCACATAGCTCAGCTATTTTCTACATTTCGCCAATGTTTGACCACTTTTTAATGGTATAGTTTGTTGATTACTTTTCATGCAGTAATGGCATTTATTTATTTATTTTTAATATGTATTTTATTTATAAAAAAATTTAATCTCCCCCCTTTTTTTGTATTATTATATTTAAAGTCCTTTATTCATAGATGAATATATACTTTCAGTGGTTCTCAAGTAAACAAATAATTATACAGAAGTGACGGAATCCAATGAAATAAACCCTGCCTTCCCTTTCCTGAAATGCATCTGTGGTTGTTCTAATGCTGTGTTGGGCAACCGCATCTTTCTCATCTACCGGGTGATCAGATTTGTCTATAGGGAGGTGATCGGCTGAGTTGATCAAAAACAACCATTACTTTTTTTTATGTGCGTAAAACCTTTCTCAATATAGTCAGAATTATATTTATTAGGAGGCTTTGTTCTGTTTTATTCTTCAAATGATTGACTTATTCTATGCATATATTATCACATTCTGTGCGGGAACCCCTTTTGGTGTTTCAAGCATTATGTTACACTTTAGATATTGAAAAATAGCAGATCAACAAGCTCATAGTGCGGCATTGAGTGCCGCGCTACGAGCTTGTAGGTCTGCTATTTCAGAAAAACGTGAAAATGTGCCACAAATCTTTGAATATATTCTTTCAGAGCAAACGTTTTAACTAAAATCTTTGTTTCTGGGGGGGTCCATGGAACAACATATTTTCAGATGGGGGTCCGCGGCCAAATACAGATAATTCTGGGTATTAGATTAGATGCCATTTTTTTTAAATCTGCCTCTGTCTAAATTAATTATTCTAAATAGCAGCCCGTACTAAGACATCAAATGTTGGTTTTCATGGTGATCTTGTGCCTGAAAAGGTAATAACCCTGCTCATATGCATCTGGAACATTGCTGAGCATGTAGCATTCCAATCATTTTCGTTTTTATTGCACGGCATTGACATATCCTACATGGAACATGACAGTTTTCTTTTTTCTTCTTCTTTTTGGTTAACAAGAAGGAAATCTTTTTTTTGTCAAGTTAATAATAGCTTGCTATTCGTCGCTAAGCAACCTAATGACAGGCCCCAGCGGGGATCCAGCAATCTAACCTTTGGCTGGATTGAGTCAAGAGGTGACATTTGGGTTTCCTTGACTTCACCATTTAATGGTCTGTTTGTGTTCTTTCCCAGTTCAATTGCTGTGTTAGGAAGTGATTGTATTTGATTTATTTATTTTTTCCCCTTGCATTTCCTTTCCTGAGGAACAGTCTAAGCTCTAGTAACGAATCTCACGATCCCCATTTTGGTTCTGTCCATGCTTCCATGAATTATTCTGTATACAGATTATGATATTGTAAATTGTACGTGGCCATTCATTGGCAGGCTAACTAATACAAGTCAGTGTTACTTTAGTACTTCTTAAGGGTTAGGGTCGGCGGTAGCGAGTTCAGCAAGTGCATTCCATAGTTTTGGAGACAGAAGGGAGAAGAGCATTGTCCTGGCGTTTTTAGTGAAGGTACTTCCAGCTTCTCTGTGTTGGCTGGTCTGAGTGCGCAGGAGGGTTTGTAGGGTTCGATCATACTTATGATATGGGGGCGCCATACCTTTGGTTGCTTTGAATGCCAGCATCAGAGTTTTGTATTCTGTGTGGGCAGCGACCGGGAGCCAATGGAGGGAGCGGAGAAGGGGGGAGACGTGTGAGAACTTTGGCTGGTTGAAAACCAAGCAAGCTGCGGCATTTTGGATCAGTTGGAGAGGCTTAAGTGCACATGCCGGTAGGCCAGTAAGGAGAGAGTTATACAATAGTCAAGTTTTGACAAAACTGTTGTCTGGATTAGGAGCTGGGCTGACTCCTGGGTCTAATTCGTCGTATGTTATAGAGTGTAAACCTACAGGATCGGGTGACAGCTGTGATGTATGTTTTGAACAAGAGCTGACTGTCCAGGACAACACCAAGGTTCCTGGCTGTTGGGACAGACGTTACCAGGGCGTTGTCTACGGACATAGTTAGCTCCCGCATAGGGCAGGACTTAGCTGGGAAGAATAGAAGTCTTGTCTAGTCTTGTGTGGCTTCAGCTTGAGGTGAAGCATAGACTGTAAAATAATATGGACAAAGCGTTCTCCGGGTCTGATATGGACGTAAGATGAAGCCAGTCAGTCCTTGAATTGTAAATCGCCATCTTTCTAGATCCGTTTAGGCCCAGCTGGCCATTGGCTGGCCCAGACAACGAGGCAGGACTTCTCCCCTTCTTCTTCGTTGGTTTTTATTTTGACTCGACCGGGGGGTGGCTCCCGATCATAGACTGTAACGGTAGCCATCAGAACCCTCAGAACATACGCAACGTTATGGACATTTTTGTAATAAATGGGACCATCATTTTCCAAAAAGAATATTATGACATGAGAAATTAAACTTTAAACGAGTGACTGGAAGCAGAAAGTATTCATGACCGTGTTTATTAAGGTAATACAGTCTAGGTGAAGTTGGGCCCAAATACATGGACCTCTATGGAGCTATGGGGTTTTTTGGGCCCAATGACAGCGCCACAACAGGCCATTATATGAACTTTCAGGAATCCCGATTTCCTTAGTGGCTTCACAAAATATCTGTCTGACTGCCCCCCTGGTTGGAAGACATCCACTGTGAGATGTCAGCCAGGCATGCAGTGATGCGCTCTTCCACTTGGGTGGAAACAGTTGTGTGTCATCGGCATAGCAGTGATAGGATTGTGAGCAGAAATTATCGTGCCAAGGGATTTAGGGTACAGTGAGAAAAGGAGGGGACCAAGTACAGATCCCTGTGGGACCCCAGTTTGGAGGGTTCGGTGGGATGATAGCGAACCTTTCCAAGAAACCTGCAGTAGGTCCGGTGAGGTAGGAGGAGTACCATGCACTTTAGATGGTCAATACTATACTCAGCGCAAGATGACTTACGGGTTTGCAGAATAACTTTTAGTGAGTTATTTAGTTAGTTAGTTTGTTAGTCTTTGCTTAGAAACCTTTGAGGCACAACAAAAGTCAAGGTGCTTCACATGAAGAATTTATAAGAAATATGAGAAGTGCAAACTTCTTTACAAAATGACAGAATCAACTCTTTTTCACAAGTTTACATAAAGAAGTGGATGAAATTAGTTTTTCCGATATGTTCCGATATTATCGCGCTAATTTTAAAATTTGCTTAAAACTTAAAATGACACTTTTGTTAACCACGTTGAACCCCCAGCATGCATCCCTATTCTTGGAGCGATTTTCGTCCGATCCCTATATTCGGTGTATTTGGGGTTACCTGAATCCACCTCGAAGCTGCAGACAAACGTCCCTCATGGCTACATTTTTGGTACTTTATTTTGTCAAAAGTCATGGTGGTTGTCGTCTGCGGCTTTGTTGTCACCAGGGCAATGATCGATTTTATGTATTTGTCCTTCAATCGGGGTTGTGGGTGGGGGGGGGGTGGTTGTAGGTTGGGGGTGGTTGCAGTGGTGGGGCAGGATTTTGGGGGCGGGGGGGGGGGGGGGGTTGTTGTAGGTTGGTGGCTCAGGGGGGGTGGGGGGTGGATGTAGGTTGGCGGCTCGGCACCAAAATAGTTTTGAAGTATCTGTGAAAAGACCCCCCCCCCCTTAATCCGTTTTATTTGCTCTGCTACCTCTGAAACCATTTGTCCACGCAGAACCACCCCCCGCCCACACACACACACACACACACACACTAGCTCTGCTCCCACCCGGTCAAGCTGCAGGGATTTAGTTTGTGTGGGGCAGTCAGAGGTGCAAGGGCCCACAGACAGTTAAAAAAAAGCCATCTGGCCCTGAGGGGGGGGGGGGGGGGAGTCGTGCTGGGCAATCATCAAAATGACGGACAGCAGCGAGAAGTGTTTTTTGCGGGCTCCCACGTATACATGCAAAGTAGCCTGACTTGTGAGCTTTCACGGCTCCCCCCCTGGGTCCTCAGGTAAACACACAGCAGTCAAGGTATGCTGGTCCTCAAACCTGTGTGTGTGTGTGTGTGTGTGTGTGTGTGTGTGTGTGTGTGTGTGTGTGTGTGTGTGTGTGTGTGTGTGTGTGTGTGTGTGTGTGTGTGTGTGTGTGTGTGTGTGTGTGTGTGTGTGTGTGTGTGTGTGTGTGTGTGTGTGTGTGTGTGTGTGTGTGTGTGTGTGTGTGTGTGTGTGTGTGTGTGTGTGTGTGTGTGTGTGTGTGTGTGTGTGTGTGTGTGTGTGTGTGTGTGTGTGTGTGTGTGTGTGTGTGTGTGTGTGTGTGTGTGTGTGTGTGTGTGTGTGTGTGCGCGCGCGCGAGTGTTTGTGTATGGTAATTCTGTGGCATATGTGTTTGTTTGACAGTGCTAATGGAGTGGGCGCCATGCAGGTTTATTTCTGTGATCGTATTCTGCCTTTCAGTCACAAGGGGAAGGTGGCTGATGACCAGAGAAGTCAAGGTTTAGCAGGTGAAGTAAAATATAGCCTCCATATTTCACTATAACTGTCACTAAACAAAGCCCACACATCTGACACATCTGCCCATTTCTTGCGGGGCCCACTGTGAAATGGGCCCACAATCGCTCTGAACAAATATTATAATCCTGTTGTCTTATGCTTTTCAATCTTCGCCTTCTCCCTCTCTCTCGTCTCGTTCACCCCACTGGTGGCCCCCTTTACCCCCCCCCCCCAACCCCAGACTGAAAAACCCTTTCCGAATGTGTGCTGTGCGAGGCTTCATTTTTCACTCTCCCTTTGGGGCTCCTGTTGTCAGAGAGCTAGCCCTTATAGGAAGTCTTTATTTCTGCCAGGCAGGGGCCTCTCGCGTTCCTCCAGCTTCTCCCTCCGTTCTCATGGCTGTGCCCCCACCTGCTGGGCTCCTGATCCCAGTCAGGGCAGGGGCTTCAGTGGGGGGACAATTACCACCGCTCTGCAGCTTTGATCATCTGACCACATGGAGGCACAACAGCTGACCACATGTTTCAACAGACAAGGAGAGAGAGAGAGAGGGGTTAGAATATAGGGAAAAGATGAGCAAAGAAAGAAAACCAGATCATCAAAGCCAGAGTTCGATTCCTCTTCAAAGTCTTTAAAAAAAATAAAACGGCTCATGTAGTTGTTTTATTTGTGCTCTAAACAGTTTATTCTTTCTTTAATGGTGATGATGATTATTTACCCTAGGGCAAACGTACTTATTCCAAACAATGATGTCTAGCCACAGCCTTCTATAAAGTTCAGTTTCAATTTGCCTCGTTCTCTACCGAGTGTGGCAGAGAAAAATAAGTAATTTGTGGCAGTGCTTGTAAAACAACACTGGGCGCTAATTCTACTGTTGTCAGCCAAATTGCCACTAGGCCAGCTGGGCTTTCCAGGACTGTTCGGGGCTACTACTGTAGCCGGATTTATACTTTGTCGCACGCCAGTGTCACACTCACACACCTTAAATAGACGATCTGCAAGCTCACAACACATTGCATTCTGTCACGTTGTGAGCTTGTAGACCTGCTATATGTGGTGCATATGTGGTGCAATGAAGTATATATCAATCCCTTAACAGGCTCTTTCTCAACCAGAACAGAGGTCACCCTGGTGAACTGGCCCCACAGAGAAGGGGAGAATATCAGCAGCCATATTCCTTGAATAAAAACACAATCGACCGTAATCTGCTGCCTCAGTTGTTGAGGTTAGGAGGATAATAATAATAAGGGCTGTCAAACTGATACAACTTTGGTTTTCATTGATTTCAAACTGATGTCATGTTCAGGTTTCGGTTTCTTCCTATTATTATCCTCATTATTACTATTTGTTTTTGTTACTCAGCAGAATTAAATCAAAACACTTCAAACACAGACAGAAAATGTCTTACACACGCGCAGCCTTTTTCTTTTTTAAACGTTCTGTTTATTCATGTCTTTGGTTTTTTACAAATGCAGAAATAAATTGAGAAATAGTACAAAAAAAACACAAGAACAAAACAACACAACACAAATCAAATCAAGACAACCAAAGAAACAAACAAAACAAAAATAAAAAACAACTCCCATAATAGTCATTATTCAAATCAGTTCATGGTGACAAACATCATCCAGACCAGACCGGTTGGCTATAGTCAGATGACATAATGGTTCAATCGGGGCCACGAGTGTAAGGCGGTCGATCAACATGAGACAGAAAAGGCTGCCACACTTTACTGAATTTGGAGATTGAGCATTACATTTAATTTAATTTAAAATTAAATGTGTATTAAATGTTTTCCAATTTTAAAACGTATAGTATGTCAGATATCCAACGGGAACGTTCGAAAACGTCTGAAAATCTTCACTATTTTGGAAATCTTGACCTATAATGTTTACTAATTATTACGATTTTATGCCAGGTTCTAGCGTGAATTGGCCACATGAATAAACTCAAGGGTACCACGTCGTGACTCGTGGATCTTCAGGTCATTAATGTATTTGTTTTTGTTGTGTTGTATGTTCCCTGAACAGGACGGATTTTGCTCTCTCATTAGCACTCGGTAGCATTACGCCGCTGTGTGACTATTGTAACATCCAACTCTGTCTAATGGTTTGGGCTGATGTTAAGTGTGCAACTATTGTAGCATCCACTCACCTGTGGTTTGTCATACTATACTATAGTATTATTTACCTCGCGTCACCACTCACCAGCCTATCCACCGCGGTGGTAATAATTAAGTCGCCAAAGACAGCACAGTAGATAAGCGTCCACCTCCCGATAGAAAGACATCACATTCAATGCAACACCATCAGTAATTGGTGAAGAAAATACAAATTATGCAACTACTGCACGTACATGCATGCTCTCACACACACACACACACACACACACACACACACACACACACACACACACACACACACACACACACACACACACACACACTCACTCACTCAAGGGCAATAAGTCTTTGGTTGGCTTTGATGCTTTGATGATAGTATTGGTCCAAAAAAGCCTCTCGGCATTATCAGGTCACAGGAAAGTAAAGACGTGTGTGTGCGTGCGTGCGTGTGTGTGCGTGTGCGTATGCGTATGCGTGTGCGTATGCGTGTGCGTGTAAGGACGTGTCTGTATGTATGTGAGTACATAGACGTGTATATGAAAGTCTTAAAGCTGTGATGAAACTTGGCTGTAAGATATAGTGATGTAATCATAGAGCGGACAGCCCCACCCCTGCTATTCATTTCAATGGAGGTTGCTCAGTGGCGTTTTGAAGCACCCGGAAGAACGGTCTATATATACTTCCGCACCAAACTTCGGTGCCCAAAATGCGGAAGTGCTCATTGTTAAACCCCATGCAGCGGCGCAGGGGTTTCTCACGCTAAATGCAGGGCCCCGCCTGCAGTTCCAGATTCGACCACTACGTCTCGGCGGCTTCAACGTTGGCCAGCCTTTCTGGGATGTAAATGGCTCTGATGTACGCACAGTCACATGGTCAAGGACATTCACAGCAGCACAGTAAGTTGAGTCAGTGTGCTGTCTGTTACGCAGACATAAAAGTACAGTATCTTCATTTGGTTCTCACCACCATGGGGGGTCCAAATTGACTGTGTACAAATGGAACCAAATGGATGTGATTCGTTGTTCAGCTGTCAAAAAAGGTTCAATTTGTTGCCAATTCCTGTATTGACCTATGCATGAATTTATGAAATACAGCTTAATTAAAACTGGAATGTCAGGATTATTATTTACGATCAACATTTGCTTGTCATCAACCACCAACAAGTTGGCGTGTATATATATTTCTTTTTCATAATTGATTAGCAAATTATATCTCACCAGTACATTTTGGTGTTTCATTTGACTTTTATTTGTTCAAATAAATCATCAGAAAATGAAGCGGGAATCGTTCACCATTCCCCCTCCTCGGACCCAGTGGAGAGTTCTAATCTGGCTTGACGTATACATGTGCATGCATTGTAAGAGCGTGACGTTGTATATCCCCTTCTCAGACTTCACGTTTCCCCTCTAAAAGCAAAGTTAGTTTTCCTCCTAAGACGATGGGGGTCATTTTATGATGTCACCGCTGTGTATCCCCTCTAGTTCATAATCATTTTTATCCGGCAGTTAAAAATAATTAACAAGTCATGGTCTTTTGTACGTCCACCATTTTAGGTCCGCGCTCCGGCAAGGGGAAGGCCTTTCCATCCGCGTGGTCACGTAATAGTGTCAGCATCCATTTTAAAGTGCAGTAATTCAGTAGGTTTACAAGGGCCCATAAAATACCAACATGCCCCAATAATGAGAAGCATGAATGGAAACTTAGAGTTCCCTGTGGCCTCTGTGTTTGCAAGCATGAGTGAGTGACTGAGTGAGTGAGTGAGTGAGTGAGTGAGTGACTGAGTGAGTGACTGAGGGAGGGAGTGACTGAGTGAGTGACTGAGGGAGGGAGTGACTGAGTGACTGAGGGAGGGAGTGACTGAGTGACTGAGGGAGGGAGTGAGTGAGTGACTTGAGTGACTGAGTGACTGAGTGACTGAGTGAGTGACTGAGTGACTGAGGGAGGGAGTGACTGAGTGAGTGAGTGAGTGAGTGAGTGACTGAGGGAGGGAGTGACTGAGTGACTGAGGGAGGGAGTGACTGAGTGAGTGACTGAGGGAGGGAGTGACTGAGGGAGGGAGTGACTGAGTGAGTGACTGAGGGAGGGAGTGACTGAGTGACTGAGGGAGGGAGTGACTGAGTGACTGAGGGAGGGAGTGACTGAGTGACTGAGGGAGGGAGGGAGTGACCGGGGCTGCGTCCGAATTGCTAGGGTTGTTCCCTACTCCCTACCCCCCATACGGGGATCCAGACTCTAGTGGACTCTATAGTGAAGATTTCGGACAATACTCCCTGTATGGGGAGCACCGACTCTGACGTCAATATCGGTAGAGGGCGCTGTAGTTCCGCGGGTTCATGTACTTTTTATTTGCATGAAATCCCCATTAGGTTTTTTCAGATCGCCTCATAAAGAACTGTTTGAAAAATAAACAAATTATCCCGGCCGTTTCACTCATTTGGATATGAAGAATCAACTGACTACAAGAAACCAGTCAAAACGCTGCTGCTGAATTATGTATCAAATAAGTGACTGCAGGCTGTCACCTCCCTGCAAGGACAGTTTGTTAAATTCATGAATGAATAAAGAAAAAATAGGTTAATGAAAATATGTTTGCAGGCATTTAGGCCTATATATCTATGATAAAAAGGTTATTTTAAAATAACAATGGGCCTATGATTATTATCAATAAATTAATATTAGGCTATATCCATTATCCAGCAATATGAAAACAGTGCACAACCTTGACAATATATGAAAATATCAGCAGCATGATTGATTAACCACATGAACCCCCGCTAATCCTGGGGCGGGGTGATACGGCAAAAATAGCCGATATATAAGCAACGCGCGACGTCCGTGTTGTGAGCTTGTATACTTTTACTTGGTTACTTTTGGTAAAGAATTACCAAAAGTAGCCGATCTACAAGCTCTGCTCACAATACGGACGTTTGGTGTTAACAGAAACAGCAGACCAATAAATGACTGCCTACACAATGAAGTTTTAATGCATTTATCGCAATTCAATGAAATAATGTTAGATAGCATATTTTGTCATGGCAGGAATGAATGAATATTAATAAAACGTGTCTCACATGCATGTATTTAGCCTACGTTTGTGATAAAGAATCTCACAAATATATTCTACAGCAAGCAACTGATTCCTCTCCTAACGTCATGCACTGGGCCTGGGTGATACAATGAATCAGATTAGTAATACTATTGCAAATGAGTAGATTTATTAAATAAATAAAACCATTTCAAATAAATGCACAGATCATTTGTCTCGATCTGTAGCTTCGAGATCCGCCAGGGAAGAAAAGAGGGGAAAACGAAAGTTAAAAAAGTACATTTGTGTTGAGTTCTTTCGCTGGTTCAACTTCTGCCTCTTCTGAGTTGGAGCGCGATGAGCGCATGCATGCAGAAGCAGCGCACGTGCGCAAACGCGTGCATGTGCGCTCAAGAGCGAGCTTGCGCAATGCATTATGGGGCAGATTTGCTTCGCTGTGTTTTTGTAGTGACCATCGGGAGCTCCCTACAATTCCCGGTGCATTGTGGGATACTTCAGTCCACTACTGTAGGGTGCAAAAATGCTCACTACACATTCGGACACTATAACAAAATGGCGGAACCCCAAAGTAGTGCACTATATGGGGCATAGGGAATGAATTCGGACGCAGCCTGAGTGACTGAGGGAGGGAGTGACTGAGGGAGGGAGTGACTGAGTGAGGGAGGGAGGGAGTGACTGAGTGAGTGACTGAGTGAGTGACTGAGGGAGGGAGGGAGGGAGGGAGTGGTTATGGGGGCACAAGGAAGAATGAATTCTCATGACAACTTTAAAGTACAGCGGCGGGGGGGGGGGGGGCGTATACACTGAAAACAGGCTGATCTATAAGCTCACAATGCATCGCATACGCAGAGGTGGACACTTAAGTAAATTTAATTTACTTAAGTAAATGTACTTAAGTACTGTAATTAAGTGCAGAATTTCTACCTAAGTACTGTACTTAAGTACAAAATTTGTACTTAAGTACTGACTTATGTATACAACCTTTTTGAACACATTTACTTAAGTAAATGAGGGAGGGGGGTGCTGCTATATATAGTCCTACAGGATGGCTGCATGCATGCGGCCCCCCCCAGACAGACAGTGAACGAGGTGGTATATGAGACCGGTGGTATGTATATATGTAGGGTGAGAGTGGCAGGAGTCAGGCTCACTTTGAGTGATATCATATGGAGCGAGTTGCAGAGGTCAGACTACTCAGGCACATAACTTATCTTCCCTCATCCTGTCCTGACACTCTTTATGGTGCCTTGACCTGCTGACAGCCTGGCTATGTGGCGTGCATGAGTGAGCACGTCTGTTCCTGTGTGTGTGTGTGTGTGTGTGTGTGTGTGTGTGTGTGTGTGTGTGTGTGTGTGTGTGTGTCGTGCATGCATGTGTGTCTTACTGTGTGTGTGCCACATAATTATGTGAGCATTTTATTATATGTATAGCGGAGGAGGGATTGCGTATACAATACATCTGTGCTGGAGAGGAGCCCATGATCTACGCGATTCGCCCCATCGGGTGTTGTACAGCATGGACCAGGCCTCGTGCGGTGCACGTCTTCATCTCAACAATCCCCAAAGTCTGGATGTCAGAGAATAAATGGTGGTGCAGGGGGGCGGAGGTGCACGGTGGCGTGCGGCGTGCGTGAGCCGTGGAGGCAGCCTGGTTGACTTCACACGAGCCTGGGGATCTGGTAACCCAGCAGGTAGCCGGAGCGTAGATTGAAACTAACTCTGTCAGTCTGCACTTGACTCCCCCCCCCCCCCCCCCCTAAAACACATACACACACGCACATGCATACACACACACACAAACGCACCCACGCACACTTTATTCGACAGCATGACTGTTCCTTTATTGAAGCAGAAAGTGTTTTATTGTGTGCAGATGGGTTCACTTCAGCGTGGCGTTGTTCTCAATCATCGTGTAATGTATGCCATGTAAGACATGAGGTTGATTTTGATTTTTTTCTTTTTACATTTTGTAAAACTGGTATATATATATATACATACTGCAGGCCTACATGAAATATAGTAAGCTGCAAGAGATTTATCAGCGCTGTGTGTACATGAGATTATGGTAGGCCGTATAGGCCTGCATAGTATCAGCGCGTGTGACTTGGCCTGTGACTACTATAGAGGGTATGCGCATGCATAAAGTGAATGGCAAATCAAGTGGCAAAGTGAGTGACAAAGTGAATTTAATGTTGTTTAAAGTCATTTAATGCAATCAAATAGGACTTTTCTTTTAGGATGTATGGGCTATGAAGGCCAGAAAGTAGTTTTTTGCCACTCAAGCATTCCCACATAACTTCCGGGTATGATGACGATGTGCACGCGCATACCCTCTATTTGTCAAGGTAAGCTACATGTTGAATCGCCCCTACTGTATGTCCTTTTCCTAACACCGTACAAATTACTAGTTAGTTCAGTGCCATCGCTGCTACGTATACACGTAATACGCAACAAAATGTGCCAAAAAGTGCCACACCGACCATCATAATGACAATTTTCTCTGCGCGTAATAAGGAGCAGGTGCGTCCTCGTAAATGGCAAAGATAGCCGATCTGAATGAGGAAATGCAGCACTCTGGTCGGGAGGGGGGGGGGGGGGGGGGAAGCACAAATATCCTACGAGTATAGGGCAACCAAATGGTCAGCTACGTCCCTGAGTTAGTTACACACATGCTGGAGATTAAAGGATCAATAGAGTTGACAAAGTTATCTAGCATCACCATCGAGGTTGCTTCTAAGGCAGTATTTCAGCATAGTATTGGGGGGGGGGGGGGGGTGCTAAGGCCTGTGCCAACGAGTGTGTGAATTACACCCATGCATAAAGCCGCCTCTTGGGTCTCCCACTGGCCAAGAACTCCGGGGAGACTGGAAATGGTCATAAATCAGCTGGGACTTGGCTAAGGCAACCATATGAAATCTGGGATTGAAAGGAATGTTTGGGGTTATGCCCGCATGAATGGAGCTCCCATAAGGTGTGTAATGTGTGTGTGTGTGTGTGTGTGTGTGGGGGGGGGGGGGAGGTCCAGCCAGAAGAGTTTTACACGATGTGGGATGAGCGGTAACTGATCTGGACTCGCTAAACATGAGACATGATTGAAATGTTTATGTATTGTACACGGTCTCTCGCTGTTTTGTTTCCTCCTGTACGTCTCTCTTTCTCCCATATCCTATATCTCTCTCTCACTGTTTCTTACCGTCTCGGTCTCTCTCTCAACCCTTTGTGCTTCTTCTTCTGTCTTCAATTGTGCTTCCTCTCCCCCTCTCCCCCCAGTAGTAATAGTGGTAGTAGTAAACGGTTGTCCCAGCTGATGCCCGTCACTGGAGATGAATTATTCACTCACTTGTCAAATCAATAACAGTGCAGTCCGTCCATGGCCCACTCTCCTCGTGCCCTACTTATCAGTTCGGGGTGAAAGGGACACTTTTGTCCTTTTGGGAAAAAAAGCTTTGTGAGTATAGGGAGAAGAAAATCACACCCGTGTGAAGTGAGGGGCGCTAATAAAGTCTAACTCATGTTGATGAGGTGATGTAATGGTGATGTGAAACAAACGGTGCCAACACAAACATTAAATGCCATTAACAATAAAGAGACAATATGACGTAATGAGGGACAATATGACGTAGATTTTCCTAAAACTAAACTAAAAACAAATATTCAACCTAGGAGGGGCTAGCGTCCCTCAAAACAGATATATTGTTAGAGAGGTTCTGCTGCACTGTAGTGGGTGTGTGGCAGGTCAACTGTTGTCATGTTCAGGGTTTTTTTTCTGGCATATTGAAAACATAGAAGCAGCTAGATTGAAATGAGTGAACATGATTAATGTGACAGTTTTGTTGAGTGGAAATGTGGTGCATGATGGGAGGGGCATATAGGACGACTGGCAGGATGTCATGTGTGGGTGTGGGGAGGGTGTGGGTACCTTCCCCCCCCCCCCCCCCCCCACTGCCCTGCCACCTCCCCGCCATCTCTGTTCGCACGTCGCTCACTGTCTCCCATGCCCTGTAATTTTCCATCTACTGTAATGACCCGGGGACCATCGCCGTCAACGTTTGAAATAAATATATCATTCATTAAATAATTAGTCTTTCCGCAACAATCTCCTTTTGTTCTGTCAATCTCCAAAGTTAGAGAGAGAGAGAGAGAGAGAGAGAGAGAGAGAGAAGATGGAGGGGAATCAATTTAGAAAAATGAAAAGCATGGAAATCTTTCTGCAATGCTTTTTACTTATCTCGCATTGATTAGTTCTAATTGTACCCCATTTCCTGACAGAATTGTGTGTGTGTGTGTGTGTGTGTGTGTGTGTGTGTGTGTGTGCGTGTGTGTGTGTGTGTGTGTGTGTGTGTGTGTGTGTGTGTGTGTGTGTGTGTGTGTGTGTGTGTGTGTGTGTGTGTGTGTGTGTGTGTGTGTGTGTGCGCGCATGCGCGTCTGGAGTTGGGGATGTGCGTGAGCGTATATGCATGTGTGCACACGTGTGACATTTCCTAATGGTTGGATGCATAGATAATTACACTTGATGATGATGACACTTTGCTTAAGAGCTTGTCGATTGGCCACTTACACCCATGTGTAACAGTGTAAATCAGGATTTTCTATAACCATGCACCTAAACTGTATAGGACCTCTGTATGTGTATACATTCTAACTCTATTCTTCTTCACTTTCCTCAAAACAGCAAATGATTGGAGCTTGTACGAAATTTCACCACCTTGTTTACACATGCTGTGACAATAAAGTTGAAATGTAGTTGAGAGACGGATGTGAAATTCTCACTCTAAATCTGTGTGTGTGTGTGTGTGTGTGTGTGTGTGTGTGTGTGTGTGTGTGTGTGTGTGTGTGTGTGTGTGTGTGTGTGTGTGTGTGTGTGTGTGTGTGTGTGACTGTGTGTGACTGTGTGTGTGCGTGCGTGCATGCGTGCAGCAGGTGATGATTGGGAGGAATTTATATATTTACTTAAGTCTAAATGTGATCTTCCATCACTGCCAGTGCCAGCCTATAGTCTAGTACCAGCCTATAGTCTAGGTCCTTATGTAACAGTAGTGGTACCTGATGACCAAAAGCCTAATATCTCCCCTGGTCAAGTGAGAATTCCCCTTTAGGCTATAGTGGATAAGATGTTGGCTTTCCATGTGGGAGACCTGGGTTGGATTCCCGGGTGTTACACCTGCAAATGGCTTATATGGTTTGGCGCACGTGTGTACGTGTGCATGTTTGTCGCGACCGCAGGTCGCATTTACTATGAAAATGTGCATTTCCCGCCAGTCTGTCCGTTAGTCACCCCACGCCTCCATATATGGTCATGGCTCGTGACATCACGTGACATCATCAGGGATCTCCATATATGGGCATGAATGTAGTCGCGACGTATGCAGGGCCATATCACACCTCCATATATATGGTCCCACCTCCATATGGTGATGTCACACCTCGTGCCATCACGTGACATCATGGAGACTCTTAGATCATTCTTTGGTCAAAGACACTGACTTCATCTAACCCTGGATAACCATACGTGGTATATCCATATGTTGATCTTACCTCATCAAACCCTGTACATTCAAGACATGCTCCACATAGGGCTAGTACAGAATTAATTCCATGTTGATCTGACCCGCCCCATGCCAAAGCGCCAGTGCTCGCCCAGCAGTCTGCTGTCACCGAGGGGGATGCGTGCACGCGACCCTTTAGGTCGCTTCTCGCCCTCAGGGCGTCTTACTCATGGTATCTATATCTGTTTTTGTTTGTCTTACATTATTTTAAAAACATAATAAACAATTAAAGTAATTGGACAATACAGTGATTTGTAAACTGTGCTATATCCTATAATATATACACAATACCTCATTATTTCCCCCCCTAACTCAAACCTGATCTCTTGGTGGTTAACTCAAAGCAGTTGTCGCTCCCGTCTATCACCCTTGTTCTGTTTATTTAGTGTAAAGCACAATGTCGAGTTGACCCCTCCAACGTGCCCCCCCCCCCCCCCCCCCCCCAGACATTAATGGAGAATTAATGATTCCGTTATTCCCCGCTGAGAGAGTAGAGGGGGGCATTAGATTTGGGTTTTTTCTTTTTTTTTTTCTTTTAATCATCCAATCTGATTGGAGCAGGAGAAAAGATAGGCCCAGTCCCCTTCTGCCATGCATGCAGGCGTAATGGAAGCGTGTTCTTTTTTTATAAGGTCCTATAATGTCAGAAGGCCAGCTGGAATTGGTGTGGATTAAAGCGCTTTGGACTGTCTGTCTGCTTTGGTTCCATGCTTAGTCAAGAGGCCGTCTGCTGTCCCGTCCGACCACATCAAAACAACCCCAAAAACACCATATGATAAACCAAACACCTAATGAATAAGCTGCTTTTTGGGGGGGTGGTGGAATATGCTCGAGTGAACATGCGATGCAGTGCATGTTAAGTATACATTTACACAAGTACTGTACAATTTTGAGGTGTTTTTATTTTATTTATTTTACTTTACTGGAGTATTTTACAATTTGCAGTAGGCTACTTTTACTTCTACTCTACTACATTTCAAAGGCAAATATTACACTTTTCCGCTACTATAAGTATTTGAAAACTATTTTGATTATTATTACAAAACATACCCACTTCTATTTACCCATTCATTGCCCACCTCAGCCCTATACATTTTGTAATGCAATGCAATGCAAGCTGCTATATCTGCTATTTTCAAAAGGTTTTTAATACATTTGAGAACATTCTGCATAATGAATACTTTCTACTTTTGGTATACTTTAAGTCCATTTTTATAGCCTATACCTATACTTTTGTACTTTTACTTAAGTAAAATTTGAATTACAGACTTTTACTTGTAACAGTGTATTTCTATATTGCAGTATTGATACTTTTACCACCACTGGTTAGATGCCCACTCAACAGAGAAGATTGTGTGCAGATCTCGATGTCTATATTTAGGCCAGGTGCTGGAAGTCAGGCAGCAAGGCAAACATCAAGGAAGAGAAAGAACAGATCCACACACAAATTGCAACGTTTTGACCTACAAGGTCTTCATCAGACAAATTGGCCTGATGAAGACCTACTAGGTGGAAACATTGCAATTTGTTGCCTCTAAATAAAGTCAGTCTCAGAGCTCTAGAAGCTATAGTGTGCGGATCTGTTCTTTCTCTTCCTTGATGCCCACTCAAGCCACGTTGCACAAGGCTTTGCGTCTGACAATATAGGTTTTTACACCATGCATTGCCTCTATAAGCCCTATGTCTGGAGAGGAGGCGATTGACCTGTTACTCACCCTCCACTCTCCAGTGAGTTCTTGTTTTTTCATGTGATTGGTTTAGATTAAGGTTGTCCCGATCTGATCATGTGATCGGAAATCGGGGCCGATCACGTCATTTTCAAATGATTGGAATCGGATTGGGAGCAAAGAAATGTGATCGGGACATCCCTAGTATATAAATATCATATCCATATCATGATATTAGACTGGATATTTTCTGTGATTTTTGGATATTGTGCTGTTGTGATATGGCATAAGTGTTCGATACAAATATAAATATCGGATCGGGAAAAATCGGTATCGGCAGATACTCAAATGATCGGAATCGGATCGCGAGCAAAAAGAAACGTGATTGGTAACATGACGTATTTTACCATCCGCTCCAGACCGGTTCACGCAGCGATTTTGGAACGCGGACCAGGCTTTCCTCCGAGGTGGAACGCCTGGTGACACGATCTTATCTCTATGACTAGTCCTGAGATAAGATCAGATGGGAGCTTTGATATACATAGGTCCTGGTGCAGGGGCTACCTGTCTCACCGACCGCTCTGGTAAGAGACCACCCCAATGGTGACCCCTGGTCACAGGAAAGTTTAGCTTTGGCACCAGAGGGAGTGTCAAGTGAGTTGCAAGGTTTTTGAAAGGTGTGTGTGTGTGTGTGTGTGTGTGTGTGTGTGTGCGTGTGCGTGCGTGCGTACACAAATTCTCTCGCATGTTCTCTCTCAATGTTCAATTCAAATGAGCTTTATTGGCATGAGAAAACATACGTTTACATTACCAAAGCAAGTGTCAAAATATAATAAACAGTTGAAAATGGGGAAGGTTAGTTAGAGGGGGTACAGCATTTTGTAAACAGAGCTATGTCAGATTGCATCGTTATATACAACATGTATGTTATAAAGGGTATAACGCTTTTTTGAAACAAATAGCAGTAATTTTGGTAAAAAAAAAATTCCTCAGGACTATTTAAATAGTATAGTGGAGAAAAACTCAGACTTAAGATGTGTTTAAAGGTAGCAGCTCTGTGTCTTTGGTACAGATAGTAGTCCTTAGGGTGGTTGTATTCCATTGGCTAACCTTCTTTTGTCAGTTCACAAATCTTGCTGCTGTGTTTGCACATTGTTGCATTTCTCCTGTAATCTGTGGGAAGTATGTATCTCTGATGTCTTGATATAGTGGGCATGAAGGTGGTTAGGAAGTGTAGCTCTGTTTCCACCACATTTTGTGTGCAGTGGGTGCATAGTCTGTCTTCCCTTGGGAGCGGGGTCTGTCTCTATTGCAAGGCTGTGTTCGCTGAGTCTGTACCTAGTCAATGCTTTCCTAAGTTTCGGGTCGTATACCGTGCTTAGGTATTCATCCAATGTATATTCTCCTTTTAGTGTTAGATAGCATTCCATTTTGCTTTGGTTTTGGGTAGTCTCTTTCCAGTATGTATAAGGTTCTTTTTGTTTTCTTATAATCTGGTTCAATCCAATGGGTTTTCGGTCTGGTGGATGTTTCTTTTCGTTTTTGCATATAGCCCCTAGACCAGCTGACTAAGGGGGCATCCCTGTAGGTTTTCTCTATGATTGAGGGCTATCTTTAACATAACAGTAACATAACATAACAGTTTTTTGTGTGTTCTATAGAGCTGTTGTATTTAGAAAGAATTGTTGGTTCAGGTGGTTGTGTCTTTTTTGGAATATCATAGTTTTTGTCTTGGCTAGGTAGGTTTACTGTCAGGGCCCATGTCTGTGAGCATTTGTGTAAGATGTCAAGGTGCTGCTGTAATCCTTCTTTGGTAGGGGACCGGGACAGTAACACCCGGTCATCTCATCTGCAAACAGTAGGCATTTGACTTCTGTGTCTCCTAGCGGGATGCCTGGTGTTGTTCTATAGTGTTTTTGCCAATTTGTTGATGTATAATTATGTTAAAGAGTGTTGGACTCAGGCTGCATCCCTGTCTAACTCCTCTGCTTTGGTGAAAGAAGTCTGTGTTTTTTTCCCAATCCTAAGAGTGCATGTGTTGTTTGTGTGCATTGATTTTATGATGTTGTAGGTTTTTCCCCCAATTCCGCTTTCTAGCTGTTTGTGCAATAGACCCTTGCGCCAATCTGTGATTTGCTCAAGATGTTCTTTTCTGTGAGGAAATGTAAGATTCTCTGGTTGATAATCATGTAGAGGAGTTTCCCAACGTTGCTGTTAACACAAATGCCTCTGTAGTTACTGCGGTCAAATTTGTCTCCACTTTTGTGGAGCGACGTTAACAGTCCTTAATTGGTTCCAAATCTGTGGAAAGTCCCAGAACTGAGGAGTCTTAATATAGCCAATTGTAATTTGGAGTCTGTGTGCTTTATCATTTCATTTAGGATACCGTCTGTTTATTTTGTAATTGGTGAATCTAGTGGATTTTGGTATAGTCTTTTATAATTGACTAGTTTATCTTGTATTTGCCTTTGCTCTTCGTTTTCCTCTATTGGGCCAAAGAGTTTGAAGAAGTTTACCCATATGTCTCCATTTTAGATGGGTAGCTCATCCTGTTTTTGTTTGTATAGTTTGTTCCAATTTTCCCAGAAGTTGTTTGTTTTTATTGAGTCTTCTATTGTAGCTGGTTTCTAGTAGGCCTATATGTTTGTTTATTTTCTTCCTTATATTGTTTTTATACTGTTTTAGTGTTTCACTATATTGTGTTTTGGTTGTCTGGCTCTGTGTTTTTGGTTTGATAAATTCCTTAGTCTATACAGTCACTATCATACCAGTTGTCAGTGTTATAATTTCTTCCTTGTTTTCCTCTGAGAGGGCTTTAGGTTTGCTAATTAGACTGTAACAGTCAAATATTGATGCTTTCTACTGCCCCGTTTACACTTTTGCTTGTCTTGGAAGGTTTCTTTTAGGAATTTGTCTAGTAGTGATTGCACTTGTTTTTGCCTAATAGCGTTTTGGAACGCTTCCATACTTTGTTCCTTCCATTTGTAATATTGTCTAATATTGTGTATACCGGTACTTGTTTGGTTTTGACATTTGCTGGTTGCGTGTTGTTCTGTGCAGGTATATGATTTTACTGTGGTCTGACAGGGGTGTTAGCTGACTGACTGACTGTGAACGCTCTGACAGACTCCATGTTGATGTCAGTGATAAAGTATACATATACTGTTACCTTTAGAGGAGCTATGTGTATACCATATGACCCAGTGAAGGACAGAGTTGCAAGAGTTGTGAGCCATGTTTGTTTGTTGCTTTGTCATAGTTATGTCTGGGGGGCATAGTGGGGACTGTATTGGGGAGGTAGGTAGGTAGCACATAGGAAAACGTAAAAAGTAAACAAAGTAAAGTAAACATTTCTATCCATATGAAAAAGGGTCGGTTTTGATTTGGTTTAATTGCTTAATCTCTCTCTCTCTCTCTCTCTCTCAAAAATACGCAATTCAGTGTTCAACAACAGCATGGCTGCATGGTTTTTCATTGGTTTGCTGTCCTCGGATTTAATCAGTAAGACCTCCGCACACACACACGCACACGCACACACACACAGTTATGTGTGATTGAGTGTGCAAGGTGAGTCCGAGCGGAAACAGACTGCACTCAGTTATTAATTGTAATTGTTCCACAGCACCGTCCTCATAAGTCAAGCAGCTTGTGGATTCAGGATGGGTGGGGGGGGGGGGGCTTCCCAGGGCTCCAAATTATAAGCAGGGGAAAGGCTGGGTCTGGTACCCCACTGCACTGCACCTCCCGTATTACCTCCGTCTTATTACAAAGAGCATTTAGGGTCACAATCAAGTCAATGTGCTGAATCTTAATGACAGACATGCATGTTACAACTTTGAAACACATGCAGTGCATGACAGACCATTACATGGAAAAACAATGGCAAAAACGTGACTATTATCAAATATATAGTTTTGTTTAAAAGGGATGTATATAATAATTATTTTATTTAGCCATTATAAAACATTTCTGGGAATGTAACAAGGACATTAGCCCCCTTCTGAGCTATTATCCTTGCTGTCTGGTGTTGCAATTTCACACTTCACTGATTCCGACAAGCAGTCGACTGGAGTCTGCCTGCCCCAGATTTCAACTTATTTAGGTAGGCCCATACAGCGAAATTATCCCCCAGACAAGGTAAATTGAACTCGACTCTGGATGGGCACACCGTCTGCGATTTAGAGTAGAACCTAAGAAAGAATATATATAAAGGAGCAGCTGGGCCTTTTTTAAATCTATAGTGCTCAACTTCAATGGCCGTGAAATGAATCAAACAAAAGTCTTCTCTTTTTAAGGGTGATTTATAAGTATAGCCTCGTTGCCGCCGGTGTCTCGCACCTAAATGACCGACCTTCAAGTTCAAAAAGCCTGTCACATGTGTGAGGCTGTGAGCTTGTAGATCCGCTGTATTATACGTTCTGCGCAGGACTCCAAAATCACGAGGAATTATACTATCTATCTGAGACTATTTCACTCTTTGATTATTATTATTCCCTTGACATATTTTGCTGTAAATTTTGTTTATTCCAACATGGGCGTCCATGTCTGTTTATGAGTAAATTGTTTGGGGGAAAGAAGGAAAGGTTATTTGTTTGTCGTTACAAGGTTGTGATGCCAATGTCACGTCATATATAATATCACACTATTGCTCTCTGCCCTCCCTTCATCTCTAATGTATGATTGTATGAATGACGGCATATTAAATGCAACGGCAGTGCCAGACAGTTGCATGGACTCGATATATATTATTAATGTTAGAAAAAATGGTAAAAGTTTTTTTTACCATTTAATTTATGTCATAAATATTTTTCTTAACATAAGTCAACTGTTTTTTTTAATGATTCAATTAAATATAGCGGTGGAAACGCACCAAAACGTGCATGATTGTTTGTTGAAAAAGTTTCATGTCGAACTTTAAGTTCAGATGCCTTAGAGAACAACCGTTTTCACACGAGGCAGCTCAACTTTCGTGTGAAAACATAAATAAATAGCTTACAACAAATGAATGAATAAATACATAAGCTAATTAATACGGTGCCAGTGGAAATTGGCCATATTTTGCATGAGTTAATAATATGGCACGTGCACATTTTGGTGAGATTTGGACAGCAGTCGTCTGTCGTCGGCATGTTAATTTTTCCACATTGAACTTGAACAAATGACGCCCTGAGCGTGCACCTTAAATCTGCTGCTGCAAACATTTGTGAAAACTTTCTTTAAAGGGCATTTAAACTAACTATAACAGGTTGAGTGATTCATGTCACACAACAAATTAAACAACAATAATGGGCCTATTAATAATAAATAAATCAAATAACAGTATAGCCTGTTATAGGCTTATTTACGGTCCTATAATTTAAAAGAATCGCCAGGATGCAGCCTAGGTTACCATGAAATGAAATTAGAAGCAAGTTAATATTTTTAATTAAAATATTTTTAATTAAATCATTGTAAAGACGTGAGTTCTGAACTTTGTGTTGACTTAGCTGTTCAAAGCTTGTTGGGTTTCATTTGGCGCACTTGACGAGCCTACGCCTTCCCGGGGAAAAATATAAGTCATAAGTCATCATACCAGGGGTCTTGGATAGAATGTCTCAAAGACGCATGATGAATAAGTTTGGCCGTATTCTTGTTTTTTTGTTTTAAACAGACAGAAGATATAGGCCTATATAGTTTTTCAAATTTGAAACCCTTAAGGGTCCCCTGCATGTGGGGAAGTGTGTCCATTATGGAATGGAGAGTTCTTCCAATCTTTTTGCAGTCATGTTGTTCAAACTATCTCTCTTTCGGTTATATTGAGACAGTCTCAATGGTGTTGTTCCTTATATATTCGCCCTCTGCTTACATCCCAGAATTTATAGCACACACCATCTTATATCACATGTGAAGTTTCACATGCATGCAGTGTCCAACAAAAGGAAAAAGAAAGAAAGGTCAATCGGTGAGCGAGCCCCACCCAAATATATCTGGGTATTGCACATTTGAGAATACTATACCTCTCCTTCTTAATTGGTATGAAGCTAGTCAGAAAAGGAGTATATAGTCTAGGAGGCTATATTATCAGAGAAACCAATTATGGCATGGGGACATTGTCCCACAGGCATTGAAATGCTATATCAGCATGAGGGTTGGGAATGGGATTGGCTTGGGGACACCTACGGCCCCATGCATTATCCTGGCATGAGGCCGTGCTGCCAATAGCCTGCCAATTTCCACCAACACCTGCCTTTCCCGCATGCATGCATGTATGCATATCCCCCTTCCTTCACCATGCAGGCCCTGGCCTGCATGTGCCCTGACCGGCCTCCGCCATGCACTACTCCGCACTCACTGCGCATGCCCATATCATGCCCACCCTGGCCCTGCTATATGGCATGATTGTTGTGCCACCCAGAATTTGGTAAATAGTTACAGCACTATTCGCATGTCCTGTGAGTGTGCATGTAATTATTATTATTATTATTATTTGTGAATATGGCTGTAATAAGTGTTCATTTAACGATTAACCAAACCCACTCTGTAGTGCCTATATGTATACCTATACTATACCAACTCAGATAATATATATTCGTTTTTAGAGAATCTTAAGCGCAAGACGCTATTTTATTCTTCCGTATTGAGGTGCAAAAGAGTAAAACATGCTGGAAGGTACAGTGCTGCGTGATATACTTCGGGTGAAAACGGCTGTTTCTTGTGGAAGACAGTAACAAAAGTGCCGTGAAAAGAACACCGTGTTGTATGTTTGTTGTTGTTGTGCCAAAAGACACATGTATACACTTTAAAGCAGTATCATAAGTAACCATATTGTTGTATACCCTGCATGCATGGGAAAATGGAGAGTCTGCAGTTGCAGACACGCACTGTGTTGGTTATGTAATGCCTGTTGTCTATACTGCTGTTTCTTACTCAGTCACTTGTCCCCTCTCTGTGCCTCAATGTCCGTATTCATGCACTATAACGTGCAGGTGCTGTCGCCCTGAGGGCAGCAATAACTCAAATCAAAGGACCCTCCAAACAAAGTTATTTTAGAGTTTAGACTTCACTTTTCTGATAACACCCCTTGCACAGTTATATATTTTTAGAATATAAAAGTACAATTTGACTTTCCAACAACATAACCTATAGTGAAATTAAATATATTGAGACCCAATGGGGGTTTTCCCCATATATTTCGTATACTGTGATTAATTTGACCACTGTTCGAATAATAATAATAATTTGTGATTTTGATGTTCAAAGAGGTACCTAGGCTACTAGCCTATATATACTATACCCACTACTCTACCCACGTGTGTGCACTGTGTGCTGCATGGAAGTTTGACAAGAAGTCCCACAGACCTCTAATGATATCATGCAGTGGTCACGCAAATATTCACTGCAATTCGTAACACGATTATTTTAGCCTATGCAACCCAAGAGAACAGAAAGAGAACACCAATTCTATTATGACTTTTGTAATAATTACCAACTTTATTATTATTATTATTATTATTATTATTGTTATTATTGTTATTGTTATTACACAACGCATTATAGGCTAATAACTTCCAGATTAAATTCAGGCGTATATGATCAACCCCAGAGCATGCATACATGGGGATAAGTTTGCTTATAGGTCTTGCATGACCCTAAAGTTTGGACACAGAAACTCCGCAGAGGTGTGACTGCATGACTTGTTTTCCTAACCCATGTGCAATGCAGAGAACCCAGAGAGCTTATATGTTTATTAAAGAAACCGCCGTATACGCTGACGCATATGATATGTTCATGTTTCCGTTTATGTTTGTCTTTGGTGCGTGCTCTTAACTTTCTTCATGGGAAAGTTGCGAACGACACGAGGAGTTATGAAAATAATAAGGATATATTGCCTTGGCCTATAGCATATCATATAGGCCTTATATAGGTTTATGTTAAATTATGTTTCACTGTCTGACAGGATCAAGCTGATTCCTCTTCATGCTTCCCTCCCATGCCTGCCTCGATCTGTGCCTCATGCATAACGGATTATAGATTACGCAAACATTATGCAACCATATAGCGTTCCTTTCGCTTTGATTGGCATTTATAGGACACAAATCTGAGTTGTGCTGCCTATATTGATTATGCTATAATATACTCACATAGTTTTACAGTAGGCCTATAGCCTGCTTTGTGTATGTTAGGCATATATACATTTGTTGTCGACCAGCACCTGTCTGTCTGTCTGTCTGTCTGTCTGTCTGTCTGTCTGTCTGTCTGTCTGTCAATCATATCCACAGCCCACTATGGACATTGGATATCTTCATGCCTTATATGTTATATCTTGCTAGATTCAGATACACTTTGATATAAACATCTCAGTCATTCCTATATAACGTTACCGTAAATAGGCCACGCATGGCATGACGCTCTAACAGAAAGGGTGAGGGGAGTGTCTTTGCGCAAGCGCAAAAGAAACGCGCGCAAGGCAACGCATGCAGCGTTTAAATAATAGAAATGCATTTTTCCAATTCAAATTCGCCTTCTCAAATAAAGGACACACTGTCCTGCTGATGAATGAGGTCCCCAGACCACCGCTGGGAGCGCAGAGGACCGCTCTGCCGAGGCGGGTCTCTCTGCCACAAAAGACAGAGGGTTCAGGTATGCTATACAAACTTTAAAAGGAACGCTGCTGCATCACAAAACAATTAAATGTATCAATTATCTAAATATATGAAATTTGGCAACACTATATGCAGAATAACTCTGTTTATTTAAGAAAGCATATGGTTAAGTATACTGCGGTAACTGCGCTATACACAAATCATCAAATAAAGTTTCTCCTTTCTCTGGGGACCCTTTTCGCACGAGTTGTGGAAGCATGTGTGTCAGAGCGGACTATGTTTAGGGCAGAGCGCGAATAAAAGGATGTCAATTGCTCATTTATCACCTCTCAAAAGTGTTGAAAATATATCCGTCAGAGAAGAAAACGAAAGCACAATCGCCGAACATCTGCTTTGGTGAATGAGCGTTTGCCTGGGCTTTCACTCCAGGGACCTATTAGCGTTGACTCCTATGCCTGCATGCTCTGATGAGGAATTCATCACGTTTCTGACACCCTACCAGATGTTCTGGAATTAACATTGTCTCCTGTTGGACATGCTATTGATATTTTCTCAACTCATAATGAAAATGTTATTTGAGGGGCCGGGGGTGGGGGGCATATTGCTATTAAATAATAGCACAAGTGACATAATGACACCATTAATGTGATAGATTACAACATCAGGTCTGGCCATTGAGATGCGAAATATGTATATGATATTAGATTAGTCTGGCACTGGCGAGACCTGAAAAACGAACTATCCTTTTCACATTTATTTAAGTTAATGGGTCACTTTCACCTGTTTCTAAATCAGCAAATAGTCTGCCCGTGAGTTGTTAAGATTCGCTAACAGTCAATTTACAAATGACTGGACTAAAAACAAAGCCCACTGTCATACATTTAGCATGACAATGGTCGTCTATACACTTTCCAAATACCCTGGATTAAAATACATCCTGGATTAGTATAGGCTATTAGGGAATGCATATTCAAATCCCTTAAAATAAACATAAGTTTATAGCAAGCACAGTGATTGGGCTGCAAACAGACTTCCACCCAAGTAACATAGCCGATATGTAGCCATCTATCACGCCGCAATTACAGCCTAAAAAGGTTAATTTGATATGTTGATATGACTTAAATTATACAAGAGCCTATAGGCCGTTTTAGTGACAACGCAATGCGCATTTCATAATGTTTGGTTTGAAGTGTGCATGTTAATATTGGTGTCGGAGCCTATTGGGTATCCAGGACCAACTATACCGATGAATAGGCTATAGCCGGCTAGCCGCGGTTATGACGCTAGAGTCTGTTTGGCCACGTGCCCATGTTGGTCCATATAGGCTATACTTGGACAAAGTGTTTGCCCCAAATCTCCGTCGCTTTCTATATAGCCTTTAGCCTTTACGCGATGCATGGATCCCGTCTCTAAACGTTTTCTCGTTCGTTTAGCGCCAAATAGGCAAATGTTTATTAAAATCACACGCATTTTCTTAAGCCATGCAGCAAATAGGCTATTTTGCGATTGAGAGGATGGTAAGCATGAGAAGCGGTGTGTGTGTGTGTCTGTGTGTGTGTGCGCGCGCGCGAGTGCTAAAGTTAATTTAATCAATCCATTATTAAAACCTTAGTAGCCTAAGCATTATAGCGACCGGAATATCCGAGGAGAGTTTACAGAATTCTCTCCATGGCATGCAGGCAACTCCTCCCCGTAGCACATTTTTCTTTTACAGAATCCTGTAGAAAGTGATGGACGACAGACTGAGCCGCCTGCGAGTCAGTTGTCATCCTACGGCTTGATAACTCGGAGCAACGGTGCAACAATGGTCATATTACAGAACTTGAGCGGTGAATGAACACAAACATATAGTATTCGAACCCACTTCGTCGTCTATCTGTGCCAATAGCCATTGTTGTCATCCATGCGCCTTTATACTACTCGTCACGTGACTGCCAGTGCTTTCTAATCCATTGAGAATCCCCAGAAAGAAGCCTTTCATGTTTTTTTCCTCCCTCCTCCGGATAGTAGTAGTAGGCTATTCCCGCAACCGCATTTTTCTCAATAATCTCGAAACCGGTGATTTGTAGATATTGCCCGTCTGTTGCAGTATAGCATCACCCCCCACCCCCCCCCCCCCCATCGCGGACTCTTATATTCCAAGAGTAGGCTATGCTATACTAATACGTGCGTGGATTCAATCTGCATGTGCTTGACGGAACTGGGGGAGAGCTTGTCTGACGTCACGCATGTGTCTGTGGCGGATAACTTGCACGACTTGACTACAAGTCTCTCTCTGCGATGAAATGCTGCCTAGAACGCGCTTGCGCAACGGGGAAAGGAGAATTGGAATACATTCTTAAATCTGTTTACAGTTGGGGCTTGGGGGGTGCAGGGTAGAAGTTATATAGGGACGGTGTAAATACATAGGCCTATGTACTCGTTGGTGTAAAAAAAAAAAATCATCAATGTTATGTTTTGTTTCTTTGTGTTTACAATATAGCCTATACCGCACGCACGCAGACAGACAGACAGACAGACAGACAGACAGACAGACAGACAGACAGACAGACAGACAGACAGACAGACACATCTTTGTGTTTTATAGCCTACTATTTGTGTGTTGAAATAAATTAAAATTCGAGCCTGCACCGTAAGGACTTTATTCTAACCTGGAGTGCATACGGGTTGTCTGCTGCGGCAGTACTTTCTTACTATTTGTGTGTACAACACCCGCGCGCGCGCGCGCGCACACACACACACACACACACACACACACACACACACACACACACACACACACACACACACACACACACACGGCTACAAACATTTACTTATCTTTTTTCCAATAATAATATGAATCATCTACTCTTCTATATAGCTTATTAGGTTATTTATATGGCTATTTTGAGGTCGTTTTTTCTGGCGTGGTTTTCTGCAGGCTCACGCGCTTGGTCACTTTTGGCAGCCTTATAGCTACTGGTATACAACCACCCGTCCACCTTCACGGTCACTTCGTGTCCTCATTTGCCCGTGTTCTAGGCTATACTAGGCTAGTCTATGATTGTAAACTTTCACGTATTAAAACTCGACGTAACTGAGTGGAAAGGAGACGGACCAAGTATAGCCCATGCAGGCTATAACTTCCCGCCCACTCAGAAGCAAGATGCTAAGATGGCGCCTTCATCAGTGTCAAGTTCAAGTGAACTGTGTCGACTGACTCGACTCCCAAACAGTCCGATACAAACAGCATGGCAAATAGTAAACTGGTTTGACATATATGCACAGACAATGGCAGGAATAATTGTTGCAGTCTGCAAGTCTGTTTTCATGGATTTTTAATCAGTCAAAATTCATTTTCACATTTCTTCATAAATAGTTGGTAAAAACAAAGAAACCAACATACAGTAGCCTAAAAAGTATACATGGAACCTTGGTCTCTGTTGACTGGATAACGAATATAGGCTTGCTGTTGTATCATTTTGCCTCAATGTAGCACAGTGACACAGTGCATTAGTAAAACATTTCGCTTTTCAGGAATAACTAGGAGTGTGACCCATTTCTCCCAGAAAGTGTTACAACATCACATTCTAGCTGCATTTACACATCAGAATATTTTTTTCCTCTGACTCGGACATGGGGCAGAAAGGTGGTTAAGAAAAGTCACTTCATTTAAATTAAGGTATAGAAAATAGCATATAAAACATATATTCCTTAAATTATTTAAATAAACTTATTTCATATATCACCGTCACGAGGTACCGTTTTTTTTTTTTTTTTTTACATTTTCTTTTAAAAGTAGTGCTGGTGGTCTGAAATTGTTCTCGTATATGAGCACAATATACTTTGTGTTATGCATAATATTTTATTCTTGAGAATAGGTTACAATGCAATGCTGTAACTCTTTTTCCACTGAAGATCTCCCCCACACCCACATAATATATCTAATAATACTCCTGTCACTAAATTTTGTTAACACAAAAAAAGTCATCTTGACAAGTTATCCACACAAAACAAGCAAAATGTGTAATCAAACTGCTCTCTATATGCAACACCACAGTAACAAATAACACGCTTAGTTTCACAGAATTACATTTAAAACAATGCAAGCTGACAGACAAAAAAAAACTTTATTTTGAAGATACTGTGTTGTGACAGTTCCATTCTTGCCAATGCACACATTTAAACACTTTGCAGAAAGACAATATGTTGGAACTTATAAAGGATTTGACCCGAATCAGAAATAACCAAAAATACTGAATACTCTAAATACTGTCACCTTGATTTGGAATTGATGAATGAACCACCCGTCTTAACATAGTGGGTATACCATTGTAAAAGGCTGGTGGATGTTTTAGAATACTGTTTTATGCTACGATTTGACATCTATCTCTGAGTCTATGAAAGTAAAATACACAAAGTTTAAATTGAACCAAAACGAGGATATCAACATAATCTGTTTCTATAGCTTCTCGTCTCATTTGAATTGAGATCTTATAAGAAAAGTCGATGATTTACATGTCAGTGGTCTCTTATTAGCTAAATAAAAGTAATGGAAATATCTGTGTCATATATAGGCTATATAGACACATCCATAATATTAATGATATCTTAGATCCAAATAAGACACATGTATTGGTTAAGAAAAGGATACAATCGCAATGTTGGAGCTTTAGTGTTTATCATTTGTTCAATGTTATAATGCTGGTTATGACCAAAACTGTACAGTCTTGTTAGAAAACATTTCCATAAATATCATTTAAGCTTCAGAACTTATAACCATAATTAAATTACAAATTGATAAATATGGCATCATGGATATGTATTTACAACGTTATTAACAAAAGGCAACGTTATATTCAACGGCAACAATCGTAACCTAATACCACATTCTCCACCTGAAAACGGACGTTGACAACAGATGCGACCCCATCAAACAAGGAAATACATTCACGAGTATAATATTTATTTATGATTTATTTTTTTGTTCAAGTTCATGACAAAGACTTTGGCACGGCTCTTAAGACTGTTTGAAGTTCTAACAATCAATTGAAAGGCGACAATAGCGTGTCACCGTATATAAAACAGCGTGAAATAATTTTCCTTTTTTTTCCATTTTTAAATACATTTTGAGAAAATACATAAAATGAAAAATAAAATAATTATCTGAAATCTGTAAACTAAAAAAGGAAAGAAAAAAAAGGAAAAAAAACATTATTTCTTAGACTTAGAAAGTATTTTTTATTATTCATGTGATTTATTTGTTTTCTTCAAACTCGGAATAAAAGTCAATTTTTTTAATCCTGAGAACGGACGTGGCCTGCTAAATAGTGCTGGCTTTGCTCTCATCTCCTCGTGTTGTCCCAATTCCATTTTGCACACCATGGAGTGTATAGTTTTTTTTATAAGGTTTCCTCAACCTCTCTTGGTCCACAATGAATGAGAGAGCGGTTTATACGTCTTGACTGTCTTCAAACGTACCACTCATTAAAGTTGGGTGCCAGTCCATCGCTGTGCCCAGACGTGTTCTGTTGTTGTACGGCTGACGGTGGTGTTTTTGTCGGGTCTTCGGTGTTTGCTGAGACAAGCACCGGTGGCGTCGACGACTCGTATCCAGAACTAGCTGCTGGAGACGACTCTGAACCCTGCGACTCGTGTACCTGTGGATAAAGCGCATAATATAATATAAGACAGAGATATAGACGCATATGCAAACCGAGGCCTTTATAAGGCCGACGATACTACCACTGAATACGTGTAGATATAACCTTACAAGCCTATTCTCACGCTTAATGTGGTTTATACATGAATATTCAGCATGTAAAGTAGGCTATCACACCGTAAATATGGTGACTGCTCATCCTAGTCCTACTACGTACAGAGAACAACAAACATGTCGGCAAACTTTGAAGTGACACCACCCTCATTCATGGGCCTGATGTTGTGATGGCCCCTCGTTTGAGGGGGGTGGGGGCGAGGGGCGAAGTGGGTTAATGTGTTTAAGGTGTAATGAAGACGTTATAATTACCTTCATGTGTTTCCTGAGAGAGCTGGGGTGCGTGTAGGACTTGTCGCACACTTTGCAGATGTATGGCTTGTCAGATGTGTGGACGTGCATGTGCTTTTTCCTGTCGCTGCTGTTGGCGAAGCGTCTGTCACAGCCGTCGAATTCACACTTAAACGGCTTCTCACCTGCGAGATTAAATACACACAGTAAATCACCCCGTGGAGACAAAATGCCCATTGTGAGACCATCTGCAAGTGCAAGAAAACGGAGATGTAAATGTAATTTAATTTAGGCTACGTCTGCAAAAAAGCTATGTCTCCATGCAGGTTCAGGCAGATGTAGGTTACTATTCCACAACACTATACTCGGCGTGCCCTGCTTGGCCCCTGACAGGCTTTATTTATGCAAAAGGCCTGGTGTTACTTAATCCAAATGCTCTGTGTCTGCTTTCATGTAGCCTAGTTAGTACACGCTATATACACCATCAACAGGGCCTTTCTCTATACTGTCTGCAATGCCATTTCGATAAAGAAAAGTAAATATTACTGAGTCGGAATGGTTGATGCCCCGACAAAGCACAGACTCGAGTAGCCTATAATATAAGTATTTATTATTCCAACCATATACCACCAGGACTACCCAAATGAGTCATATAGCATAGGCTACACATCATCACGTTAAATTAGTATAAGGCCCACATGCCCTGTTCTGTGGTATTCCTAAACCACAACAACAACAACAACACGATTGTCCCTGTTCTGTGGTATTCCTAAACCACAACAACAACAACAACACGATTATCTCCAGAATAATGTGGAATCATATAGCCTAGCTTAATAATAAGTAGCCCAGGTCTATACCACGTTCCAAATGTTAGCCCATAAGCTCTATTTTTTTCCGACAAAACGTTCGTTACACTCAAGCCTTTTCCACCCTTGACCTATCGGGTCTTCCCAACAACATTAGGCTACATCACAGTTAGGTCACGCTATCATAATAATGCATTACAGGGCGATACTTCACAACTGCTGTTTTGCACATGCCATGAAGAGTGATATATATATATATATATATATATTGCGTATAGGCCTTACCTGTATGTGTTCTTTTGTGAATTTTCAAATTTTCCGACCTGGCGAATATTTTCCCACATCCGGGGAACGGACAAGGGAACGGTTTCTCGCCCGTGTGCACGCGGATATGGTTCACCAGTTTGTACTTGGCCTTAAAAGATTTCCCCTCTCTCGGACAATCCTCCCAGAAGCAGATGTGGCTGCTCTGCTCAGGGCCCCCAACGTGCTCCATGGAGACGTGCGTGACCATCTCGTGCATTGTGCTGAAAGTTCTCTCGCAGGTCTTTTTGGGCCGGTGAATCTGGTTCTCGTCGATCCATTTGCAGGACAATTCTTGCTTAATGGGCTGCCTCATGTATCTGAAGAAGGCCCCCGGGCCGTGGTGTGTCGGCACGTTCATTCCCATGTTCATGTTGATCGGGTGGTTGTAGTTGTGGAGCTGGGCGCCGTAGGGGTCCGTCCGAGGGCTGGCGACCGGGCGATACGGGTCGGGTCTTCCGAAAATGTCTCCGCGTAAACCGAGATGCATTTGACTGTTGACTACGTGTCCACTCGGTGAAGTGTGGCTCACTCCCTGGTCGTGGAGTCCGGGAAACAACAGATGTCCGGGGCTCTCGGTGATCCCGGGCGGTCCGTGAAAGATCCCATGTTGCGCGCTCGACGCCGCGGACTCTCCAACGCTACGGTTCCTGAAAAGAAAGTCCCGCGGCGAGTTGAACGCTCCCCCGCCGTACGAGCCCACCTGCCCGCCGTGGGGATGGTGTCCCAGGGCGGCCGCATATCCAGTGGCTTGCGGGGTAAACGCCGACGTTTGACTGGAGGCGATATCGTGCGCCACCGGGCTGATTTTGAAAGCTGCAGAGTGGGAGGAATCCGTGAAGGGATTCAGTCCCAAGCCCGGGTCTCTGTTGCCTATGTCGTGGTGGTGGTGGTGGTGCCGCGGCGTTCCGAAACCCCCTACTCCTAGCGATGGGAACTGCGGACCACTATCCAGAAGCATAGTCATTGGGGCTCAGTCCAACTTTAAGAGACAGAAGGAAATTTTTAAATAAATCGAAACTCCAGTTTAGCGGAGCGCGCAAGCAAAGCTACAAAATAACGTGCCGCGATATAGGCCTGCCTCACTCAAATGTCTTAAAAATAAAAAAAACGAAACTAAACGTAAATAAAAAAAACTAAATCCGATGTGTAGAGAGCTGGGAGAAAAACTCCCGTTAACTATACGATCCGTGAGAAAGAGGATCAAACTTCCCCCCTTTCCAGGCGAATGATGTCCTTGGACTGATAAAGTCAATCACTCACTCCCTGCACATAAATGAACTCGGGAGGCAGAGCTACGGCACCCAATGAGGGCTCAGCTATCCTCCTGGCACGTGACTACAACGCAGGGTATTAATTGGCTAGATTTCTGTTGATTGGCACAGTTTGGTATTGAAAATGGCAGTTCGTCTCAGTGGTTTAATTTGATTGGCCAGAACAGGCATTATTTTTGCAGGTAGGCTATAACGGAGAACATGCAGATTCTTATATTTATTTTCTCTCCTTCAGAAAGCCGCACACTGCTTTATGAGTATACAAACTTAAATGCTGCAATGCATTGACCATGCTATTGCTGCATTTTTCAACGCAAATTCACTGTTTTTACGCTTCTGAATAACTTTCAGTATAGCTATATAGGCCTATACTCACTTTTCAAACTTTTTATCGTCCATATACTGGTATGCATATCCCAAGTCATTCAAATCATAATAATCAACAATACTTTTCGTTTAGGAAGTTTAATTGTATTCTTAATATCACGCAATTATACATGTCTAAATTTTCACACAACAGACACTGAATTATCTATCTATCTATCTATCTATCTATCTATCTATCTATCTATCTATCTATCTATCTATCTATCTATCTATCTATCTATCTATCTATCTATCTATCTATCTATCTATCTATCTATCTATCTATCTATCTAAACGTGTCCATGTCACCATTTGCACTTTCATGTGGCCACGTTAGCACTTATTAACTGAAAAGTTGAATGTACTTGGCAGTTGGCACAGCTCCGATGTGGCTTTCTTCAAACCGCTTGGGAAAGGAGGGGGTATTTTCTTTTTTCTTTTTTTGCAAAGCTCTATAGGGTGTACGGTGACGGAGGAATAAAAGGCAGAAAGAGAGATGGCAGTAATTGTAATATGCCGAGATTTTCTTTCTTTCTTTCTTTCTTTTTTTTTTTTTTGCATAGCCAAAATTTGGTGCCATTGAGTGAGTTTCACAGGGTTGCCGCTGACTCGCTGCAGGACACATACAATCTGATCAAGTTCAGAGACGCGTTGAGTGCTTCAAGCGGCGCTTTCAAACTCCCAAGCCTTTCACCTCCCTTTCCTCTCAATCTGTCCCAGGAAGGAGAGCTCACATTCTTTATTTTAGGGTTGTGCATGGGGGGGAGGTGGGGGGAGAAAAAAAAAGGAAAAAGTGAAAAATCTTCAAATCAGTCCTTCATTCTGTGCCTTCGTCCTCGCCTGCCCGCATTCATCATCCCCATGCACGCAGCACAGTGTTGTGTAGACTGAAAAGGTGAGTTTTCATATTTTTGCATTGTCTAAATTGGTATACGGCGTCTTTTGTAAATTGGACGCAAGGCACGTGCATGTGTGTACATCTATGGGCGATGGAGGCAATGATTCAATCTGTTTATAGGCCCAATTTATTTTTCCTATATGCCACTGCCCACTAACTGACAACTGTAACAAAACGTTTCACATTAATGTATTTAGCCTAAATATATATATAGAGCCTTATATTTATATATATCATTCGTATATCTATCTATTAAAAATCCTTTAAACGGAGAAAGTGATTCTTGTCTCATCATGCGCTCTCACTATAATTCTCTGCCCTCTGTTCACGCAGGGATATAGGTTGCCCCCCTTCGCTCTCTCTCTCTCTCTCCTCTCTCTCTCTCTCACACACACACACACACACACACACACACACACACACACACACACACACACACACACACACACACACACACACACACACACACACACACACACACACACACACACACACACATGCACCCTCCCTCTCACGGAGAGAGAGAGAGAGAGAGAGAGAGAGAGAGAGAGAGAGAGAGAGAGGGAGAGAGAGGGGTGGGGGGAGAGGGGGGTAACTGAGCTGGGTTTGCCTTGCAATCTTGGGAGTACGAGATTTATGGCGACCTCTGTGAACTTTCACAAGTGACAAGTTTTCTTATCTTCCCTCCATATTTTATTGGCTCGTTGAGACGTTAGGGGCTCGACACTCCAACTAAAGTTTATTGTAGGCATGTGGTTTATTAAAATAATTAACCTTTTACAATTTAGATTAACAGCAGGGCCTTTTGAGAATGTTAAGCTGCAAGCGTCATGGTAGTCCCTATAGATCTATTGTAAACTGAATAAAATATAGCCAACGTTATATAATCTAAAACAACTGTTGCTCAATGAACGGAGACAAAGTTTGTAATGGCACACTTGAAACATGTCTTCTCACTCCTCCATGATTACGGCCACATTAGGCTTTTTAATATTTCTTTCCTCACAAATCTGACCTTTGAAGACTTCAAATCGTCATAATGCGTCACACCCCTGCAACAAATCGCCTATATATATTTGAATAAAAACAAAATGCAAAATAGTGAAAATAGTCAATAGTGTTTCCCCGCCCCCTTTTTCTTAGAGAAGAAAAGGTAAAAATGGAAATATTAGTCAACTTTGTCTGTAGTAGGCTACTCCATTTTTCCCCAACATGTGAATCTGAATTCGACATGCTCAACCATGAGTCCTTATACCCCTTTTTTTTAAAGGAACAAAAAAAAATCTATTTTCTTTAAAGTTTCGAAATGTTTCGTTTTAGGCATGTCAGGTTGTTAGTTGTTAAATGTAGCCTATTTTTTTGTAACTTCTAGCAAGGTAGCTATTTAGCTTTAAACATGGGAGCCATGACCGTTACGAGGTTTTGGCAGACTAGGCTACTCCTTTACTGTACCCAAGATGAGTTCTTCTACATCGTGGCACATGGTCGTATTTAACTTTTGCCCTGTGAACCGGAGCTTTGCAGCCAGACGCCCTTGCTATGGAAGTTCAAGTTGGACATATTTATTGCAGTTAAGCAAAAATACAACATATACACAATCATTTGCACGTCCGTTACTTATTTCTGCGACGTCTGTACTTCATTGGGCGACGAGATATGCAAATGCTCAGTATGTCATGGCATGGCTTATAGCATACTATTGTTGCTGAGCATGCGCATTTACTTAGGCTACATTATCACAATATTGCAGTCTAGACTATACACACCTCCCCAAAAGTAGGCCCAGGCCAACACTCGGTTGGAAAAGAGCAGAGCATGCTACCGTCATCCTAAATGGTAAACAAATAACCTTTATATCTGTGTTGTTCTATATGGTTGTGAATGGGATATTGCCTGCATGTGTAAGCATATAGTAAGTATTTTGTTAATGGCCCAGATGCATGGTATTGGTAGCCTATAATAGATGTGTTTTATGGCCAATTTACAGTGGGTATCAATTTATGGCTTTAGACATTTTGTAAAACTGTTCAGCATGCCATGGTTTGGGCATTTGATTTGTATATATGCAAGTGGACTGTGCTGTTAGTTAACCCAATAATTACCAAAGAAAAGTGAATTATATTATCTCCTTTAACTCTATAGTTTTGTCTATAGGATTATGCATTATTACTATTATATTACTATTATATAATATATTACTATTAATATTATTGCTGCATTCTCATTTAAATGTATAGGCATAAAAGTTAACAAATGGACAACTCATGGTTCACAATCATATATGTAAGTGTTATTATAATGTTTTTGTCATATTCTTTGTATTTTTATATTCATGAAAATGAATATATCGTTATTTAACATATCACACCCAAAATATTGTTTGCATGCTCAATCGAGAAAGAAAGTATACACATCACTATCTTTTGTGTGCGGCTTATAGGGATACATTTTCTTTTTGTCTCTGCTCACTCGTTCCTTCCAACAAGCATATGTATACAGATGAAGTACAGAACCCAGTGCAATGTTATCTTTGTATATATGCTTTCCTCGATTTCTTTTAAATACTCTGCAATTCATGCAGAGTATATGGAATGGAAACCTCTAATATTTCACATCAATCGAAGTCTTTCCAGTCCATGTTTTCTGTGAGTGCAGAGCTTGACTGCATGTCACCTGCATCATCATTCTAACTAGCACTATTGAGCTTTTACTTGACTGGCTACATTTGTCTCTTAATTTGAAATGTAATAACAAATGTCTCCACTGTATTGCTCATAACAATCTTTTTTCCATAATTGTCTTCAGTTCGGTTTCACTTCCATTAGATAAAAACAAATACATTGTTAGGTTGCACACCATGAAATTACAGGTTCATTTTGTTCCATTCGGTATTATGCATGCAGGTCCATTTTGTTCCATTTTGTATAACCTCAGATACTTTAACACTTACTGTATATTTGAGTGTGTGTTAAGCATAGTCAGTCAGGAACATGTGCGACTGCTGGCTGGTGTGGGGTTTGCCATGATGTGGCTGATGAATAGGACTAATTGACTCCTTGCTGTGATTTACTGAAGCATCTGTCTGCAAATGGACTCACCTGCAAATCGGTTATCTGTCATTTGAATTTCATAAAATCATGGCACGACTATAGTCCTCCTTCTGCTATTATCATATCATCACACAACTTGCACTGCATGCGTATTCACATGCATGTGAACACTATACATATAGTAATGCACGCGTGCACGCGCACACACACACACACACACACACACACACACACACACACACACACACACACACACACACACACACACACACACACACACACACACACACACACACACCTGTGTGGCCAAACTCTAAATGCATTGCTCTGTTAAGAGTTTTGCTGACATAAAGACAGAAATAACCGTGGACTTTTGACCTCTGATTGGGTGTCTATAAATTCAACATAATTAGTAGTATTTGAGTCATTTTTAGCACCATTCTCGTTGCCAAGGGTTTCTGTATTGTAGGCCTCACGGTTGAAGAGGACAGACGCTGCTGCGTCATTGTTTTGATGACATTGAAGACAAACGTCACCAGGATTGTGTGACTACTGACTACGTAGAATTTAGGCATTTAGCAGACACTCTTAATCCAGAGCGATTTACATTAAGGAAGAACAAAAGCATGGCAATACATCACATACATAAAAAGTAGTTATCATGAAACATGCGTAAGCTAAGAACGTAACAGTGGAATAGATATAATGAAACATATACATCTATACTATACTATACTATACTATACTAT